>NC_133526.1:17841652-18444486 GCF_048544455.1 Silene latifolia | reverse complement strand
GGAGATTCCGGGGTTGCCACCGAAGAGGGAGATAGATTTCACCGTAGAATTGAAGCCAGGGACGGGGCCAATCTCTAAGGCACCGTACCGTATGGGTCCTAAGGAGATGGAGGAACTTAGGAAGCAGTTGGATGATTTGATAGAGAAGGGATACATTAGACCAAGTGTATCGCCTTGGGGAGCACCAGTTCTTTTCGTGAAGAAGAAAGATGGGAGTTTGAGGCTGTGCATAGATTACCGGGAGCTGAACCGTGTGACGATAAAGAACAAGTATCCTTTGCCAAGGATAGATGACCTGTTTGATCAGTTGAGTGGTGCAACGGTCTTTTCTAAGATTGATTTAAGGTCGGGGTACCATCAGGTGAAGATTAGAGATGTGGACATACCGAAGACAGCTTTCACGTCGAGGTATGGCCATTATGAGTATGTGGTGATGCCGTTTGGGTTGTCTAATGCGCCGGCAGTGTTTATGGATTTGATGAATAGAATCTTCAGACAGTTCTTGGATCAGTTTGTAGTAGTGTTTATCGATGACATCTTAGTCTACTCTAAGACTAAGGAGGAGCATGAGGAGCATCTGAGGATCGTGTTGCAGACTTTGAGGGATCATGAGTTGTATGCTAAGCTGTCCAAGTGTGAGTTCTGGTTAGAGAAAGTTGCCTTTCTGGGGCATGTAATCTCTAAAGATTGGGTAGCTGTGGATCCGGCAAAGATTGAGGCAGTGACAAAGTGGGAAGCAGAAGAATGTTCTTTGAGGTGAGAAGTTTCTTGGGTTTATTTGGATACTACAGACGGTTCGTGAAAGATTTCTCCAAGATAGCTAGACCGATAACAGCGTTGATGAGGAAAGAGAACAGGTTTCGTTGGGATGAGGGTTGTGAGACGGCGTTCCAAACATTAAAGGAGCGTTTGACCACAGCTCCTGTCCTCGCATTGCCTGAAGGGAGCGAGAATTTCGAGGTTTATACAGATGCCTCGAAGAATGGGTTGGGATGTGTGTTGATGCAGAATGGTAAAGTGATGCCTATGCTTCTAGGCAGTTGAAGCCTTATGAGGAGAACTAACCTACTCATGATCTGGAGTTGGGTGCAGTGGTGTTTGCTCTCAAGATTTGGAGGCATTACCTTTATGGAGCAATCTTTAAGGTATTTTCTGACCACAAGAGTCTTAAGTACATCTTCACGCAGAAGGAGTTGAACATGAGACAGAGGAGGTGGATGGAGTTGATTGGCGACTACGACATGGAAATCATCTACCATGAAGGGAAGGCCAACGTTGTAGCTGATGCTTTGAGTAGGAAGAGTGTACATTCCTTGTGTACAGCTCTATCTTTGATGAGACTGAGGGACGAGGTAGCGAGCTTTGGGATACATATGATGCAGAAAGGAGATGCCGTGGGTGATATGACAGTACATATGGAGTTTTATGATGATATTCGGGATAAGCAGGCTTTGGATCCTAAGATAGTGGAGTGGAGAGCTGGAGTAGAGAAAGGGACAGAGTCCCGCTTTTCTATTCATACAGATGGTAGCTTGAGGTTTGATGGTAGGTGGTGTGTTCCTAACGATGAGGAGTTGAAAAAGACGATCATGACAGAAGCGCATTGCACACCATATTCAGTTCATCCAGGTGGAGACAAGCTATACAAGGATTTGAAGAAAACATTTTGGTGGCCTGGGATGAAGAAAGAGACAATTTGAGTTTGTGTCCCGTTGTTTGACATGCCAAAGAGTTAAAGGGGAACAGAGAAGACCACAAGGTAAGATTCAGTCTTTAGAGGTGCCTGAGTGGAAGTGGGAGTCCATTTCCATGGATTTCATTGTGGGTTTGCCTAAGAGTCAACAAGGTAACAACATGATTTGGGTGATAGTGGATCGTCGACCAAGTCGCTCACTTTGTTCCAATGAAAGATACATGGACTAAGGCACAACTGGCTATGGCCTATCGAAAGAACGTGCTTAAGTTACATGGAGTCCCTAAGGACATAGTGTCTGACAGAGATGCGAGGTTTATATCAAGGTTTTGGAAAGAGTTGCAGGAATCGTTGGGAACGGCTTTGAAGATGAGTACTGACATTTCATCCTGCGACAGATGGGCGAGACGAGAGAACAATCAAGACCCTTGAGGATATGTTGCGAGCTTGTGTGATGGATTTTGGTGGTAGCTGGGAGCAGAGGTTGGACTTGATAGAATTTTCTTACAAAAACAGCTATCACACCAGTATAGGTATGGCACCGTTTGAGGCTTTGTATGGGAGGAGATGTAGGAGTCCAATCTGTTGGGACGATAGCGCTGAGGCAGTGGTTTTAGGACCAGATATGGTGCATGAGATGGTGGAACAGATTAAGATGATCAGAGAACGGATGAGAGCGACCCAGATCGACGAAGAGTTATGCAGATCTACATCGTTGGAACATAGAGTTTCAGGTTGGGGACAAGGTTCTTCTGAAAGTGTCTCCGATGCGTGGAGTTATGAGATTTGGGAAGAAAGGCAAGCTAAGTCAGAAGTTTATAGGGCCTTATGAGATCTTAGAGCGAGTTGGGGAAGTTGCTTATCGTCTGGCTTTACCGGCTGCGTTGGAGAGAGTGCATAATGTGTTTCATGTATCGCAGCTGCGGAAGTATGTGAGTGACCCGTCACATGTGTTGGAGGCAGAGAGCTTAGAGCTAGATGAGTCTTTATCATATCTTGAGGTGCCTAAGCAGATTCTAGACCGAAAGGTTAGAAAGACTAGGAGTGGTGAGACAGTTTTGCTTAAGATCCTTTGGTCTAACCACGAGACTGAGGAAGCTACATGGGAGGCGGAGGATATCATGAAAGAGCGTTACCCTTTCCTTTTTGATCAGGTATGTATGGTTACGGGGACGTAACCTTGTTTCTTTTAGGGGGGTAGGAGATGATCGCGAGCAGTTTTTAAGAGTTCTATATACACCTTTTATATGTTGTGTCGGTATGTTTGTCGGGATAGGTTGGGGTTAACATCATGTTTTACGTTGTATTTTGTTTGATCTTCGAGTCGAGAGGCTTATGGGAGTACCTTTGTTTAGTGGTGGTTTGAACTTCGGGGACGAAGTTCCTTTTAAGGAGGGAAGACTGTAATACTCCGTATTTATATGTCTTGGGGTACTCTATCGAGTAGCCCTTACTCTGTCGAGTAAGGGCAAGTTGCGAAATAAAATAGTTTCGACTGTTGGGTACTCGATCGAGTAGTGGGGTACTCGATCGAGTAAGGGGTACTCGATCGAGTACCTTGGGTACTCGATCGAGTGTCCGGTTTACGGGGTGTTTTTCGCGGGTTTTGTTAATTATGCGATTAAGGTATATAAACATAATCGTCTTTGTTTTAAAACAATTTTACCAAAACCTAAAACCTGTTTAAGAGAGAAAGCAGTCAGTTCTTCTTCCTAATCGCATCCTTAACAATTCCCGGAGTTCAGACGGTCGGTTCTTGCTGTTTTTCGTGTCGTTGGATTCCTTGCGTCGAGGGTAAGCTTCTAGCATAATTTTTATAATGTTTTGCTAGGTTTGGTCAAACCCTAATTTAGGGTTTGGGGGTTTTAGGAGTAGTAAGTAATTGGTAGTCTTTATGTGCTGTATGATAGGAGGAGAATTCGTAGAGGAGCCGTTTTGATAAATTTGTAGATACCGTCTGCGTGTTGTGCTTTCGGGTAGGATTTCTACTCGTATTAGTCCCATAATGGGATATTGGTGATGTGTTGTAGTTAGTTATTTGATATGATGATTGTGATTGTGATTGTGATTGTGTTTGGTCGTCTATGGCTCTCGAGATGCGTTCTCGGCTGAGTGGGGTCACTTGCGGGAGTGACTTCACGCCCTAGTTTCGCCCTTCGTGGAACCCACCCTGGAAGGGGATGTGCACATTAATGGACAGGGTTATCGCTCGTACGATGAGTGGGGCTTAGGTGGGAACGGCTGCGGTCCCCCACTGGCAGGGCTGGTCCAGTGGACAGTCAGTATTGAGATGATGGGAGTTGGTGTGTGTGTGTGTGTGTGTGTGACAGTTCAGCTGTCTGTGTATCTTGTTATTGTTATCTATATTGATTGTGTGATTAGTGCGACCCGGTGTTGTTTTGTAAACTGCGGTGATCCATTCGGGGATGGTGAGCAGATATTGAACAGGTATAGAGATGAGTACTGGGATAGCTGGGATGGCCACGACATGACGATAGAGTCTTCCGCTGTAGTTTAGCATTTATTTACATTTCAGTTGAGAACATATTGTTTGGAATAATGTATTGTACTTTCAGTTTGGTTTCGAGGATTGTACTTATTCATTAAACTACTTATAATAACTGTTGTTTCTGTTTTGTCTATTTGATTATCATACCTCGGGCGACCGAGATGGTGATGTCTTCATACCCGAGTGGTCCTGGTAAGGCACTTGGAGTATGGGGGTGTTACACCCTCCTCAGACCGTCTCAAATGTGAGCCATTAACCGTCATCGGATCGAACTTCGGAATCGGGACGGACCCATCAGCACTCGGGTCTGGCCCTAACACTTTTGGAGTTGTCGTGCCCCGAAACAAATGGTCTCTCAAGTTATCGGGCATTGAAGGACGAAATTTCTCAATATCAGCAGGGGTCTCAGTCGATCGACCACCTTGCTCAGTCGATCGACTGAGATGCATAGTTCCAGAAGCTCATGTAACCCGCATATCAGTCGATCGACCGGGTATATCAGTCGATCGACTGATATACCTGGTAGACGCCTTTTTCTTTGAATTATTCGTTACAGCTTTGTTTTGACTCGGTTCCGCCTCATTCTTTTCAGGGGCATCCTCGACCATGGCAGGCCCCTCCAGGGTGGACCCACTCCTCAACGTGATGGCGTTTAGGGTCTCCTTTTGGTCGGTTTGAGTCGGTAAGTATCCCGGAGCTCGAGTGGTACTCTTACTAGCTAATTGAGCAATTTGGCTCTCTAGTAGCTTCATCCCGGCCTCTCTTACTTGGGACTCCTTCAGCAACAAGTTCTTGAACTCAGCAAAATCGGAACCATGGGATTGTTGTTCTTTCTTTGCTGCACATAAGGAGGTTTTTGATATTGTTGTTGCTTTTGATGAGGGGGCACATAGGGTTGCTGCTGCGGAAGTGGAGTTGGATTTAGGACATTCTGGCTACTCCACTTCAGGTTGGGATGAACATTAGGCTCATAGTAGGTGTTTGTCTGCCTATGATGTTGAAAGGCAGCACAAGACTCAAAGGGACTAGGACAATTCTTCAAACGTGTCCCTCGGCTCCGCACCTTTCACAGGCACGAAAGGACCAGTCGACACAAAGCATTTACTTGGTAAATACCCCCTTTGAAGCTCCTCCTAGTTCATACTTGTCAAATCTCGCAGTGAGAGCTTCAAGTGCGGCTACTGAAGGAGGTTCGGCGCTCCTCCTTTGATTCCCTCCGGAATTCCCATACTCGACCTTGTGGGTGGCTAGATCATCAATGATCTTCCACCCCTTGGTTTCTCCCAAATTCTCAACAAATCGGCCACTTTGGCTGCAGATCCAAAATAGCCCCTCGATCGTCATACGACCCATTATAGAACCGATTGCACAAGCTCCATTTTTCGAACCCATGGTGCGGTATGGTTCGCACCAACTTCTTAAAACGGACCCATGCTTCGTGGAAGTTCTCGTCCGGCCCTTGTTTAAAGCTCGTGATTTGAGCTCTAATTGCATTGGTTTTTGAGGCAGAAAAATATTTCTTGTAGAATGCCAAAGCCAATGAATTCCAATCGGTGATCCCATGAACGGCTCGGTCCAGATCTCTATACCACTCCCTTGCAGCATCACGAAGGGAGAAGATAAACATAGTCTCCTTGATCTGGTCTTGGGTCACGCCGGCTGGTGGGGGTATGGAACAGCAGAGAGTCAATAAGTGTCTCCATATGCTTAGTTGCATCTTCATTTGCAGCTCCCCGAATCGGTTTCTCTCAACCTTATTAATGTATGAAGGCTTTGGTTCGAACTTCCTGTCATCTCCTGGTAATTCGAACCCCTTATATAAATTTGCAGCTGTCGGTTCAGAATGACTAGCTATACTCGCTTCCTCAGCCATGACTGGAATTTCTGGAGAAGTGACTGTCTCGGCTGAAGAAGTGGAAACGGGTGAAGAATGTGGGTCTTCCTCGAACAGCTCGTTCTCGTAATAGCTTGACAGAGTACTCAGCTCTTCCTCTGTCGGTAATACCCTTTGTGATCGTCTCAACTCGCGCAAAGATTTCTCAATCTCAGGATTGAATGGTACTAGTTCACCACCCTGTGACCTGCGCATAAGAAGAAACTACAAAAAGAATATAAGAAAAGTTTAAGGAACAAGTGTCCCTTAAACTAAGAAAGACTAAAAATAAAACAACTAAAAATTAGAACTATTGCCTCCCAAGAACAACGGCGCCAAAATTTGATACCCGTCGTTGTGAGTACCAAAAATAAGATTTATAATTTCCTATTAAGACTAACCTAGGCTAGTGGTAACAGGGTCGAACCACAAGGAGGCAGACGTAATTTCTAGCTGTCTAATTCTAGTCTAAGGTAACGAGTGTATGGGTTGAGTTGAATTGGTCTATAGCTAAGAATAAATAAAGACAATAAACTAAAAAGACGGATTAAACAGATAAAGAAGGGGTACTAGGATGGTCGGTTCATTACAGCTTCGGCGGCAGCATACTAAGTTGGTCTGAATCAAACACAAGTGAGGCGGGAAAACAAGAGGTCCTCTCGGTCCACTCTTAACAGATAGCATCTTTCGATCTCGCTATAAGTCCCTAATATCACTAATACTGACTCTCGTCCTGAAAAGTGACTAATGGTCTAAACTATACCTATCTTTCGATCTCAGCACAGTTTAGTCATTTTAATTGGTGGTCTAACAACTGTCCCTATCTTTCGATCTAATGGGTCAGTTATAAATTAAGCATCTAACTGGTCGCATGCATTCGATTCGTTAAATACAACATTAAAATCAATTAAAACGAAAGGTAACCTCACGTGGTCAGTCGATCGACCAGGTATGGCGGTCGATCGACTGACACGCGAATTCAGTCCAAAACAATACTACGCCGCCTACGCTATAATTCGCCTACATCCTAGTACAATTGATTTAGCTACTCATACTAACGTTGATAACAACAATGAAATTAACGAAATAGGCAGAAAGTTTCATGCTTAAAACGAATGAACAAACAATTAACAATAAAGATAATACGGTTTCGGGAGACTAACTAACAATTCCTATTCTATCAATGCAATAAAGATGAACTGAAAATAGAGCAAGTGAATACCAAAATTGCAGAAGGATCGTAACGGAATGATTGAAGTCACAACGAAAATCCAATGCGAAATAGTTTCTCAAACCCTAATTATTTCTAAAGAACTGTATGTAAAACTTAATGTAAAACTTGATGTCAAAACTGATGTTTCTAGGTTACGTTATATAGCAACTAACGTAACTTTATTTCCTAAACCTAACATAACTTTGGGCTTCAAGATTCACGGTCTTTTAATTCTCGCCGGAATAGTAGTTTGGTCGATCGACTGCTAGGACTGGTCGATCGACTGAATAGCAATGAACAGTAGCTTCTAGAACCCGATGGTTGGTCGATCGACTGATGGTAGTGGTCGATCGACTGCTTGAGCTGCTACTAGACTTCTATAATCTCGTGGATTTGTCTTTTGGGCCTTGAAACGCACACCAAGCTCGTTCCTCGGGTGAATACTTCACGTCATATGCAATGTAGGATACTCGGGGACGGATTTAGCTCGATTTCCGCTGGATTCTTCACATTTCTGCAATAATGTACAAAAATACGGAAGTAGACGGAAATAGGGGAAATGGCAGCAAAAACTACATGAATGAGCTCTGAAATGCGTGTAAAATGGGATGTAAAACATCATATAAAAGACACGCATCAATGTGTTTGCTGCGGGAATAGTGAGCATGATAGAGAACTTTATACTGTATACCCGTCTATAGTGTGACTCGGCCGACCAGGGCAGGTACTCGACTGAGTAGGGAGCACTCAGCCAAGTAACCAAGCACTCGACCGAGTGTTGTTTGGCAGTGAGTAGCAGTGGCTACTGTATGTGATAACTCGATCGAGTAAGTACGTATACTCGACCGAGTAGTGACTACTCGGCCGAGTGTTGTTTTACTCGACCGAGTGTTGTTTCTGAGTTTTTGACGTTTGCTTCTGGAGTCAAATACTCGACCGAGTATCTAGGATACTCAACCGAGTAGTCTTTACTGGACCGAGTATGGTTGTATACTCGGCCGAGTGTTCCTTTGGCGGAAGATTGTTACGTTTTGAGCCGTAGGCTTTCGTGCTTACGTTTCCCTATTTCTTGTCAGCTCAAAATGCCGCCCAAAAGAACTCCCGCGCAGATCCAAGCTTCTGAGATGACTCTTGATGAGGTTGCTCGCATGATCGAGCAACAAGAGGCTCTCCTTGAAGCTCTCAAAAATGTGGGAAAGGGGAATGAGAAGTCGATGGATGCTACTCAGCTCAGCATCATCATTGCTCGTTTCAACCCTCCCACATATGATGGGGTAGGTGAACCAAAGCTACTCGAGAAGTGGCACCGTGAGATCGAAGCTCTCATGGAAATGGTTAAGTGCCCCAAAGACATGATCGTCGAGCAGGTGGTGTACTACCTAAGAGGTGAAGTTGCGGTTTGGTGGCAAAACGTCAAGGAAGATGCTAGAGCTTTTTACCAGGCTGAAGGAGCTATTCCTTGGTCTGGGTTGAAGAGTGCTATGAGGGAGCAATTTGTGCCGGAGCATATCCGACACAAGATGAGATCCGACTTTGATTCCTTTACCATGACTGAAGAGATGACAGTCACTGACTACTATCATCGGTTCCTGGAGCTATCTCGTTATGTTGAGGACATGCAGCTAGGACAAAGAGGTTTGGCTCTCCATTTTTGAGAGGGGTTTATCTGCTAAGATCGTGAGTCGTATGCCAGCCAGGGTTGCTACTGACCTCAAGGAAGTGTATCTGAGAGCGGGTCAAGCTAAGAGAATGGTAGATCTCTCAAGAGAGATCAATGAGAGGATCTGCAGGAAAAGAGGAAGGGACGGTGGAAGCAACGATCGATCGGCCAACAAGAAAGGGAACTTCAATCATGTTAAGGCTTTTTCTGGTGGAGCTGGTTTCTCGGGAGGATCTCGTGGCTGGGGAAAGAATGGAGGTCGGAGTGTGAGTGACAACTCTAACCTTACATGCTTCAACTGTGGTGGGATAGGCCACAAAAGACGGGAATGCACGAGCTACAAGCCCGGCATTGGTTCAGGAGCTCGGCCAGGGAATTTCTCTCAGGGGCCAACTCAGAGTTTTGCTAGTAACCGACCGAGAGGTTCATGGGGCAACAGAGGTAGACAGGGCAACTAGGGCGGTTACAACCGCGGTGGTAGTGGATCATATCAGCGCCAGAACAACAGCACCACCCAGGATTCGGCAGCCAAGCCAAGTACCTCTAATGCTTCAGTTCAGGGTGGAGGACAGAAAAACAGTGGGAAGCTTTTCATGATGGACAAGCAGGAAGCACAGGATGATGCTCATGTAGTTACCGGTACCTTTCTTGTTCATAACGTACCGTCCTTTGTTTTGTTTGATTCAGGGGCTACACACTCTTTTGTGTCTAAGAGTCATGCTGTGTCTATGGGTTTGGGAAAGTTTGAGGTTGTTAAAGATGACGTGTTCATACCTTCGGGAGAGTCTGTGTCGTGTCTCAAGTTTTATAAGGGAGTGTCTATGGTAGTTGGAGGGGTAGATTTACCAATAGACCTGTTAGAGTTTTCTATGGATGGGTTTGAGGTGATTGTCGGGATGGATTGGCTGGGTAAGTATGATGCCAGGATAGATTGTCGGCAAAAGAGAGTGTCCTTAAAGGGTCCCAAGGGTGTTAGGGTGTCCTATAGAAGGTTTGTGGTAAAGCCTAAGTGTAGGTTCATAGCTGTGATGACTTTAAAGTCATGTTTGAAGAAAAAGTGTCCCTTGATTCTCTGTCATGTGAGAGACCACCGAGTAGAACAGCCGACAGCTTCTGAGATATCTGTGGTGCGAGAGTTCGAAGACGTTTTTTCTGAGGAGATACCGAGTTTGCCTCCCAAGAGGGATGTTGATTTCAGCGTGGAGCTTAAACCAGGAACATGTCCTATATCCAAAGCACCTTACCGTATGGCACCTAAAGAGTTGGCAGAGTTGAAAAAGCAGATACATGAGTTACTAGGCAAGGGTTATATCAGGCCTAGTGTGTCACCGTGGGGAGCCCCGGTTCTTTTTGTAAAGAAGAAAGATGGGAGTATGAGACTGTGCATTGATTACAAAGAGCTCAATCGTGTCACAGTGAAGAACAAGTATCCGTTGCCTAGGATTGATGACCTGTTTGATCAGCTAAGTGGAGCAGGTGTGTTTTCCAAGATTGATTTGAGGTCAGGATATCACCAGTTGAGGATAGCAGATGAGGATATTCCTAAGACAGCATTCCGATCTCGATATGGTCATTACGAGTACGTGGTGATGCCTTTTGGGTTGACCAATGCACCAACAGCTTTTATGGATTTGATGAATCAGATCTTTACACCGTTCTTGGATAGGTTTGTGGTTGTTTTCATCGACGATATCTTAGTCTATTCTAAGACTAAGGAAGAGCATGAGGAGCACTTGAGGATAGTCTTGCAGACTTTGAGAGAGAATCAACTATATGCCAAGCTATCTAAGTGCGAGTTCTGGTTAGAGGAGGTGGCTTTTCTAGGCCATGTGATATCTAAGAAGGGGGTCTCTGTGGATCCTAGTAAGATTGAGGCCGTAACCAAGTGGGAATCGCCGAAGAATGTTGCTGAGATTCGGAGTTTCTTAGGCCTTGCTGGCTACTACAGGAGATCCGTGAAAGATTTCTCTACCATAGCGCGGCCTATGACATCTTTGATGAGGAAGGAAGTCAGATTTGTTTGGGATGAGAGTTGTGAGACGACGTTTCAGACCTTAAAGGAACGCTTGACCACAGCCCCTATCCTAGCCTTGCCAAGGGATGTGAGAACTTTAAGGTATATACCGATGCTTCAAATAATGGTCTTGGTTGTGTTTTGATGCAGGAAGGGAAAGTCATAGCTTATACTTTGAGGCAGCTGAAGCAATATGAGAAGAACTACCCTACTCATGATCTGGAGCTGGGTGCAGTTGTTTTCGCTCTTAAGATTTGGAGGCACTACCTTTATGGAGCAACTTTTAAGGTGTTCTCTGATCATAAGAGTCTAAAATATATCTACACTCAGAAGGAGCTTAACATGCGACAGAGACGGTGGATGGAGCTGATCGGAGATTACGATATAGAGATCATCTATCACGAGGGTAAGGCTAATGTTGTTGCACATGAACTGAGTAGGAAGAGCGTTCATTCGCTATGTACAGCCATGTCTTTGCTGAAGTTGAGGGATGAGATGTCTAGGATGGGGATCTTTATGATACGAAAGGGAGATACCATCGGGGATTTGACGATCAAGCCAGAGTTGTATGAGAACATCAAGAGTAAGCAAGAGCTTGATCCTAAGATTCAGGAGTGGAAGTCAAGGGTAGAGAGTGGAACGGTTTCCAGGTTTTCTATCCATACAGATGGGAGTGTTCGTTTTGATGGGAGATGGTGTGTTCCTGAGGATGCAGAGTTGCGGAGAGTGATCTTGACGGAGGCTCCTTGCACTCCTTATTTAGTTCACCCGGGTGGTGACAAGCTTTACAAAGACCTCAAGAAGACTTTTTGGTGGCCAAACATGAAGAGAGATATAGCTGAGTTTGTAGCCAGATGTTTGACCTGTCAAATGGTCAAGGGTGAACAAAGGAGACCACAAGGTAAGATACAGTCTTTGGAAGTACCCGAGTGGAAGTGGGAGACGATCTTCATGGACTTCATTATGGGGTTGCCTAGGTCACATCAAGGTAACAACATGATTTGGGTGATTGTTGATCGGTTAACCAAGTCAGCCCATTTCGTTCCCATGAAAGATACTTGGTCTAAGATGCAGCTGGCATTGGGTTACAGGAGGCATGTGGTTCGGTTACATGGTATACCTAAAGATATCGTTTCTGATCGTGATGCGAGGTTCATATCCAAGTTTTGGCAAGAACTGCAAGAGTTGATGGGTACAACTTTGAAGATGAGTACAGCCTTTCATCCGGCAACCGATGGTCAGACAGAACGGACCATCAAGACCTTAGAAGACATGTTGAGGGCATGTGTTATGGAGTTTGGGGGCAGTTGGGAAGACAGGCTTGATCTGATCGAGTTTTCATACAATAACAGTTATCGTACGAGCATCGGGATGGCACCTTTTGAAGCTTTGTATGGCCGGAAGTGCCGAAGTCCAGTTTGTTGGGATGATAGTTCTGAGACAGTGGTTTTAGGGCCACAGCTGGTACAAGATATGGTTGAGCAAGTCCAGTTAATTTGGCAAAAGATGAGAGCCGCTCAAGATCGTCAGAAGAGCTATGCCGATTTACACCGTAGGGACATTGAGTTTGCGGTAGGTGACAAGGTCCTTTTGAAAGTGTCACCTATACGAGGTGTTATGAGGTTTGGGAAGAAAGATAAGCTAAGCCAAAAGTTTATAGGTCCTTATGAGATTTTGGACCGTGTAGGCGAGGTAGCTTACAGGTTAGCGTTGCCACCAGCTTTGGATAGGGTACACAATGTTTTTCATGTATCTCAACTTCGGAAGTATGTGAACGATCTGTCGCATATCCTTGAGATGGAGAACATCGAGCTTGATGAATCCTTGTCCTACGCCGAGATTCCTAAGGAGATTCTTGATCGCAAGGTTCGTAAGACACGGAATGGTGAGACGGTCTTACTCAAGGTCCTTTGGTCTAATCATAATGTGGAAGAGGCCACATGGGAACCCGAGGAAGCCATGCGAGAACGTTTTCCTAGTCTTTTTGATCAGGTATGTTTGGTTACGGGGACGTAACCGTTGTCTTTTTAGGGGGGTAGGAGATGGTCGCGGTCTTGTTTTGTCTTGTTTTGTTGTTTTGTTTTGAGTCGGGGTAGTGAATTTTGTGGTGACTTGTGTAGTTCGTTGGCGTTGTTACATGTGGTTAGTATAGTCTTGTTGCGTTGTTTTGTGCCTTGTTTTAGAGTGGAGTGTGAACTTCGGGACGAAGTTCTTTTTTAAGGGGGGAAGACTGTAATACTACGGATTTTCTTTGGTGACTACTCGACCGAGTAGTGCTGTTGTCGTGGGTTGTTTTGGTTCTGCCGAGGAATACTCGGCCGAGTATAGTGAATACTCGACCGAGTAGAGGATACTCGGCCGAGTATAACTTTACTCGACCGAGTATCCGGTCTGGCGAGTGTTATTTTGACGGTTTGATTAGGGAGTGTTTAAGATTATTTTTATATCCCGCGTCAGTTTCTAAACATCATTTCAAACTTCATCATTTCTACGTTAACCCTAATCTCTCCCTAATCACTTCCTAATCATTCCATAGCATTGTTGTGTGTGTAATCTTCGGAGTTCTTGCATATAATTCCTCATTCTACTGTTGGTAAGTTCTATTTCTATGTTATTCGTATTCGTTGGGGTTACTGTGTACATTTACGGAATTGGAAATATGGGGGTTGTGCAATGTGTAATTGTGTTATGTGATTATTGTATAGGAGAAGACTTCGTAGAGGAGCCCTTCTGATTGTTCGAGTTCATTCTACTGTTGATTGCTAAGGTAGGGTTTCCCTACTCAGATTACTGTTCATTGTTAAGACATGCTTGTTGTGTGACTATTGTTATCTGTTGATCATCGGAGTATGGAGATTGTTGTGACGATGTTGGTGTGAGGGTGTTGTGACGGCTGTGATGTCGTGTGTTTGTGATTGTGGTGGAGTCACTTGCGGGAGTGGCTTCACACCCTAGTTCGCCCTCCGTGGAACCCGCCACGGGAGGGGATGTGCACATTAAGGGACAGGGAATTGTTTGTCGCTCGTTGAGGAGCTGGACTAGATGGGATCGGCTGCGGTCACCCACTGGCGGCGAGGATTACCTGTTGCGATGGGTAATCTGGCAGGGCTACACACTTTGGTGTGTAGTCGGTTACAGTGTGAGAACGAAAGATTGGGATTGGACGATGATCAGTTGATTACTTCGTTTGTTTGTCTTATATTGATTGAGTAATACTGACCCCGTTGTTTTTTGTGAAATCTGCGGTGATCCATTCGGGGATGGTGAGCAGGCTTGACAGGTATTGCTAGTGATGAGCTTGGGGACAGTCATGGGAGTATTGTCATCACCAGTCATAGTATCACCGTCTGAGTCTTAGTTGATTTCTTTTATTGTCAGACATTGGAGTTGTATTTAGTTGAATCAGTTTTTGGATTTGGTTGATGTAAACTTTATACTTTACAGTACTTTAATAAATGTGCTCAGTTCAGACGCTTTTGATATGTACTAACCTCGGGCAACCGAGATGGTAACACACTTTCATGGTAGGGTGGTCCTGGTAAGGCACCTTGGTATGAGGGGGTGTTACACTCTCAGCCGGTGGACCGGCTGTCGGCCGACCGGTTGGGAGTCCTGTTTCTCTTCTCTTCACTCTTCTTCCCTATGCATGCCTTGTAAGGTCCTTAACTAGCTCCCTTATCCCTTTTCCCGATGCAAAACCTGCAAGGAGGGACATAAAGCTCATAGTACGGGACAAAAGCTACAAAATGCGGGCTAGAAGGGTAAAAAACTGCGTATAATTGGGAAATATGCATAGAGATGAAGGGTGAAATTGACAGAAAAAGGGCACTGATCAACATCCCCAAACTTAACTCTTACTCGTCCCCGAGTAAGTCTAAAATCATTATATAAGATGCTACTATGGTAAGTATCAAGAGTGTGTGCACAATATAAGCATCACTCAATTATTCTACTAATAATATCCGAATGAGTATTAGCGCACTCAACACCCCTTCAACTCACAATTTGACACTCATGAAGGAAAAGTGCCCTATTTCAAGGCAAGTTGGGTCTTGCTACAAAATTGCGATGCATCCATCATGAAAGCACATAATCAAGCAATAGAATGCATCTAACAAAACATGGTCTTGGTCGGGAGTATCGTCTCAGAAGTTCCAACGGAGGTGTGAACTCTCTAAGCATGGCTCAAGCAACCCTAGTGTGACCAATACTCAAGAAACACATTCAAGAGCGGGGTAAGGGGAGGTAGGCATGTCCGCTGAGAATTACAAAACCGACACGAGATTCAACCAAAAGGCCCATGACTAAGGGGACCTAGGCCAACGACATCCTCACGGTTTTCACTCGTCACTCAATAAAAGAACAAGGTGATTTTTGTGACAAATAGTAACCAAAGTCACTCTCCTAACTCGATTAGCGAAAACGTGCCCGCAATCTAATGTGTAAGACCGTCCTATGTCCAATGAAATGCAAACAATGGTACAATGCACACAATATGAAACAAGGGTTATAACGGGGCTAGGGAGTAGAACAAAACGGGATTGGTCAAGTACCGTTTGGATATATGGAGTTCAAATCAAGAATAGTCAACACATCACATCCCATTTCTTATTGCAACACATGAGACACGTCTATGCCTTAACATAGAATTGGCTACCAACACTATGCAAAAATTGCATAAACCTAACTCAGATTGGAAAAATTTGAAAATACTCCTCTTATTTCAACAAATGAGCAACGTCTATATCCTAACAAAAACTCGATTTCCCAAATTATGCAAAAATTGTGTAAACCCGACTCACTTTGGGAAAACATCAAATTCGCCCCTTTATTTAGCAACGGCCTTTTCTACCCCTTTTAATGATGAGGAGGAGTGTTGCTTGCCTTTTTCTTTTCTAGCACAATTATATACAATACAACTAGCCTTTTTTTGCATTTTTCAAAACTTTTTCACTTTTCTATTTTGTTTTTCATTACAATATTTCAACCTCTTATTTATATACAACACCAAATGTAGACTAAATTTTTGACCCAATGGACTTGTATTTCGTCCATCACTAAATTCCGACTCCACCACCTAGACACTTCTACAAATCACGACCCATTCTTGATCAAAGAGGAGTGTTTTTGGGATTTAGCCCTTTTAGTGGGTATGGCAAAAGGAATAGGCTAAAGCTCAGAGGGGTGAATCAAAAGAGGAAATCAATGTAAGAGACGAAATTAAGCTAATTTGGCTATGTGAGGTTCATACAAACGGATTTTGTTTCATAACATGTGCACCAAAAAAAATGAAATGCAATTCACGGTATAAGGACGAAATGACACACTTATGCGTCTTGATGCGACACGCCTCGTGAGGAGGCCTACTCTCAAACCTAGATGAGGGTGGGGTATGAATGTACCCACCTGTAGATACCTCATTTCAGCACCTCCCGTAAACAACCCGGTGATGATTGGGCCGCATGTTTGGTACGCGGAACGATTTTTGACAGTTCGTAAGTTTATCGTCAAGTGATTGCTCAAACACTGGTATCTACCTCTTAATTGTCATCTACGCGCCGATACGGTCGTTTTGACAGTAATTAGAGTACATTTGGAGTCCGGGACTAAAATCGTCTTCATTTTCTGATAACCGCTAAATCCCGAGTCAGAATGTTCTGGAATGTTCCGGATATTTCTATTCCATATTTCACAATCTTTTAATCTTTGGTAAAGAGTTTCCCGTAATATTCACACAAAATATTATGGAAAATAAGATTAATCCGTTATTCCATAGACTAAACACAGAAATCTTTCTTCCACAAGAGGAAACCACCTAGGAACAGACGCAGCAGCTGCTCCGCCTCTTCCAAGGGACGCAGTGCCTGCTGCGCCTCTTCCCAAGTCCCTTTCTGCGTATTTTTCGTATCTTTTCATATCTTTTCGAGATTCACTTCCAAAGTCTCTCCGAAAACCCTAATTCCTCCACGTGATTAGTATAAATAGGAGCCTTCGCTCCTCATATTTCTCACGCGAGTGTCCGCCCTTCTCTTCTCCCTTTGCATTCTAGACCATGTTCTTACTTTTGGCGTCTACGTGTTTGAACTTTCGACCACGTAAGCTCGGATCTTTCTGAGTACCAGCCTTGTTTGCATGACCGACCAATTTGACCAACTCCACCATAATCAACTTAATAAATCTTAATCTTTTTCCTCTTACGAGGGCACTTTCGTTACATTCGAGTCGAACATCACTAAAACATAAACTTAGTTCATCTCGTTTCGTCAAACATGTAAGTCTGAGGGTGTAAATCCTTCTTTGTTTATTGTTATTTACTTTTTATAATCATATTGTAAGGTTTATGTCGAAAGTACTTCTAAAAACCGATTTGTAAAACCATGTTTAAAACCCTTTTTACGGATTATTAGGAGACAAACGTCAAGAAAAGACGCAACAACTGCTGCGCCTCTTCGTGAGGCTGCCGCAGTTCCTGCTTCCTTTCTTCTTCCTTCGTCTTTTGATAATTCGATTGTTTTGTTTCGTTATCAATTGTTCATTGTTTCTTTAACACGATAATTTTAAGTATAATAATTTTAACATGTAAGTAATTCATTATCATTTAATTCATCATTAAATCCCGACTTAAATCCCTTATAATCCAATATTTGCGGGTTTTCGTCATTAAAATCAATCCGGGTTGTAGAGATTCAATTCTTTCATATTGCGTTTCTGGAATTCGATCTTTGATATATTCCCACCTGTTTGTCCGTCATTAGTTCTTCATTAATTCGTCATATTTACCCTAATTAGTTCACTCATGTCACTAATCAATCTTTCATTCATGTAATTAATTCGTTTGCATTCGTTTCATCCATGTTTTATCGTTTTTATGACTCATTCACATGTAATTAAAGTATTAAATAACTTTCATCCGAGTCGAATATCATAATCAATCATTAAATTCACCCACGAATATTAACGATTTGCGATTCGGCTTCACGGCCGAACTCGGCCTTGAAACAGACGCAAAGAATGCTGCGCCTCTTCAGAGGCGCGGCTCTGCTGCTTTGTTCAGTTGATTTACGTCTCGAACTCCCGTTCTGCCTTGACCTAGTTTAATTGGTTTACGTATTAATCTACTATTATTCGTATTATCGCCAAATTCCTGTTCATTAATTTATTTATTCTTTTTTCCCAAATTATCCATTTTTAAAGGTATTTTCGACATAAATCATTAATCCGTTGTAATTATTGTATTTATTATTGTATTTCTTTTATCGCATCACTTGTATGTTTTCACATGTAATTGAATCTAAATCCCTACTTCGACTCAATTGTATGCTAAACTAATTGTTCACCGACTTAGCTAATTCTCACATGTTAGGATTAAAACGTTGGATGTTGCATTGCATGCATATAATCGACAATATATCGAGTATAAACGATCTTCCCTAATCATTAGTAGAGGCCGCTATCGAGGCGGGCGGGATTAGGTATTCGATCAAAAGAGCTTCCTAATACGTACCCTCACCCCTAACTCCAGATCTATGTGAACATCCGTGTTCATTGGCATCCACGAGAGTCATTCTAGACATAGAATGCTAAGGGTAACGAGTGCTTAGTGTTCATGTCACTACTTTGTGTCTTGACATGGCACGAGGTATTCGAACGGTTTCCAATTTTCCACAATAAATTGGTGGCGACTCCACAAATGCAAACGCTTGTTTCCCAAGCGCCCCCGTGGCCCATGTCCATAGTTTGGCGACTCCGCTGGGGATAATACACTTACATGTAGCCAAAAGAGTGAAACTTGAACAAGGTTAGGGAATAGTTTGTACAAGACAATTGTCGGTTTTCATAACTCGGTCTTCCTAGATCGTTTATTTGGCCTTCCTAGGCCCAACCCAACCCATTCTACCAATCGTCCCATCTAAACGATCCTAATTCTTATTTGGGCCTAAGGATGGATAGCGATTGACGTCATCCATACCATGGTGCTTACTCTTGTTTGTATCAAGGACTTTCACTACTTGAGAAAATGGACTAGGAATCGGCCTTACTCTTGTTTGGTACGAGCCTCTCCACAGATTTCGTGTTTGATTGTTCGGTATGGCAACCCACCCTTTAAACCAAAACCCCTTTTAAATGCACTCAGCATCCCGGGATAATGCTTGTATAAATGTTTGTACCTTACGTGATCACCATTTCTAAACGAAACCATGACGATTTTTGTAAAATCAAAATCCCTTTAAAATGTAAATTTCGAAAAAGCCAATGATTAGCGCAAAACCGAGTCAAAACTCTGTCCATTTATCGAGTCAAAATTCCGGGCCCAAGCCCATTTCAAAACCTCACTTCGAGTCCACTCCTACAACTACACTATAGTTGACTAGGATACACATTTTCAAACTTTCTCATCTTTTCAAAACTCACTCGACACAAGTGGCACACACCCACTTCCCAAGTCAAAACATTTCTTTCTTAGTAAGTGTGTTAGAATGGTCGATCGTGTTTTGATTCGTCGTCGATCTCTTATCCAGTTTCCAAGATGCCTGAAACAAGCGACGCGAACTTCAACCAATTCCAGGATGGTAATGATCAAATCCTAACCGCGCTAGCTCGTCTCCAAGTTACTCAAGATCAAGTGTATGACCGCCTCGATACAATAGAAGGCCGAATTTATACCGTTGAAACGAGGTTGCCTCCTCGGGAAAGTGAAGTAAATGATGGCTTTGTGAACAACTTCGGGGAAGAAAACCCTCCCATGGGTATAACTGCAGCTGAGAAACGACTCCAATATTTGGAGGAACAGTTGATGTATCTCAAAGGGGATGACATTTATAGGGAAAATAACCGTAAGTATTGAGGCCGTGAGTTCCAAGTTGCCAACCAACTTCAACATGACGGATATCCCTAGATTTAAGGGGCACGAAAACCCTTTGAATCACATCCGTGCTTTCAAGGACTACATGTCTATCAAAGGCATCAAACTCGAGATGTTCTTAAGGATCTTTCTTTCATCTCTTGACACCATCCCAAAGAAATGGTTCTACTCTCTAGAACACAAGAAGATCGCTACTTGGGAAGATGCCGCGATCGAATTTGCTAAGCAATACGCGGATAATGCTGAGATCCAAGTTAACATGCGCACTTTAGAGGTTCTTACCCAAAATGACAAAGAAGGTTTCACCGACTTCCTAAGTAGGTGGAGGAAGACTAGTACCCAAATAGTTGAACGCCCAGACGAAGCTACCCTTATGGAGAAGTTCGTGGACAACCTAAAACCCATCTATGCGAGTCATTTGAGGTACCAAAACATCAAAACTTTCAAAGATTTAACCGTGCTAGGAACAAGGATCGAAGATGACATCCGTAAAGGGCTCTTGTCCAAAACGGTAGGTCGAGGATATCAAGGCTCAACAAGTCATTCTTACGGCTCCACTAGCAAGACCGATGTTAACCTCCTCGAGCCATCCAAGAAGAGTACCCCACCGAAGAAATTTACAAATCTTGGGGACACTTATTCCAATGCTCTAAAAAGGTTGATGAAACAAGGCAAACTCCAACCCATAGGCCCTACACCCGAACCAAAAAAGAAATCCAAGTTCTGGGACGAGAATTCATACTGCGAATATTATAGGGGTAAGGGACAAGACACAGAAAAATGCTACAAATTGAAAAATGTGCTTCAAGACATGATTGAGTATAGTCGACTACCAATACCGCCGGGAGGTAAGCCCAACAACACTCAGAATCCTCTTGGAATTCTAGTGATCACAAGTGAAGAATCTACCTTAGATTGTTCACACCTCATTTCTCCAGTCGAAGATGAGGTCCACGCGATCGAGAATGAAGGGTTCTACTCTACCATTTCCCCTACCATTGCCGACTTCATCGCATGGGCAAGGAGTGTGGATAGGCAAGTTTCGGAATTGGACAATGTGGTGATAACTTTACATGACCCCAATGCAACACCTAAAGAACATGTGCCACTAACTTTCTCCCAAAATGCTACTATGCAAGAAGTAATCGCCGTGGTTGATAATCTAATCGACCAAATTACGCAATTAGAGGACGAGATCATGAGAATGAGGGAACTAGCTACAGTCAATGGAGTATGGGCCGATGATGATGAAGACGAGTATCTCATTGAATACTCCCTAGTCAAGGAAATAGTCCAAAATGGTGAAGACCAAGATGTGGACCACCTAACTCGTTCGGGGAGTCCATATCAAAGTACTACCCAAAATGGTCCAACCAACGTTATCATACCAAATGATACGAAGATGACTCTACTGATCATTTGCTCAAGCAATTACAGAAGACAAAGGCTGATCTTTCAGTCTGGCAACTAGTAGCAAGCTCATTCCCACATCGCAAGCTTTACTGCAAGCTTTGGCCAAACTAAACGTAGCACATAACTCCACACCCGACGATGTAGTCAACTTGGTCTTCCAAGAATCACCGAAGCTAATTAATCCTATTACTTTCTCATATGAAGATTTGCCACCCTTTAGCGCTAGTCACAACTTGGCTCTTTACATCACTGTCATTTGCTTAAAGAAGAATGTGCCAATGACCTTAGTAGATGATGGCTTCACGGTCAACGTCATACCCTTGAAAACGGCATACAAACTAGGCATGAAAGAGTCGGATTGGACCCCTACCAATCAAGGTGTTCGCACATATGATGGTATAAGACGAAAGGTAGTAGGACTCGTTAACCTAACCATAGCCACAGGGCCAATTGAGCGAAAGGTTAACTTCCAAATAGTGGACATTGAAACTTCCTTCAACATACTTCTGGGAAGACCTTGAATTCACGCTTCCAAAGCGGTAACATCCACCCTTCACCAAAAGATCAAAATCCCACTAAATGGCAAAGTGGTGATGATCACTTCGTCGCCCATTAAGGCAATAATCGAAAAGAAGTCAAATAATCAAGTCCTTGCGGATCCAGTATATGAACTTGGGGGCTTTCAAAGCATAAGTGTCATAGAAAGTGAGTTGGCACCCCTATACTACGATCCCTACTCCAACTTGGTGGTCAACCACATACTTAAATCCCAGGGATACTTCCCAGGAATGCCTTTGAACCCTGCCCAAAGAAACACCTTCGCACCCTACAAGGAAGGCAACTCAAAAATAATACCACTTGGACTAGGATATAAACCCACTAAAGAGGAAGTTCTCGAGATGCTCGCTCAAGTTCAAAGCCGTAAGCATGTAGGAGTCCAAAAACGACCATATCTCCCTACCCTAAATGGATACTTAGTTAGGGAAGTAAGTCAAGAACTCTTTCACGGATTTCCCGAACCTTGGCACTACCTCGGAAGGAAGCTAGCCGGAATCGAGATCTTTAACGATTGCTACTTCATTCCTCCAGAAACGGTTCCTACTGTCAAGGCTCGTCAAGCACCTTGCTTAGACGAACAAGCTGTTAGTCTACTATTTGGAGAAGATCGATTTGTTAGAGCCGCGCAGGATGAGATCATTACCATGATACTTCAAGACGATCACTTCAACCCTACCGCGTTAATCACATAAACAAAAACGAACCAGCAGAAAGGATGGAGAAAATCAATCAAGTGGACCAACAATCAAGGAAGACTCTTCAAGCTCACCACTGGAGAAGGAGAGATGTTCAAAGGAGAACCAGAAGACGATGAAATCGAGTCAGAGTCAGAGTCGGAGTCTAGAGAAGTTACTAGGAAGTCTCCTCCTGTCGTCGTCCCCACTCCCTTTGATTCTCCTAGCTTAGCCTCAAATAGTAACAGTAGTTCGGGAAATGTCCCAACAACTGTCCCTTTACCGCCGCTGACCACAGATCAGATGGCTTCTTTGTTTCAACTTTTCTCAAATTTTAATATGAATAAATCAGGTTCTGCTTACTCTTTGTGTTATCTTGAATGCAATTGCATTTACGATGATGCGAGGATGACCCAGACCCAGACTCAATTGAGATACCTCCCTACATAGCCAAGGAAATACTACAAGAGGGGGAAGGGGGGCCAGTAATAGAGAACACCGAACCCATCAATGTAGGAACCGAACTAGAACCCCAAGAACTTAGGATAGGGACTACCTTAAGCTCTGCCGAAAGGGCCAGTTTCATAGACCTCTTACACGAGTTTAAAGACGTTTTCGCTTGGTCTTACAAAGACATGCCAGGGATCGACAGGGATATCGCCGAACATAGAATCTCAATTAAGCCAGGTTTCAAGCCCGTGAAACAAAAGCTTCGTCGAATGAGGACAGAATGGGCTCTCAAGATTAAGGAAGAAGTCGATAAGCAATTCAAAGCCGGGTTCATCAAAGTTTCCGAGTACTCTGACTGGGTAGCCAACATAGTACCCATACCCAAAAAAGATGGGAGATGCCGTGTTTGTGTTGATTTTAGAGACTTAAACAAAGCAAGTCCTAAAAATGACTTTTCTCTACCACATATCGACATATTGGTGGACAATACCGCAGATCACGCGTTACTATCCTTCATGGATGGGTACGCGGGTTACAACCAAATCAAGATGGCCATAGAAGACATGCATAAGACCGCCTTTGTCACTCAATGGAGAACCTATTGCTATACGGTCATGTCATTTGGGTTAATCAACGCCGGAGCTACATATCAACGCACCGCAACTATACTCCTACATGACATGATGCATAAAGAAGTTGAGGTATACGTAGACGACATGATCGTCAAGTCCAAGGATAGAGAGGGGCATATTGCGAACCTTCGCAAATTCTTCTCAAGGCTACGAAAGTACAACATGAGGCTCAATCCTCAAAAGTGCGCATTCGGAGTAACATCTGGCAAACTCCTGGGATGCGTCGTTAGCCAACGAGGTATAGAAATAGACCCTTCTAAGATCAAAGCCTTGATCGAAATGCCACAACCTCAAACGGAAAAAGAAGTCAGAGGATTCCTGGGCAAAGTGCAATATATAAGTCGATTCATATCGAAACTCACCATGATCTGTGAACCTATCTTCAAAAAGCTCAAGAAAACAGATCACACCATGTGGGATGATGACTGTCAAAAGGCGTTCGACCGAATCAAGGAAATATTAGCTAAACCACCAGTGCTCATGCCACCTCGGCGAGATCAACCTCTTGGTTTATATCTCACAGTAACCGAAACAGCCATGGGCGCCATGCTAGCTTAAACCGTAGGAAAGGAAGAAAGGGCTATCTACTACCTTAGTAAAAAGTTCTTGGAGTACGAGTGCAAATACTCACAACTCGAAAAGATATGCCTCGCTCTTGTGTGGGCAACGAAGAAGCTAGGTCATTACATGCTTAGTTACTCCGTAAAAATATACTCCAAAATGGATCCTGTCAAATACCTCTTCGAGAAACCCGTCCTCAACGGACGCCTAGCGAGATGGACCTTGATACTCTCAGAGTTCAATCTCAAATACGTACCTCTGAAAGTTATAAAAGGGTGCGCCGTTGCCGAATTCTTTGCAGAAAATCCCATCAATGATGCACAAACAATAGATACTTGGTCATTTCCAGACAAGGATATACTCCAAACCAATGTAGACTCCTGGGACCTTTACTTTGATGGAGCATCAAACTTAAGAGGATTTGGAATAGGAGTGTTGCTCATTTCTCCTGAAGGCGAGCATACACCGATCTCTGTCAAACTCGACTTCGAGGTGACAAATAACGCTGCAGAATACGAAGCTTGTCTCATTGGACTACAAGCGGCAGTGAGCTTAGGCATTAAAAACCTCCGAGTGCATGGGGATTCGTCCCTGATCATCAATCAAATTACAGGATCTTGGAAAATCCGAAGCGAAAGCCTAGGCACCTTATCAAGCCAGAATAGACCAGGTTGCCCAATTCTTTGATCACGTGACCTATCTACACCTACCTCGGGAAGAAAATCAATTTGCAGATGCTCTTGCAAAACTTGCATCTTTGATTAATATGCCAGATGACATGGTGGAAATGCCTTTATGCATCGAACGACGATCAGAGCCAGCTTATGTCCACCAAATCACCGATGAAGAGGAAGTCACAGAGGAACCTTGGTTCCAAGCATTCCTAAATTTCAAGATCAACGGTACCTATCCACCGGATATGGACAAATTGGACAACGTGCTATACGCCTATTATCTTCCCAATACGTTCTCATGCAAGGAGTGTTATACAAAAGAACACCTCTTGGTGTAATCCTATGTTGCCTTGATCATTCACAGGCGCGAAAAGTGATATTATGGAGAATGCGGTCCTCACATGAGTGGGCCCATGATGGCAAAGAAAATCACACGTTTTAGGTATTATTGGACCACAATGGAATCCGATTGCATCAAATACGTAAGATATTGCCGCAACTGCCAAATCTTCGGGAACGTACAGCATGTCCCTCCTTCATTGCTCTATACGATGACATCTCCTTGGCCATTTTCTGCCTGGGGAATTGATATAATCGGGAAGATAACTCCAGCCGGAACAGGAGGTCACTGTTTCATCCTAGTGGCAATTGAATATTTCACCAAATGGGTAGAAGCGGCTTCCTACACTAGTCTCACGGCTAAAAATGTAGCAAAGTTCATATAAAACAACATTATCTGTCGATACGGTTGCCCACATGAGATCATTAGTGATAACGGATCACATTTCCAAGCTGAGACTGAGTAGTTGCTAGCTAAGTACAAAATTAAGCATCACCACTCTTCGCCATATAGACCACAGACTAATGGCGCGGTAGAGGCGGCAAACAAGAACGTTGTCACAATTCTCAAGAAAATGATCGACAACTATCGAGATTGGCCAAGCAAAATACCCTTTGCTTTGTGGGGATATCGTACATCGTCGGGGACGCCCACTGGGGCCACCCCTTTCTATTTGACCTACGGCATGGAAGCTGTACAGCCAGTCGAGTTAGAAATACCATCCTTGCGTATCTTACTCGAAAGTCAGATCCCGGAAGCCGATTGGAAGAGGGATAGATATGAAGAACTCATCCTCCTAGATGAACGTAGGCTACGCGCATTACATAATGTTCAAACATATCAAGCACGTATCAAACGAGCCTTCAACAAAAGGGTCAAGCCAAGGAACATCAAGGAAGGAGACTTAGTACTCAAGTCGATTAGAGCTCTTTTACCTGTCGATCCACGAGGAAAATTCAAACCTAACTGGGCCGCGCCATTTCTAGTCAAGTCCATACTTCCAGGGGGTGCGGTTAGAATCACAGAGCTAGATGGGAATGAATTTGCCAACCCAACGAACCTTGACCAACTAAAGCGTTATTACGCCTAGAATAGGAACAAAAACGCGCCTCGCGTAACCTCACGTGTTGCTCTTGTAAGCTAATGTCACCATTTTGATAATCTGTCATCCTCATATCATCAAATAAACTAAATTGCACCTTAAGAGTAAGTAAAAAGCTCATGCTTATTTTCTAAGTTCATTACAAGCTCTTGCTTAGAACAATTATTCTTTTACATTTACTCGAACTACGCGCAAGGGTTTGATTTCATTTTTTAATGAATACGTAGGCAATCCTTCGCAGGATACAACCCATTAATTTTAAAATGTAAATAGAAGGACATTTGCAGTTGCATTTGGAATTCGACAAGAATAATAAATAGAAAATCACAATGGTTTCATAACCAATTAACCTCCTTTATTTCATTCATTTTCTAATAATAATAATAATAGTACGTTACATAATAACAATGAGAAAAAAAAATAGGCTAGGATTCTAAAAACTCCACCTTCTTATTACAATAATAATAATAAATAATAATAAAGACTTGGGCTATTCCTCCATTTTCCCTTTGCCCTTGTCATTTTTGTCATATTTCTTGTCACGACCTCGAGCCGGACGCTCTTGCGCCACTTCGGACCTAATCACCAACGGTCTTTCTCGTGGTATAACCTTCCCATTCTTGCCGATCACTTTGTCCACGGCATGAGTGGTCTTCGGTTTTTTCGAAGGATGAACAACTCGAAACCTGGTTTCTTCCTCTCCCTCAGTCAGATTCTTCTCTTTCTCCTTTTCCACCTCGCGCACCATGTAGTCAACGAGCTCACACTTCCTCAATCTCTCACGCTCCTCCGGAGTAGTAGCTTTCCTCCACCGCAGATAGGAGTCCGACACCCATAAAGCACTAACAGAAGAGTTCAAGAACCATACATTTCTTTGAGCCCATTTAATGGCCCACTCCCTTCGACTCTCAGTAGTAAGCGCCACGGCAGTCTGTGGGACAGTGTCAAGCTTCGGGATTGTCTGCTTCAGTCCAACCTGTCTCATCAGCCTCTCCGGGAAGATGCATACCATGAATTCCAAGCCAAAAATGCGCACAGATCGGGTAGGATCCAAGGAAGACACTCCAGTGACAGATTTGAGATGCCACCATGCTACGATCCATCAAATCAAGAGACCATCATCACTCTTCAATTTGTTTTCCCAATAATTGCAGACTCGAGTGAAGTCCACCATGTAGAGCCTAGTCCTCATAGCAATTGAGCGAGCATGATAGGCAGGAACATTAACTGGGGCTCGATCAATCGAAGACGCTCCATAAGCCAAACCTACCAAAAAAAAAAGCAGGTGTCGAAAAAAAAAAAAAAGAAAAACGAAAAAAAAAAAACGGAAAAAAAAAACAAAAACAAAAAAGGAGGAAAAGAGAAGAAATTGTTTATTATTCTTTACCTGCAAGATAATGAGACTTCCCAAATAAGGTAGGTCGCGATTGGCTTTCCTGTTATCCAAACCCAATAGGATCTCTCCTAAACATAAACAAGCTGGGCTCCTGCGCAGTTCCATTTGCTCAACTAGGCCCAGCAAACGGGGGTCACCTCTCAAATCCTCATCAATGTGCCCTTGAAGGACATATACATGTAACAAGCAAAATCCAAATGCCCTTCGCCTAGCAACCTAAGAGATGGTGGGGTCGGCCTTGTTAATAAATCGGTCAATAAAGTCCAACATTCGCACTCCTTTCGAGGTCACTAGACGGTCCACCTCAATTCTGGTCAACCCAAGCAAGTCTCTAAATTTGTTCTTATACCCTTGTGAAGTAGAAGGAATAGCGGGCAAGTGTTCTGGGTCCCACCCACCAATCGCAGCAATTTCTTCAGGAAATGGGCAAATGTCACCTCCAGGGAAAGCAAAAACGTGATAATTCGGGTCCCAATAATCAAGACAAGCATCTAGGAATGGTTTGACCACCTTGGTAAGCTTCAAACTCAACAACGATCCAAGATTATAGGCACCCATGTCATACTTCTCCACACTAGAGAACTCATTGGTCCACTCTTTTAGACGAATCTCTAAAGTATTCATGATGAAGGATTGTTTTGAGAATTTTATGTAATAAGACGAAGGAAGAGACGGAAGAATTGTGTGAATAAAACCTCTATCGACGTTTCTATTTATACTAAAATTTGTTTCCTAAAATCCGCCAGGACGGATACACCGGGGAACAGGCGCAGCACCTGCTGCGCCTCTTCAAAGGGACGCAGCTCCTGCTGCGCCTCTTCCTCAGCAACGTTTCTGTGATTTTCCGCGTTGGATCTTTCCTAAATTCCTTAACGAATAATTTCCTATTCATACGGGTTATTATTTTGGTAAATACGTCAAAGTTACCATATTTCGTGTTTCCTAATTTCGCAGACGCGCATCTCGAGACGATATCGACATTTTCGTCATTTTAGCACACTTGTACATTTCTTTTTAATTTTCTTTTTTGGGGAATCATTTCACAAATTTAATTCAATTTATCTTTTTTTAAACCTATACATTTTTTGTATTTAGTTTCATTATATATTATTTTAAACTTATACATTTCTTTTTTACTTTTTCTTTTCAGGGAATCATTTCACTCTCCATTTCAAACTTATATGTTTTTATTTTTATTTTCTTTTTTTAGGAGGTAACCCTCCCTACCGTCCGGTCATTTCCGACCAAATTTTTGCATTACATTTTTGCATTTTCGAGTCAAACCCTCCCTACCGTCCGGTCATTTCCGACCAAATTTTTGCTTTTTTGCATTTTCAAGTCATTGTTTTGCGCTAATTTAGACCATATGTATGCATACATGTTCTATGTGATTTCTATGTAAATTTCAACAGCATGACGGCGTAAACCGTCATCTACCAAATCTGTTCAAAGCTAACCTGCAGGAACAAACAACGCAACACAGCAGCAAAGGCACTCAGGCCGTCGTATATACAACCAAAAGAGGGATATGTACAACAAACTGGGGGCTCGAGCCCCAAGCAAAGTCCAAAATGTCCAAAATATAGGTCCTAAAATGTACAAATGTGCAAGATACAGCCAAAAACAAACAAACAACAACAAAAACTACTGCCGGTCGCCGCCTAACTCCGAAACTCTCGCCTCGAGAGCAGCAACCTCGGCGTCGCGAACCTCGAGCTCCCTCAGCAAACGAGCTCTCTCCTCCCGAGACTGGGCCAACTCTCGCTCCAGCTCGCGCTCTCTCTGCAAACAACAAATTGGCTCATGTCAATCATTTCAAGCAATCATAAGAAAATTAGAAAATTCGAAAAATGAAGTAGACAAAAGGTTCATACCTAACGACCTCGACCGCCGACAAGTGCCTCGACGGCAGTAGCTCGCAGCCGGTTGGCTACCCTCCATAACGCCACAAACCGAGACGGCGTAACCTGCATTTTCAAATAACAAGTTCTCAATAATTGGATAAGTTCAATAAAATGTGTTCTTACACAAAAATCATACAAATTAGAGGCTCACCCTCCGAATCAGATGCTGCCACTCGTCCAAGCCAGCATCCGTCACAGCCACGTCAAAGTCACGCAGCTCGGAGATCGTCGTCCTCCCGGTCGCGTCAGTGTACTCGAGAGTCTCGGGGCACTCTGGGGGCTCGATGCCCGCCGCCTCAACCTCCTGCAAAGACAAAGGATTGCCATTAAATCGATGATCATTCATCATGCTTTCGAAATGGTCATAAGGAGAGTAAATGCTCACCACAACCGGCCAGTACGCCAACCTCCCGTAGAGGAACGCCGAGTAGTCCTCACCAGGAAGCAGAAGGGCGTCACCACCAACGCCAGCCAAGTTAGCCTCCCTCTCAGCCTCAGAAGGCTCCCTGAACATCATCCTAGGAGGATCGATGGGAACCGTCAAGACATCCCGAGAGCACTGACGAGCCAAGCGCTCGCCCAAGTACCACACAGGACCCATCGACGTCCTCAGCAGCAACCGGTTCGAGCTCCTAGGTCGAAGGACCTCAGCCACGAAAGAAGGAGTGCCAGCGTACTCCGCCCAAGGCCTCGGCACCCACTGGGAAAAGACAAGCAAGAAATAATTCTTATGATCGGTAAAAAAAAAGGTAATAAAGAAGCAAAATGAATATAAGTGAGATGCTCACGCTGTCTAGCTGAAGAACGTTCACGTCCCACCGGTAGACACCGTGAGAGGAACGCTTGCTCCTCGTGCAACACATCACCCAATTCCTCACAACGGGATAGGCCTTCTCCAGCGGCTCCGTCCTCTTGGGCGAGAGGCTCGGAAAGTAGAAGTACACCCACGCCTGTGAAGCAAGATAGTCAATAACGATCTTTCGTAATTCGATAAAGAAAAGAAGTGATTTCAGTCTAAATGAAGGTTCATACCTCCAACAGTAGTCCAGGGCCGACAGCACCAGGATAAGTCCCCTTCTCCATCAACTTCGAACGAACCATGGCCCTCATGAAGCGAATGAGGACCGCAAAACCAGCAGTGACCCAGTCCCAACGTCCTAGGAAGCTCAGGTCAGAAAGGAAGGGAAGAAGCTTCGTCGACAGCCTCTCTCCCTTGTCTCCGAGGTAGATCGAAGACAGAAACCACCAAAGCCACAAGCAGGCCCTCTGCTCAGCTGTACAGGGAGGAAGAGCCGTCTCCCTCCCGTCAATCACCACCCGCGTCGGGGTCTTCCCCGCAAAGTAGTCTCGGAAGTAAGAACTAGGCACCAAACCAGGCACTGCAGCAGCCTTCAGCGCCAAGTTCCAGCCGATCAACCTCCTAGCCTCGGCCGAATCCACCCTCATGGCAGTCTCCGGCCACTCTATCGCCTCGGTCCCACACGACAGACCAGAGATCATGTCGTAGTCCTCCAACGTGACTCCCACCTCACCAAAAGGCATGTGAAAAGTGGAAGTCGTATCCCAGAATCGGTCCAAGAAAGCGCGGACCAGGCTAAGGTTAGCCCGCAACTTCCTCTTCGCGATATCCCTCCAAGCCTGCACCAAGGCGCCGAATGCTCCCCGCTCGATCATGGCTCGCTCCCCCGCCGACAGCCTCTCGTAGCACTCCATCGCCGTCATGTAGCCCGAGAACGATCTGATGTTCCCGGCCTCTTATTGTGATTTGAAACAAAATCTATCTTTAGTTTGAATGAAATTGGAAAAGATATAAGCAAATGAAATGAAAAAAGATGAATGATGAGTAGTGAATCCAAGATTACCAAGCTCTTCACCGTCCTATAGGACAGGTGACCCTCCGCAGCCCAAAGCAAGTGCCTGCTATCCCAGGTCTCAGCCCACGCAGGTGCTCCCCTCAGCTGACGACCGCCTCGCCCAACGTTGGCCCGCCTCGGGGCCTCCTCCTCCTCCACCTCGTCCTCAGCAACTGCCTCCTCGAGAGCACGAGAAGCATCGACGGTTGTGTCTATGTCCATGGGAGCTCTCCCAGAAGTAGAATCCTCGTCACCTGCAACGTTAAAGTAATTGTAGGCCGCGTCAAGTGACGACGAACCTTGATTAGGGGATTTTCGAGTTTTAGAAGCCCCGAAGTCGCTCTTTTCTCGCCATCTTTGGCCGTATTCCCACAAACCCGGTCACTCATATGGTAATTTGGGTTAAGTCAAGCCTAAGTTGAAGCCTAGTCATGGGTTCGAGTTGAAATTTCGACAGCATTTCGTTATAACGGCGATTATGCCCTAGAAAAGTGTCTTGAAAAAGCCGTCACAAACCAAAATTCCGAGATGGTAGGAAGTTTACCCATCATCCAAGGATTCCAAATATCAAGTTTCATCGCAAATGGGCATTCCTAAGGCTATGTTCGAAGCAATTTACGGTTTAGCTGTGAAACCGTCACAATTTCACTCAAATGCCCAAAACTCAACGAAAATTCGAAACAAATACATGGTTATGATCCTTATACTACCAATTAGCCATTTACAAGGTCAGTTTTACAAGGCAAGATCATTTGGGGGAAAAGCCCCAAATTTTCGACATTTTAGGGTTGAAAACCCTAAATTTTGTCGATCCAATTCGTCCATTAATAGAAGATTAATGCAAGAATGATATACATACCTCGATTAGTCATGACAAATGCAAGCTTTTGGATAAAATTTTGACGGAAATGGTTGAGATTTGAGAGAGAAATTGAGGAATTATGTTTCGAAACAAATGAAATGAAACCCCTGTTTCATCGCGCTTTTACGCAAGAAAGACACCCTCAGGAAAAGACGCAGCAGGTGTTGCGCCTCTTCCAAGAGACGCAGTTCTTGCTGCGCCTCTTCCTCAACTTCCCTTCATACGAATTTTCAAAAGTTCGTTATGAGTTCGTTATTTGTGGGCCCATCTTTGGTGCGCCTCTTCCCCGATGCCATTTTATTTTTTCTGGTCCGTTTGACGATTATTCTTCGCTCAGACCCGCATTTCTAAGCCAACTGCAGACTATCATACATTATTTATTTATTCCAAGACCTTGCTTGTCACAACGAGCAAGTATTCTCTGACAGGTGTTACGACACGCCTTCATTATATTCCCCTAGCGAGAGTAAGCAGATAGACAATCCCTCTCGAGACATGGAGATCAGTTCCCGATAAGGTTTTCCCCAACGAGAGTTTGTAGATACCTCATTTCTGCACCTCCCGCAAACCACCCGGTGATGATTGGGCCGCATGTTTGGTACGCGGAACGATTTGTGACAGTTCGTAAGATTATCGTCAAGTGATTGCTCAAAAATTAATGTCGACCTCTTAGTTGTCATCTACGTCCCGATACGGTCGTTTTGGCAGTAATTAGAGTACATTCGGAGTCCGGGCCTAAAACCGTCTCCATTTTCTGATAACCGTTAAATCCCGAGTCGAAATGTTCTGGAATGTTCCGGATATTTCTATTCCATATTTCACAAATTTTATCTTTTGGCAAATAATATCCCGTAATATTCATATAAGATATTAAGGAAATCGAATTATTTCCGTCCTACCATAACTCAAACGCGTAAATCTTTCTTCAGCAGGAGGAAACCTCCTGGGAATAGACGCAGCAGGTGCTGCGCCTCTTCCAAGAGACGCAGTGGCTGCTGCGCCTCTTCCCAGGCCCTTTTCTACATGTTTCTCGTATCTTTTTCATATCTTTCCGAGATTCACTTCCAAAGAGTCTCCGAAACCCTAATTCCTCCGCGTGATTAGTATAAATAGGAGCCTTCGCTCCTCATATTTCTCACGCGAGTGTCCGCCCTTCTCTTCTCCCTTTGCATTCTAGACTTTGTTCTTACTTATTGGCGCCTACGTGCTTGAACTTTCGACCACGTAAGCTCGGATCTTTCCGGGTACCAGCCTCTCCGTTGCATGACCGACCAATTTGACCAACTACACTCAATCAACTTATTTAATCAATTGTTTTCCTCTTACGAGGGCACTCTCTTTGCATTCGCGTCGAGCATCACTAATCGATATCTTAGTCCTTCTCGTTTCGTCAACATGTAAGTCTGAGGGTGTATAATTCTTATTTATTTATTGTATTTTACTTTTCGTATCATCAATTGTAAGATTTACGTCGAAAATACCATTAAAACCGATTTATAAAACCCTTGCTTAAAACCTGTTTTTACGGATCTCCAGTAGATAACTGTCGAGAAAGGACGCAGCAACTGCTGCGCCTCTTCGAAGGAGCGCAGTTCCTGCTGCGCCTCTTCGTGAGGCTGCCGCAGTTCCTGCTTCCTTTCTTCTTCGTTTGTCCTCTGTAATTCGTATTCAAAATCTTTCTTTTGCTTGTTCGCTTGTTAATTCTTCGTCTTAATGTCATAATAATTCCACATGTATATTATAATCATTCATTCACATGTTTAATTCATCAAATCCGACTTAAATCCCAATTAATCCAATATTTGCGGGTTTTCGTCATTAAATTCAATTCCGGGTTGTAGAGATTCGATTTGTTCGTATTGAATTTCTGGAATTCGTCTTTGATATAGCTTTCATCTGTTTACTCGCATGTTCATCGCATATTCGTCATATATCATCATGTTTAGACTAGTTAATTGATTTCAATAGAGGACTCATTAATATTTTTCACTTCTATCATTATTTCATCATGTAATTAATCCGTTTGCATCCGTCTCATTCATGTTTTACTGCTTTCATGACCCATTCATATGTTAAATAACCTATTAATCACTTTCATCCGAGTAAAAATCATCAATTGATCCTTTAAATCACCAATCGACATTAACGCCTTGCAAATACGGCTTCACAGCCAGAACTGAGCCAAGGAACAGACGCAGCGTCTGCTGCGCCTATTCCAAAGGACGCAGTCCTGCTGCGCCTGTTCCTGGCTGAGTTCTGTCCCTGAACTCCGTTTCTGCCTTGACCTAGTTTGTTTAGACTACTTATTAACTAACTATTATTCGTAATATCACGCTAATTCCTGTTCGTAATTCATTCTTTTATTCTTCTTCTCAAATTATCCGTTTTAAAGGTATTTTCGACATAAATCGCCTATCCCTATGTAATTAATGTAATTTTCATTATTGTAATTCATAATTATTGTATTTCTTTTATTGTCTGTATGTTTTCACATGTAAATGAGCATTAAATCCAACTTCGGCCCAATTGTATGCTAATTACATGTCAACCGACTTAGTCAATCTTCACATGCTAGGATTAAAACTTGAATGTTGCATTGCATGCATATAGCCGACGATATATCAAGTATGAATAACTTCCCTAATCATTAGTAGAGGCCGCTATCGAGGCGGGCGGGATTAGATGTTCGATCAAAAGAGCTTCCTAATACGTACCCTCACCCCTTACTCCAGATCTCCGTGAACACCCGTGTTCATTGGCATCCACGAGAGTCATTCTAGACAATTGTCGGTTTTCATAACTCGGTCTTCCTAGACCGTTTCATTCGGCCTTCCTAGGCCCAACCCAACCCATTCGACCAATCGTCCCGTCTAAACGGTCCTAATTCTTATTTGGGCCTAAGGATGGATAGCGATTGACGTCATCCATACCATGATGCTTACTCTTGTTTGTATCAAGGGCCTTCACTACTTGAGGAAATGGACTAGGAATCGGCCTTACTCTTGTTTGGCACGAGCCTCTCCACAGACTTCGGGTTTGATGGTTCGGTATGGCAACCTACCCTTTAAACCAAAACCCTTCTAAATGCACTCAGCATCCCGTTATAATGCTTGTATAAATGTGTAAACCTTACGTGATCACCATTTCTAAACAAAACCATGACGAATTTTCAAAAAATCAAAACCCTTTTTCAAACAAGAATTTCGAAATAGGGCTTCCAATTAGCGCAAAATCCGGTCAAAACTCTGTCCGTTTGTCGTGTCAAAATTCGGGCCACAAGCCCATTTCAAAACCTCACTTCGAGTCCACTCCTACAACTACACTACAGTTGACTAGGACACACATTTTCAAAGACCTTGTCTTTCTTCAAAACTCACTCAACACAAGTGGCACACACCCACTTCACGAGTCAAAACATTTCCTCTTTTAGCAAGTGTGATAGAATGGTCGATCGTGTTTTGATTCGTCGCCGATCTCTTATCCAGTTTCCAAGATGCCCGGATCAAGTGATGAAACAAACTTCCACCAACTCCAGAATAGTAATGATCAAATCCTGGCCGCACTAGCCCAAATGCAATCTACTCAAGAACAAACCTATGACCGCCTTGAACTCATCGAAGGCCGTATCTATGCTGTAGAGGGAAGGTTGCCTCCCCTTGAAAGTGAAGTGCTACGTAATTCCGATGATGAATCTAGGGATGAGAATCCTTTCATGGGAATGACTGCAGCTGAGAAAAGACTCCAATACCTAGAGGAGCAATTGATGTACCTTAAGGGGGATGACATTTATAGGGAGAACAATCGCAAGTATGAAGCCGTCAATTCCAAATTGCCAACTAACTTTAACATGACGGATATCCCTAAGTTCAAGGGACACGAGAACCCTTTGAACCACATCCGTGCCTTCAAGGATTACATGTCTATCAAAGGCATCAAACCCGAGATGTTCTTAAGGATCTTTCCTTCATCTCTTGACACCATCCCGAAGCAATGGTTCTACACTTTAGATCACAAGAAGGTCGCTACTTGGGAAGATGCCGCAATCGAGTTATCTAAACAATATGCGGATAATGCCGAGATCCAAGTCAACATGCGTACTTTAGAGGTTCTTACCCAAAATGACAAAGAAGGATTCACCGACTTTCTGAGTAGGTGGAGGAAGACTAGCACTCAACTAGTTGAGCGCCCGGATGAGGCTACTCTTGTAAAAAAGTTCGTGGATAATCTCAAACCCATCTATGCCAATCATTTGAGATACCAAAACATCAAAACCTTCAAAGACTTAACCGTACTAGGGACAAGGATTGAAGATGACATCCGTAAAGGACTCTTGTCCAAAACGGTAGGTCGAGGATATCAAGGGTCCACAAGTCGTTCATACGGCTCTACTAGCAAGACCGATGAGGTTAACCTTCTCGAGCCATCCAAGAAAACTACCCCACCAAGGAAATTCACAAACCTTGGGGATACTTACTCCAACGCTCTAAAAAGGTTAATGAAGCAAGGTAAACTCCAACCCATTGGACCTACTCCCGAACCCGAAAGGAAGTCCAAGTTCTGGGATGAAAATTCATACTGTGAATACCATAGGGGCAAAGGGCACGACACAGAAAAATGCTACAAGTTGAAACACGTGCTTCAAGATATGATTGAAGATGGTCGACTCCCAATACCACCAGGAGGTAAACCCAACAACACTCAGAATCCTCTTGGAGTTCTAGTGATTACAAGTGATGAATCTACCTTAGATTGCTCACACCTCATTTCTCCCACCGAAAATAAAATTCATGCAATTGAGAAAGAAAGGCTCTACTCTACTATCTCCCCTACCATCTCCGACTTCATCACATGGGCAAGGAGTGTAGATAGGCAAGTTTGGGAACTAGAAAGCAAGGTAACAACCTTACGCAATCCCAACGCAATACCCAAGGAACGAGTACCACTGACCTTCCCTCAAAATGCCACTATGCAAGAAGTAGTCACCGTGGTTGATAAACTAGTCGACCAAATCATACGACTAGAAAGTGATATCATGAGAATGAGGGAACTAGCTGCAGTCAATGGGGTTTGGGCCGATGATGATGAGGACGAATATCTCATTGAAAACTCCCTAGTCAAAGAAATAGTCAAAAATGGTGAAGACCAAGATGTGGACCACCTAACTCGTTCGGGTCGCCCATATCAAAGCACTACTCAAAACGGTCCAACCAACGTCATCACACCAAATGACAACGAAGATGACCCCACTGATCATTTGCTCAAGCAATTACAGAAAACCAAGGCTGATCTTTCAGTCTGGCAACTAGTAGCAAGCTCATTCCCACATCGCCAAGCTTTACTGCAAGCTTTGGCCAAACTAAATGTAGCACATAACTCCACTCCTGAAGATGTAGTCAACTTGGTCTTCCAAGAATCTCCTAAGCTAAGTAATCCTATTACTTTCTCAGACGAAGACTTGCCACCTTTTGGCGCTAGTCACAACCTTGCTCTATACATCACTGTCATTTGTCTAAAGAAGAATGTGCCAATGACCTTGGTAGATGATGGCTCCGCGGTCAACGTCATACCCCTCAAAACGGCATACAAGCTAGGCATGAAAGAGTCGGATTGGACTCCCACCAATCAAGGTGTACGTGCATATGACGGTACACGACGAAAAGTGGTAGGACTTGCTAATCTAACCATAGCCACGGGACCAATCGAACGAAAGGTTAACTTCCAAATAGTGGACATCGAGGCTTCATTCAACATACTTCTGGGAAGGCCTTGGATTCACGCTTCCAAAGCGGTAACATCCACCCTTCATCAAAAGATCAAGATCCCACTAAATGGCAAAGTAGTGACGATCACTTCGTCACCCATCAAGGCAATAATCGAGAAGCAATCAAACAATCAAGTCCTTGCGGATCCCGTATACGAACTTGGGGGTTTCCAAAGTGTAAGTGTCATAGAAAGTGAGTTGGCACCCTTATACTATAATCCCTACTCTAACTTGGTGGTCAACCACATACTCAAATCCCAAGGATACTTCCCTGGAATGCCTTTGAACCCTATTCGGAAGAATACCTTCGCACCATACAAAGAAGGCAACTCAACAAGGATACCACTTGGACTAGGGTACAAACCTACAAAAGAGGAAGTTCTCGAAATGCTCGCCCAAGTCCAAAACCGCAAGCACGTGGGAATCCAAATGAGGGCATATCTCCCCACTTTAAATGGGTACTTTGTTCAAGAAGGAAGTTCAGAGCTCTTTCATGGATTTCCCGAACCTTGGCATTATCTTGAGAGGAAGTTAGCCGGAATCGAGATCTTTCACGATTGCTACTTCATTCCTCCAGAAACGGTTCCTACCGTCAAAACCCGTCAAGCACCTTGCTTAGACGAACAAGCTGTTAGCCTATTATTTGGAGAAGGCCGATTCATTAAGGCCGCGCAGGATGAGATCATTACTATGATACTTCAAGACGATCGCTTCAACCCCACCGCATTGATCACAGAAACCGACGCAAGACAGCAGAAAGGATGGAGAAAATTGATCAAATGGACCAACAATCAAGGAAGACTCTTTAAGCTCACCACTGGAGAAGGAGAGATGTTCAAAGGAGAACCAGAAGACGATGAGTTCGAGTCGGAGTCGGAGTCAGAGTCGGAGTCTAGAGAAGTCATTAGAGAGTCTACTCCTGTTGTCATCCCCACTCCCTTCGTCTCTCCTAGCTTAGCCTCGAGTAGTCACAGTAGTTCGGGAAATCCCCCAACCACTGTCTCTTTACCACCACTGACCATGGATCAGTTGGTTTCTTTGTTTCAACTTTACTCAAATCTTAATATGAATAAATCAGGTTCTGCTTACTCTTTGTGTTATCTTGAGTGCAATTCTGTTTACGATGATACTGAGGATGACCAAGACCCAGACTCAATCGAACTACCTCCCTACGTAGCCAAAGAAATACTACAAGAAGGGGAAGGGGGACCAGTAATAGAGGACACCGAACCCATCAATGTAGGAACCGAACTAGAACCCAAAGAACTTAGGATAGGGACTACCTTGAGCTCTACCGAAAGGGCCGATTTCATACACCTCCTAAATGAATTCAAAGACGTTTTCTCTTAGTCCTACAAAGACATGCCAGGAATCGACAGGGATATTGCCGAACATAGGATTCCGATTAAGCCAGGTTTCAAACCTGTGAAACAGAAGCTTCGACGAATGAGAACAGAATGGGCTCTAAAGATCAAGGAAGAAGTTGACAAGCAATTCAAAGCCGGGTTCATCAAAGTTTCCGAATATTCTGACTGGGTAGCTAACATAGTACCCGTACCCAAAAAGGATGGGAGAATCCGTGTTTGCGTCGACTTTAGGGATTTGAACAAAGCGAGTCCAAAAGATGACTTTCCTCTACCTCACATTGACATATTGGTAGACAATACTGCAGACCACGCGTTACTATCCTTCATGGATGGATATGCGGGTTATAACCAGATCAAGATGGCCATGGAAGATATGCATAAGACCGCATTCGTCACCCAATGGGGAACCTATTGCTATACAGTAATGCCGTTCGGATTGATCAACGCCGGAGCTACATACCAACGCACCGCAACTACACTCCTACATGACATGATGCACAAAGAAGTTGAAGTATACGTAGATGACATGATTGTCAAATCTAAGGAAAGAGAGGGACATATTGCGAACCTTCGCAAGTTCTTCGCAAGGCTACGAAAGTACAACATGAGACTCAATCCTCAGAAATGCACATTTGGGGTAACATCTGGCAAACTCCTGGGATACGTTGTTAGCCAACGGGGTATAGAAATAGATCCTTCAAAAATCAAGGCTCTGATTGAAATGCCACAACCTCAAACAGAAAAAGAAGTCAGAGGATTCCTGGGTAAAGTACAATACATAAGTCGATTCATATCGAAACTTACGATGATTTGTGAGCCTATCTTCAAGAAACTCAAGAAAACAGACCACACCATGTGGGATGATGATTGTCAAAAGGCGTTTGACCGAATCAAGGAGATATTGGCTAAACCACCAGTGCTCATGCCGCCACAACGAGATCAACCTCTTGGTTTATATCTCACAGTAACTAAAACCGCCATGGGTGCTATGCTGGCTCAAACTGTAGGAAGTGAAGAAAGAGCTATTTACTATCTAAGTAAGAAGTTCTTGGAATATGAGTGCAAATACTCACAGCTCGAAAAGACATACCTCGCTCTTGTGTGGGCAACGAAGAAGCTACGTCACTACATGCTTAGCTACTCCGTCAAGATATACTCCAAAATGGATCCAGTCAAATACCTCTTCGAGAAACCCGTCCTCAACGGACGTCTAGCAAGATGGACTCGATGCTCTTTAATTCGACCTTAAATATGTGCCACTGAAAGTCATAAAAGGTCGCGCCGTCGCCGAATTCTTCGCAGAAAATCCTATCAACGACGCACAAACCATAGATACTTGATCATTTCCCGACGAGGATATACTTCAAACAGATGTAGACTCCTGGGATCTATACTTTGATGGAGCATCAAACTTAAGAGGATTCGGAATAGGAGTGTTGCTCATTTCTCCTGAAGGTGAGCATACACCGATTGCTGTCAAACTCGACTTCGAGGTGACAAACAACGCTGCAGAATACGAAGCTTGTCTCATTGGACTACAAGCGGCAATAAGCTTAGGCATTAAAAACCTCCGAGTACATGGGGATTCATCACTGATCATCAACCAAGTTACAGGATCTTGGAAAATCCGAAGTGAAAGCCTCGCACCCTATCAGGCTAGGATAGACCAAGTCGCTCAATTCTTTGATCACGTAACCTACCTACACCTACCTCGGGAGGAAAATCAATTTGCAGACGCTCTTGCGAAACTTGCACCTTTGATAAATATGCCAGATCACATGATGGAAATGCCTTTGTGCATCGAACGACGGTCAGAGCCGGCTTATGTCCACCAAATCACCGATGAGGAGGAAATCGCACAAGAACCCTGGTTCCAAGCAATCCTGAATTTTAAGCTTAATGGTACCTATCCATCGGATATGGACAAGAGGGGACAACGTGCTATACGCCTGTTAGCTTCCCAATACATTCTGATGCAAGGAGAATTATACAAAAGAACACCTCTTGGTGTAGTCCTACGTTGCCTTGATCATTCACAGGCACGAAAGGTGATGGAAGAAGTCCACGACGGAGAATGCGGTCCTCACATGAGTGGGCCTATGATGGCAAAGAAAATCACACGTTTGGGATATTATTGGACCACAATGGAATCCGATTGCATCAAATACGTAAGACATTGCCACAATTGTCAAATCTTCGGGAATGTACAACATGTCCCTCCTTCGTTGCTCTACACAATGACGTCTCCTTGGCCATTTTCTGCATGGGGAATTGACATAATCGGAAAGATAACCCCAGCCGGAACAGGAGGTCACGTTTTCATTCTAGTGGCAATTGACTATTTTACCAAATGGGTAGAAGCGGCTTCCTACACTAGTCTTACGGCTAAAAATGTGGCAAAATTCATACAAAACAACATCATCTGTCGATATGGTTGCCCACATGAGATCATTAGCGATAATGGGTCACACTTCCAAGCCGAAACCGAGCAATTGCTAGCCAAATACAAGATCAAGCATCACCACTCTTCGCCCTATAGACCACAGACTAACGGCGCGGTAGAGGCGGCAAACAAAAATGTTGTCACAATTCTCAAGAAAATGATCGACAACTACAGAGATTGGCCAAGCAAAATACCCTTTGCTTTATGGGGGTATCGTACATCCGTCAGGACGCCCACTGGGGCTACTCCTTTCTATTTGACCTACGGCATGGAAGCTGTATAACCAGTCGAGCTAGAAATACCATCCCTGCGTATTCTACTAGAAAGTCAAATCCCGGAGGCCGACTGGAAGAGGGATAGATATGAAGAACTCATCCTCCTGGATGAACGTAGGCTGCGCGCCTTACTGTGGACAAGGCCCTCGGGAACTGCGTCCGAGGGATCCACACCTGACATAATCGACTCGAGGTTCTTTCGAATCGAATTAAGACATATTAGAGTCGCCACCAAGTTTTTTGGGAACTTGGAACCGTTCAAGTCAACTTTACACCTTTCATCGAAAAGCATAAAGCCAATCGACTACGAGTGATTAAAGATAAAGACTTGTACCCTATATCACTCGATTTGAATGACTCTCGTAATCCAATGGTATTTAGACGGATCCGCAAACCATAGATCTTGAGTAAGGGGTGAGGGTACGTGTTGGGAAGCCCATAAGGACACCCAACCCCGCCCGTCGATAACGGCCTCTACTAAGTAAAGTGTCGGAGTTCAAACAAGGTCATAGCTACTACGATGTATGAAATGCAAACGTTGTTTTAAACCCTAACATGTGAAGTTTCTATGTTGATTTAGATGCAATTAAACTAACTTTGTCAAAGTTGTAATTTAGCATGTGGGTTGATTGATCTAAATATCATACAAAGCAAACAAACAAGGCTTGAGAGGGAATTGGGGAGCCGTTGGGATCTACCTATTACAAACCAGGCATTTCATGCCGACACAACAACAAATTAAAGATACAACTCGATCTAAATACAATTGCTACATACAAAACAAAACACGACACAAAACACACGGCCATTGGGCCTTGAAAACCGTGCACATGAGGGTGGCCCACGGCTCACATGACCCACGGTCCTTGGGTCACTCCTCGTAATGCGTGCTTTCACTTAATCTCATCGAATTAGACATAAGGCTACGCACCAAAGCATGCATTAGCATAAACCGGGCCATGTTGCTTTAGACAACACGCGGTTTACTACGCTCTTACTTGCATTGGGGAACAACCGCCTAACCAAACAAGACTAAGGTTTTTTGAAAAGGGTTTTGACTCAATAAAAGAAAAACAAACTTGAAAGATTACAACTCGATAAGCAAACTGTAAATTACAAGCTACAAAACAACAAAGAACAAATGATAAACAAGGAACGGAAAACGAAATGAAAGAGGCAAGACACACGGCCAAACACGGCCCAACCAACGGCTAAGACAAAGTCAACCTAGTTCCTAAGTTAGATTCATTAGTTAGATCGAATGATTGCGAAAAGGGATAAGAAACAAGTTAGAAAACGAGTTAAAAACGATGTTGATTGATTGTCGCGCAAGGGTGCATTCTACACGGCCTAAAGGGTCTAATTAGGTCAAATTTGCTAATTAATTTAACTCATCGAGTGTCAATAAGAAGGTGCTAATCACGCACTCTTATTCTAGCGAGAAATTAGGTGAAAGAGAGAGATGCATTCAATTATTTACAGAAATCGTCGATTGAATTTATAACTTACGTCGAAGCCACCTAAAGTGCCTAATTAGATTATTGAATTGATTTAAAGTCATCTAATTACGTCATAGGTTAACAATCAGAAGTTAAACTAACATGCAACGGGTCCTAAGGTCCATCGATTTGGCCGAAACAAAAGGGGGTCGAAAACGAAGATCGAAGTTAAATAACTTGTTTTATTTATGCCCTACCTTGAACACGAGGATATGTAAATGAGACGGGGGTGTACGACCGACAGAAGGAGCGGTTTCTTTTCCCATCTCAAGTCAACGCGGGTGTTCATGGTGGTACTTTAACTCATACTCGGACTAACTAGTTTCATAGTTAAATTAAAACAATCGATAACAAGCAAAAAGAAAACAAACAAAAAGGACAATAAAAAAAAAGGCATAAAAAACGAAATAAAAAAAGAGAAGAGAAGGGGATTTGATGCACCCTCAACCTACATGTATCGTTGACACCGTCTTGGGTCGTAATCGATGGTAGATTTTATCTCGAGAGGCCGTCGTCGACGAAGTAACAAAGCAACACGCGTTTTGGAAAGTTTCTGGACAGCAGTTTTAAAACAGTGATATCTCCCTCGTTTCACGACGAAAATTCGATCCGAAAGATGTTTTGGAAACTAGAAAGAGAGGAGAACAAATATCTTAAAGCAACCCCTGCTCGTTTTGGGTTATTGGGCACGAAAAACGAGCACAAACAGAACTGGACAGACAAGAGTAAACCGCGAAAACAGAGTGTTATTTCACTCTGTTTTTCGAGGGATCTCGTGTGCTCTCAAGGTCAATTCGGCTCGTAAATCTTTGTCTAATGTGTAGATGGATGTTATGTGGTTAATTAGGAACAAGAAACTCGAATTTTTATGGTGATTTGATGGAGGAACGAAAGGGTTTTCGAAGGAGACACACAAACAGTTTCAGTTTGTGTGTCGGTTTTGTTTAGGGTTTTTGGAGGATGTTTAGGGTTTGTTTCTGAGGTTTAAAGCTTCTATGTGATGGTTGGATGTATGGAGAACTTAGAGGAATGATTGTATGGTGAAGGGGTGGTATTTATAAGGGTTTAAAATAGGGTTTAAGGGAGGAGAGGCAAATCGGGCTCAATGAACATAGCTGCTGTCCATCGGTTTTGGGAGGGGTTTCTAGGGTTCGTTTTGGGGGATTTCTTGGTGATCAAGCTAGGATAATATGGGTAGGATACTAGGGTATGGGTTAGGGTTAATGGGTACGGGTCTTGGTAGTGTTTGAAGCGGGTTTGGGCTCGGGAATTGGCTCGCAAAACAGGGGACTGTTTGCGGTTTTATGCGGGCTGCTTGGGGTTGGTTTTGAACGAGAATTTGGGCTGCTTGTGAGGGGGTTCGAACATGGGTTGATGGGTATTGGTATAGGTGGGTTAGTGTACTCGAGATTCGTGCCAATTCGCAAAGGAAACGGGCTTAAAAACCGAGCTAAAATCGAGCTCAAAACACACGATGCAAAACGAGTTCTTCGCTTTTAAAAAACGATTTTTCAAATCAATTAACAAATTGAAATAAATGACTTTTCAAATCAAATATACTTATAAAAATATTTTTCAAATCAAATATTTATTTTATTTTCAATAAAATAAACTTGGAAAAAATAAATTCAAAATAAGATAAATTAAATTGAAATTACTTTTAAAAAACAAACTTTAATTTAAATATCATTTAAATTAATAGAATGAACTTACTAAAGAAACATTAATTTAAATATCATTTAAATTAATAAATTACTTCATCGACGGCGCCCATTCTACCTCGTAAAACGAGCTCCAAATAATGACAATGACAACTAAAGAATACATGTGTCCTATCATCATCGGGTGTTTGTCGGGTTCTCTATAAATTCCAATATCGACGGATACGGGTATCTACAGAGCCCCCACTTTGACTGAGGCTTGGACAAGGCGAAAGTCAAAGTATACCCCAGGTCCCTTTCGACCTGAGGATTCTTCGGGTCGTTTATAGTCCATTAGACTTGCGTATATAAGCTACTTGACCATAAGAAGAGATCATACCTGAAACTTCGTTGGGGATTGACTCTTGCTTCTGTTGTGTCATAAATTGCATATATGGTGGATTGAGCCTTATCCTTAGGCGCCTACGTATCCGTTTCTGACGGAATCAAACCCGCGTCGTAGTTCGGCAACTGCTGACACATGCCCAAAGTTTATCATCTGCTGGCGTTTGTCCAAAATTCATCATTGGCTGACACTTGCCCAAAGCTTATCATCTGCTGGCAGGTGCCAAAATGGGACGGGACTTTCCGAGGAGGTTGCCGCCGCTTTCATCATTTGCTTTCAGCTACGGAATTCTTCCATTTCATACTCTTGTATTGAATTGAATTCTTGGTGGATGTCATCCTTTTCATCTTGATAATGGTCTCTGAAGCCAACGGCTTCAGAGCCCCCAGTTTGCAATGGCTCTAAAGTCGAAGACTTTAGAGCCCCCAGTTGGAGCATATCCTGCTACATTTGAAACACAAAAACGTACTAGCAATAATCATCACATAAGCACATTTGGATCATCGATCTTGAAATTGGATCATTTGAAATACTGGGTCATCGACCCGAAAATTGAATTTTGAAAATTTTGAATGATTGGGTCATCGACCCGAAAATTGAATTTGAAAATTTTGAATGATTGGGTCATCGACCCGAAAATTGAATTTGGAATATTGAAAGATTGGGCCATCGACCCGAAGTTTGAATTTGAAATTTTGGTATGTGGGGCCATCGACCCAAAAAAAAATTGAATTTGAGTTTTTTTGAATTTTGAAGGATTGGATCATCGACCCGGAAAGATTCTACTACTTGGATCATCTATCCACAATTTGCGAAAAAAGTTTTTGAAATTTCGGATTTTTGAACTTTTGAAATTTCGGATTTTTGAACTTTTGAAATTGGACTTTTGAAATTATTTTTTTGAAATCGAATCTCGATGGGTGAGCATGAAATACGACTCAGACACTCTGTATGACCCGTAAATAACGTGGGCGTAGCCCGCTACCGTAAAACAAAAAAAGAAAATAAAACCCTAAGTGTGCACGGGTTTTAATTCAAATATTGACTTGCTGGGGGTAAAAATGTAAATTAGCCATTCTGGCGTTCCCCAAAATGCGATAGATGTGCATAAACCCGATGCATCGTGCCGAAGATTGGTGTGGACTGGGGCGGGCCTCAGAGGCGCGCGACCCAAGGCCCACACGGCTCAAAAAAACGGTACCCTAGGGGTGTCCTCCTAGGTGCTTCCTTCCCTTATACTTTCTATATATAAAGAAGAGCTGTACTGCCAAATTTATTCTGCCTTTTCCCCCAAACTAGTGCAAATAACATAAACCATTATGAATAATCTAGTTAGTGCTATGCGAGCATGGGAGACCGATTTTACTAGCGCAGAGAGACTAGAATTAAGGACCGTTCACTTGGCGCAATTACTTCCCTTACGCCAGATCCCCTTCAACCTCGCGCTGTTGAGCACCGCCTTAGCTATTGGGATCCTCTCGAACCATGTCTTTGCTTTTCCCGAGGGGGAGATCCGCCCTCTACCCGAAGAGTTTTTTCGCCCTTGGAGGATGGGATGCCGAGGCCATACCGGCTATACCTAAATTTCATTCAGGGTGGCGTGGAACCTATCTAGACTGCCTTGGCCTTTCCAGGACGGAGTCTGAGGGAGTAGTGACTGGTGACGAAGTCGACCTTTTCGCTATTCATAGGAGATTTTGTATCTTGCGGAGCAGTACTTCGCTGCCAGCATACTGCCGCAGGGCCTTCGGATTGATCATGTTACACCTTTATGTCTTCGAAGGTAGGATGAACAAGACAACTTGTGTAGGACAAGCGAAGCTTCTGTCCATTGTGTCTCAGATGGAGACAGGACATAACCCTTCCTGGATTATTCTCGCTGAAACCCTTCGAGGATTAGATGCTAAGAAAATGAACCCTGGTGCCGATTGGTCGGGATGCTCTCGTCTATTGCAGGTGATAAGATCTATTCGCCTGATTTCGCATCCTTAATTGATTTTCTTTTTACCACAATTCTTGCGTTATGGCCACGATTTTGTCACGATTTTGTCACGATTTTGCTGCATTCTGCCACGATTTTGCTGTATTCTGCCACGATTTTGTCACAAATCCGTTTTTTCCTTCTTTTTTTCTTTCGTTTTTTTTTCCTTTCGTCCTCTTTTTTTCTTTTTTTTCTTTTTTTTTTTTTCTTCTTTTTCTTTTTTTTTTTTTTTTTTTTTTTTTTTTTTTTTTTTTTTTTTTTTTTTTTTTTTTTTTTTTTTTTTTTTTTTTTTTCGTTTTCTTTCATGCTTTCTTTTTCTTTTTTTTTCAGGTGTGGCTTTGCGAGAGATTTTGGCTTTTCGCCCCGCCGCGCGAGCCTAACTCGTATCTCGCTCGTATGCTGACTATGCGTGCCAAGCGGTATGAAGACGGGCATCAAAATGACCTTGCCTATTGGCGAAACAAACGACGAAGGGGAAGGTCGCCCTCTTTCTTTGGTTCATGTCTTGGCTTCGCCTCAAATCCTTTACTATCCTTAGGAAGATGACAAAACCAGACGTTTGCAGCCATCGGGTTTAGAGAGGTCTATTCACATTTACTCGACCGCGTCTTGCGTCGGATGGGCCGCAGACAAATGATTCCCAAGTGTGAGGTCGTTGCGGGACGAGCAAGAGAGTCGAATTCTTCTATGTGTGACGATTGGCTCAGGAGGTGGCACCAAAGGCGTCTTTGGTACGTATCTACGCGCCCTCAGACTATCTGGGTATCCCCGTCTTATACTAAATGGCTTAAAGAGAAGACCGAGTCAGGTAAGGACTTGTGTCGGAAGGATGAGCTTGTCGACATCAAATATTATGACAAAAGCAAAAACAGTCGTGACTTCTTTGTTAACGATCTTTCGTCTACATCCGGACTGAAGCTAGGGACCGAGAAGACTCCTAAGACCGACTCACAAAGCGACGGGTGTGTGGAAACGGTTGGGTCCAAAGGCACACTCGGGCTCGGCTTAGAAGGGAGGCTTGGTCCTCGCTCGAGTGTAAAAGATAGGCTGGGCCCTCGGGAGGAAATGACAATTCCTCCTAAGAAGCGTGCTAGACAGAACACAACTACCCCTCCTCCACAGGAGCCTCGGTCGCGTGACCCAAAAGGCAAAGGGAAAAAGAAGATGTAGGAGCCTTCGACTCCAATTTATTATTTGAATACTACTACTTATTATTTGTTGCTTGTCGTGTGTGTTTTTTTTTTTTTTTTTTTTTTTTTTGGATATTGTAATGGGCATCGCCCGATTTTAATAAGACTTACTATCTATTAAAAATTTCCAGTTTCTGCATAAAATTTCATTTTATTTAAAGAAGGGGTCGGTTGTACTCTTTTAAAGAGCTGCCTACGTATCTGTTACCAACAGAATCAAACCGAGCTCGTAGTTCTACAAAACAATTGCGCTACAATCATCGATTTATAACGCACAAAAAAAGCAGCGAAGCAAAAGTGCCGCGGCCTAGACTCGCTCACGAGCACTGCAATTCAAAATTTTATTTTATGACATTGAGAGTGAGTTCTACGGATAGTATTTCTTCAGTTGATCCAAATTCGTTGGATTCGCAAAGTCATTTCCATCTAGATCTGTCGTCTGGCCTGACGCGCCTCCCGATAATATCTTCTTCACGGTAAGGACCGGCCCGATTCGGTTTGAATTTTCCCCTCGGGTCAATTGGTAGTAAAGCGCGAACGGACTTTAGGACCAAATCCCCATCCTTTATTCCTCGAGGTTTCACCTTTTTGTTAAATGCCCTTTGTATCCTTTTCTGATAGAGTTGAACATGGTGTAACGCATTTAACCATCGCTCGTCGAGCATGACCAAGGAATCATACGGCTTGCGGCCCGGTCGGCTTCAGGGACTTGACTTTCTAACAGGATCCTTAAAGAAGGTACCTCTAATTCGATAGGTGAATCGCTTCCATCCCATATGTCAAATAGAACGGAGTTGCTCCGGTGGTCGTGCGGATAGACGTTCGCGTATCCCCACAAAGTGCGAATGGTATCTTTTCCGCCACTCGCGATAATTGTCGGTCATTTTTCCGAGAATCACAAAGTGATTGTCTTGTTAGCGGCTTCCACCGCCCCATTTGTTTGAGGTCGATACGGTGACGACTTGTGGTGTTTGATTTTATACTTTTCAAGTATTACTAGCAGGTTTCAACTGAAGTGAGTGCCATGGTCGCTAATGAGCTCATGTGGCACCCCATATCTGCAAATGATTTCATTCTGAATGAACTTTGCTACTTGCTTTGCTTGTAGAACCTTGTATGATTTCACTTCCACCCACTTCGTGAAGTAATCGATGGCGACTAACATGAAACAATGCCCACCTGTTCCAGATGGGTTGACCTTTCCAATAATGTCGATTCCCCATGTTGAGAAAGGCCATGGTGATGTCAAAGTATATAACAAATGAAGGCGGCACGTCCGTATGTTTGCGAAGATTTGGCAATTGTGGCAATGTTTGACATATTGGCGACAATCCGTCTCCATCGTGGTCCAATAATACCCTAATCTCATGATTTTACGAACCAAAGATATGGGCGTTCATGTGTGGGCCACACTCTCCGTCATGGACTTCTTCCATGACTCTTTTCGCGGTTGGTGAGTCTATGCATCGCGAGAAGGACATTTTGCGCAATCTTCTTGTACAATTGTCCGTCATTGGTTCTAACGAACTGAGCGGATAACATTCGAATAGCGCGCTTTCCGCGGTTATCCATGTCGGGTGGATACTCCCCTGATTCCTTAAATTTCAGAATAGCATGATACCAAGGTTCGGCCTCGGTTTCTTCTGTGTCTCCGATTACATTAACATAGGCGGGTGATGATCTTCGTTCGACACATATCGGCATAGTATCCATATGATCCGGTATGTTGATCGAGTGACTAGCTTTGATAGTGCATCAAGAACCGGTTTTCGTCTCTGGGGAGGTGCACATACTTGACCTCGGTGAACAACTTTTCTAGTTCTTCGATTTTCGCTTGGTATGGAGCCAAGCTATCACTTCGGGTTTTCCACGTCCCGGCCACTTGGTTGATTACTAGTGACGAGTCCCCATGTACTACAAGCTTTTTGATGCCTAACTCGAGAGCACTGTGCAATCCGAGTAGGCATGCTTCATATTCAGCCGCGTTATTAGTGACGTTAAAGTCCAACTTGATCGAAATAGGAACATGTTCACCTTCTGGTGAAATGAGTAGAACTCCTATCCCGTATCCCCTATAGTTCGATGCTCCATCGAAATAGAGGTCCCACGTATCATTGTCTATGTGAACTATATCTTCGTCGGGAAACGACCATGTATCCACAACCTCAGTTTCTTCTATCGGATTATCCGCCAGGAAGTCTGCAACCGCCCTTCCCCTTATCACTTTTAGCGGTACATATTTCAGGTCGAACTCGGAAAGCATTAAAGTCCACCTTGACACCCTGCCGTTCAGAACCGGTTTTTCAAACAAGTATTTGATTGGGTCCATCTTCGAGTGGATGCAGACACTATGACTGAGCATGTAGTGCCGTAACTTCTTTGTCGCCCATACTAGAGCCAAACATGTCTTCTCGAGCTGAGTATACTTGATTTCATACTCCAAGAACTTTTTACTAATGTAGTAAATCGCTCTTTCCTCTTTATCGACTATCTGCGCTAGCATTGCCCCCATTGCAGTATCCGTAACTGTAAGATACAACAAAAGTGGTAACCCAGCTACTGGTGGGCTAAGCACGGGAGGGGAAGATAGTATTTCTTTGATCTTATCGAACGCAGCTTGACAGTGATCATCCCATACGACGTGTTCCCCGACCTTCAATTTCTTGAACATTGGCTCGCATATCATAGTTAGCCTTGCCACGAACCGACTTATGTATTGGATTCTTCCCAGGAAACCTCGAATTTCCTTCTCGGTTTTCGGGTGAGGCATTTCCATTATGGCCTTTATTTTTGATGGGTCCACCTCGATGCCACGGTGGCTAACGATGTGACCCAATAGTTTGCCGGATGTGACTCCGAATGCGCATTTTTGTGGATTCAACCTCATGTTATACTTGCGCAGTCGCTCGAAGAATTTGCGTAACGTACCAAGGTGGCCATCACGCTCCTTTGACTTGACAATCATGTCGTCGACATAAACCTCGACCTCTTTGTGCATCAAATCGTGTAACAATGTTGTCGCAGTCCTCGATATGTAGCCCCTGCGTTTATCAACCCAAAAGGCATTACTTGTAGCAATAGGTTCCCATTGCGTTCGAACGCAGATCTTATGCATATCTTCTTTCGCCATCTTGATTTGATTATAACCGGCGTACCCATCCATAAAGGATAGTAACGCGTGTTTTGCCGTGTTGTCAACTAGGATGTCGATGTGAGGTAATGGGAAATCGTCCTTCGGACTTGCCTTGTTTAAATCCCGAAAGTCAACACAAACCCGAACTTTACCATCTTTCTTAGGCACTGGAACGACGTTAGCCACCCGGTCCGAAAGTATTTCGACACCTTGATGAACCCAGACTTTGAGTTGCTTGTCGATTTCTTCCTTGACTTTCAAAGACCAATCTGTATGCATTTTGCGTAGCTTCGCTTAATCGGCTTATACCCTGGCTTGATTGGGATCCCGTGCTCGCAATTTCCCTATCAATGCCTGGCATGTCTTTGTAGGACCATGCGAAAACATCTTTGAACTCATGCAACAGATCAATGAACCCTTGTCTTTCGGTGGGACTTAAAGTAGTTCCTATTTTAAGCTCCTGTGGTTCTAAGGTTGTACCTACATTGATAGTTTCGGTATCTTCGATGATCGAAGTTTTTTGTTCGTACTCTTCCAACCCTTTTATCAACTGTAGAGGTGGTTCCACTTCTTCTTCTTCTTCTTCGACCAATCTGTTCATCCTCGACCTCGGTCTCAATGTCATTATTAAAACAATCATTTTCAAAAATTGAATTGCAATGTAAGTAAGACGAGTCGTAAGCAAACTGGTTCATATTATTATTGATGTAAAATTGCGCGAAATGCGCTAACATTTGAGCCAACTGGTCAGAGCTCAGTGGCGAGATAGGGGTATTCGGGACAGGCCCCGGAATACCACCATTAGGAAAAGGTGCATAGGAAGGGAAAGCTAGGGGAGGGGTATTTTCAACACCTGACTCCTTAGACTCAATCTTAGGACCTAACTCGGACTCGGACTCGGACTCGGACTCGGACTCGGAATCGGTAACATCATCCCGGCTTGAACATCTCTCCTTCTCCCGTTGTCAACTTGAAAAGAAGTCCTTTGTTGTCCGTCCACTTGATTGTTTTCCGCCATCCCGTGTTGGTCCTAAGAGGATCCACATCGGTGATGAGGGTAGATGGGTCAAACCGTTCGCTTCTCAGGATCATGCTTACCAAATCTTCGTTTGGTATTGGTGATTTCTTCTCTTCCCCGAAAAGGAGACCCATAGCTCTTTCGTCATTTATTGGATCCGGTTTGGTTTTCTACCGCATCACGGTCGAGAATGTCTTGGGGATGTAGTAGCAATCTTGGAATACTTCAATTCCTGGGACCATAAGGTTCTTCTTTGGGTCAAAGATGGGTTCGGGGAAGTCCATGCAAGGGAGTTCTTCCCCAGCTCTCACGAAGTGACCGTTTAGAGTTAGGTGATACGGTCCCATTTTAATGTCTCGATCTTCGATCGTTCTTCCCCTCTTTTCCCGTAGATCTTTCTCAGTGGGCTCATATCCAAGCCCGAACGTTACTCCTTTGGCTACGGGTGGTTTCAACTGGAACGCCTCCTCTCTTCTAGGATATAAAGAGAAACCGAAGTACTTCGATTTTGAGAATCACCTCGCGCAGACATGACTTCCCGTATATAGATCCATATTTTCTGCTTCGGAGTTCAGCTCGATCATGTTGACGATCTCGAAACCACACGCGTCATTGGCAGTTTCGACCCTTACTTCAGAAGTAATGTCTCCTCCTGCCATAGTAATTGGCGTGGCGTCAATGGTGACGGTTTTGCCATTGAGTGGAACCTTGATTTTTCGATGCAGCGTTGATGTCACGGCCCTTGCAGCATGGATCCAGGGCCTTCCCAACAATAAGTTGAAGGATGAGCAGATGTCAATTACTTGGCAATTTATTTTCTTTTCCACTTGCCCAGTCTGTACTATCAGGTCGACAAGTCCACTCACTCGACGCACAGTGCCATCGAATGCCCGAATCGTCATCGCGTAGTGGGGATGAAGTCATTCTTCTCCAAGCCCAGAATATGCGCCGTTTTCAGAGGGAGTACGTTGACGGCCGATCCGTCGTCAACCAAGGTCATAGGGATATGCTTGTTGAGACACACGGTAGCAATATAGAGGGCCAGGTTATGTCGAGGCCCGAACGGTGGCAGATCTTCGTCGGAGAATGTCACACCGTTGGTAATCTGAGGCCGATTCTGGGCGATGTGGGTGACCATATCCGCAGGAGTAGTATTTGACGACACGGTCATGTTCATCAAAGCTTGCAACAAAGCTTGACGATGCTCGAAAGAGCTCAAGATAAGTTGCCAGATAGATACGTCGGCCTTAGTCTTTTGGAGTTGCTTGATGAGGGAAGCCTCGGAGGTCGACCCTTCACCAAGAACTTCGACCACTGCCGGCTCCTTTTGAGGTGCCTTACTCGGGGTATCCTTAGCTTTCTCCACACGATATGGACGTCCGGATCTAGTCAAATGGTTTGACTCTAGGGCGTCTTGCCTCACCTTTAAGATTTCTTCTTGGGTATGAGGAATTGTCGCGCCTTTGACGAGGTAAACATCATCCTCGTCATCGGCCCAAACACCATTGATTTCATTGCCGCTTCGGAGTATGTAAGGAGTACAATCGACAACAAAATCCCCGAATGTAATCTCGTTTCTCGAGCTTGGTAGGAATTTGGAGCAATCCACGAATATTCTTCCGACGAAAACCCCTTTCAGACGACATGGGCGAATCAAGTGAGAGTAATCGACACTATCTTCGGTAGAGACAAAGTTAGTGTGGTCGCCAAATGGATTGGTGACGTTGTTGGGCTTTATAGCCGGGATTGGGAGCGTTCCGTTCTCAATCATATCTTGAATTTCGTGCTTTAGTCTAAAGCACCTTTCAGTATCGTGTCCCTTCCCTTGATGAAAGGCACAGTAGGCATTCGGTTTAAACCATTTGCCTTGTTGATCAGCAGGAGGGTCCGGAGTTGGACCAATAGGCTTCAGCTTTCCTTGGGCTATGAGCCTTTGGAGAGCGTATGTATAAGTGCATCCGATATCGGTGAATGCCCTAGGTGTTTGGCGCTGCGACTTCTTCGATTGCCCTTCTAAGAGATTGATGGCTTCATCAATATGGGCCGTTGCTGGGGCTTTTGCTTTAGATGACGAGGCCCCTTGGTATCCCTTTGGCTTCTCAGCTTCAGCAATTCGGACATCGTCCTCTACCTTTATCCCGATCCTTATCAATTCTTTGAAAGAACCAAAGTTTTGGTATTTCAGAGCATTGCGGTAAACAGGTCGTAGATTCTTTACGAACTTATCCACCATTTCGACTTCATCAGGCTTCTTAGCTAACTTCACGCTTTCAGCGCGCCATCTTGCGAGGAATTCAGTAAAGCCCTCTTTCTCCTTTTGTGTCATAACCTCCAAGGTTCTTATGTTGGTTTGAATCTCAACATTGTCAGCATAGTGCTTACAGAACTCCACCGTAATATCTTCGAAAGTGGGGAAGTTCTTGAGGTCAAGATTGTAGAACCAAGCCTTTGGGTGTTCACCCAGAGATTGGGCGAAAATTTCAGAGAGCATATCAGCAGGTACTCCCTTGGTGCTAAGTACCCTTTATAGGCCTTAACATGGTGGATGGATCTTGGTGCCCTTGAACTTTGGGATGTCGTGAGTACCATGTTCGTGGGCAACTTATCGAATGGGGCATAGGCCCTAGCATTCTCATAGTGGATATTCTTCCCTTGGGAGAGCTTCAAACGGTCCTCGATGAACTTGAACCGTTTTTCCAAATCAGTCAGAGGTGGGGTAGATGAAGAGGGATCTTCAACCAACTTAGACTCAATCACATCCATTCGGGTCATCATGAGGTTCACGGCCTCCGCAAGCTTGTTAACAGCATCTTCCATTGCTTGACGTCGGGTTTTGGGCGGCCATTCTACAAGAAAACCCCGTACTGAGTCAATATTTAAAGTAAGAGCCCCTGCACACTTAAGGACACGACCCCAACTTGACTCAAACACAGACTCGACTTGAGATTGACTAACCAAAGGTTCGACTCACGGTTTGATTTAGACATTGGTTCATTTTAGACTCGACAAAACGACATGACTCAAGCTGTCATAACTCGATTCTAAACTGGACTTGGTGTGACCAAACCCGTGATTGGGCTAACATAGCCCATGGGTTCGCGTGAAACGTCCATAAGGGCCTAGCCTGGACGTTTTTTGTGGACTATTCTAGACCAAAAGGTCGACCAACATGACTCAAAGCCCAAGAGGTGAGTTTGGGTGACCCAACAAGGTCGTGTTCTAGACTCTTAGAACAAAACACACCCGGCCTAACACGGCCATGACCCGGACACGACTCGACGCATTTCATGCTTGGTTGAGGTTCGAGAAACATTTTGGATTGATTTTGAAAAAACGAATGATCGATTTGAAAAAAGAGATTTGAAATGGGCGACATGGCTATAAAAGCTTGTTTTGGGCCGAAATTCTAGTCCTATTTGGGCAGCATTCCGCGTTTTGAAAATCATGCTAGGTTTGAAAGTAAGTTGTTCAAAAGTTCGGTTTTGAAAAGGACTTGGAATTTTCGAAAAAAAAAGACTCGGGAAAACATATTGCATATTGTCATTCTCATGCTATAAGGATGTATGCTCCTAGACATCTCTAAGTCTCGGCAAGTCTTCTACAAGAAGGTCTATGCCCTCCATCCTTTTGCGGTCTTATAAAGCGAGGTGTCTTAAGGTAAAGTACCTAGAAGATCGTCCCCATTCCCAAGAACCACGCGAGGCGAAGTGGAAGCGAGCAATGTGCAGCTTCCTGGCATAGTGGGACGTCGCCCCCCACGCATCACGAAGAAACGCTGGGACGGCCCGGGCAAGTCCTTAAGGGTTTATGCATGAATCGTAGCACTATGAGTAATGTTTTACTTTCCAACACTTTCTTTTCAAGTTTCACCTCGGAGGAAAAGACCCTAGAAAAACAGTGTAACTAGTCCTCTTTTCCCAAAGTAGAGTCGCCAAATCGTGGACAAGGCCCTCGGGAACTGCGTCCGCGGGATCCACACTAGGCATAATCGACTCGAGGTTCTTTCGAATCGAATTAAGACATATTAGAGTCGCCACCAAGTTTTTTGGGAACTTGGAACCGTTCAAGTCAACTTTACACCTTTCATCGAAAAGCATAAAGCCAATCGACTACGAGTGATTAAAGATAAAGACTTGTACCCTATATCACTCGATTTGAATGACTCTCGTAATCCAATGGTATTTAGACGGATCCGCAAACCATAGATCTTGAGTAAGGGGTGAGGGTACGTGTTGGGAAGCCCATAAGGACACCCAACCCCGCCCGTCGATAACGGCCTCTACTAAGTCAAGTGTCGGAGTTCAAACAAGGTCATAGCTACTACGATGTATGAAATGCAAACGTTGTTTTAAACCCTAACATGTGAAGTTTCTATGTTGATTTAGATGCAATTAAACTAACTTTGTCAAAGTTGTAATTTAGCATGTGGGTTGATTGATCTAAATATCATACAAAGCAAACAAACAAGGCTTGAGGGGGAATGGGGGAGCCGTTGGGATCTACCTATTACAAACCAGGCATTTCATGCCGACACAACAACAAATTAAAGATACAACTCGATCTAAATACAATTGCTACATACAAAACAAAACACGACACAAAACACACGGCCATTGGGCCTTGAAAACCGTGCACATGAGGGTGGCCCACGGCTCACATGACCCACGGTCCTTGGGTCACTCCTCGTAATGCGTGCTTTCACTTAATCTCATCGAATTAGACATAAGGCTACGCACCAAAGCATGCATTAGCATAAACCGGGCCATGTTGCTTTAGACAACACGCGGTTTACTACGCTCTTACTTGCATTGGGGAACAACCGCCTAACCAAACAAGACTAAGGTTTTTTGAAAAGGGTTTTGACTCAATAAAAGAAAAACAAACTTGAAAGATTACAACTCGATAAGCAAATCGTAAATTACAAGCTACAAAACAACAAAGAACAAATGATAAACAAGGAACGGAAAACGAAATGAAAGAGGCAAGACACACGGCCAAACACGGCCCAACCAACGGCTAAGACAAAGTCAACCTAGTTCCTAAGTTAGATTCATTAGTTAGATCGAATGATTGCGAAAAGGGATAAGAAACAAGTTAGAAAACGAGTTAAAAACGATGTTGATTGATTGTCGCGCAAGGGTGCATTCTACACGGCCTAAAGGGTCTAATTAGGTCAAATTTGCTAATTAATTTAACTCATCGAGTGTCAATAAGAAGGTGCTAATCACGCACTCTTATTCTAGCGAGAAATTAGGTGAAAGAGAGAGATGCATTCAATTATTTACAGAAATCGTCGATTGAATTTATAACTTACGTCGAAGCCACCTAAAGTGCCTAATTAGATTATTGAATTGATTTAAAGTCATCTAATTACGTCATAGGTTAACAATCAGAAGTTAAACTAACATGCAACGGGTCCTAAGGTCCATCGATTTGGCCGAAACAAAAGGGGGTCGAAAACGAAGATCGAAGTTAAATAACTTGTTTTATTTATGCCCTACCTTGAACACGAGGATATGTAAATGAGACGGGGGTGTACGACCGACAGAAGGAGCGGTTTCTTTTCCCATCTCAAGTCAACGCGGGTGTTCATGGTGGTACTTTAACTCATACTCGGACTAACTAGTTTCATAGTTAAATTAAAACAATCGATAACAAGCAAAAAGAAAACAAACAAAAAGGACAATAAAAAAAAGGCATAAAAAACGAAATAAAAAAAGAGAAGAGAAGGGGATTTGATGCACCCTCAACCTACATGTATCGTTGACACCGTCTTGGGTCGTAATCGATGGTAGATTTTATCTCGAGAGGCCGTCGTCGACGAAGTAACAAAGCAACACGCGTTTTGGAAAGTTTCTGGACAGCAGTTTTAAAACAGTGATATCTCCCTCGTTTCACGACGAAAATTCGATCCGAAAGATGTTTTGGAAACTAGAAAGAGAGGAGAACAAAGATCTTAAAGCAACCCCTGCTCGTTTTGGGTTATTGGGCACGAAAAACGAGCACAAACAGAACTGGACAGACAAGAGTAAACCGCGAAAACAGAGTGTTATTTCACTCTGTTTTTCGAGGGATCTCGTGTGCTCTCAAGGTCAATTCGGCTCGTAAATCTTTGTCTAATGTGTAGATGGATGTTATGTGGTTAATTAGGAACAAGAAACTCGAATTTTTATGGTGATTTGATGGAGGAACGAAAGGGGTTTCGAAGGAGACACACAAACAGTTTCAGTTTGTGTGTCGGTTTTGTTTAGGGTTTTTGGAGGATGTTTAGGGTTTGTTTCTGAGGTTTAAAGCTTCTATGTGATGGTTGGATGTATGGAGAACTTAGAGGAATGATTGTATGGTGAAGGGGTGGTATTTATAAGGGTTTAAAATAGGGTTTAAGGGAGGAGAGGCAAATCGGGCTCAATGAACATAGCTGCTGTCCATCGGTTTTGGGAGGGGTTTCTAGGGTTCGTTTTGGGGGATTTCTTGGTGATCAAGCTAGGATAATATGGGTAGGATACTAGGGTATGGGTTAGGGTTAATGGGTACGGGTCTTGGTAGTGTTTGAAGCGGGTTTGGGCTCGGGAATTGGCTCGCAAAACAGGGGACTGTTTGCGGTTTTATGCGGGCTGCTTGGGGTTGGTTTTGAACGAGAATTTGGGCTGCTTGTGAGGGGGTTCGAACATGGGTTGATGGGTATTGGTATAGGTGGGTTAGTGTACTCGAGATTCGTGCCAATTCGCAAAGGAAACGGGCTTAAAAACCGAGCTAAAATCGAGCTCAAAACACACGATGCAAAACGAGTTCTTCGCTTTTAAAAAACGATTTTTCAAATCAATTAACAAATTGAAATAAATGACTTTTCAAATCAAATATACTTATAAAAATATTTTTCAAATCAAATATTTATTTTATTTTCAATAAAATAAACTTGGAAAAAATAAATTCAAAATAAGATAAATTAAATTGAAATTACTTTTAAAAAACAAACTTTAATTTAAATATCATTTAAATTAATAGAATGAACTTACTAAAGAAACATTAATTTAAATATCATTTAAATTAATAAATTACTTCATCGACGGCGCCCATTCTACCTCGTAAAACGAGCTCCAAATAATGACAATGACAACTAAAGAATACATGTGTCCTATCATCATCGGGTGTTTGTCGGGTTCTCTATAAATTCCAATATCGACGGATACGGGTATCTACACTTACATAATGTCCAAACATATCAAGCACGTATCAAACGAGCTTTCAACAAAAGGGTTAGGCCAAGAAACATCAAAGAAGGAGACTTAGTACTCAAATCGGTTAGAGCTCTTTTACCTGTCGACCCACGGGGAAAATTCAAACCTAATTGGGCCGGACCATTTCTAGTCAAATCCATACTCCCAGGGGGTGCGGTTAGAATCACAGACCTAGATGGGAATGAGTTCTCAAACCCCACAAACCTTGACCAACTGAAACGGTATTATGCCTAGAATAGGAACAAACACGCGCCTCGCGTAAACCCATGTGTCGCTCTTGTGGCATTAAATAAACGGCCCCTGGCCAAGCTGAAATAAGCTAAATGTCACTATGCTCTTGCATTTTGACAAGTTTGTCATCCTCATATCATCAAATAAACTAAATTCGCACCTCCAGAGTAAGCAAAAGCTCGTGCTTATTTTCTATGTTCATTACAAGCTCCTGCTTCGAACAATTATTCTTTTACATTTACTCGAACTACGCGCAAGGGTTTGATTTCGCTTTTCAAGTGAATACGTAGGCAATCCTTCACGAGATTCAACCCATTATATCTAAAATGTAAATAGAAGGACATTTGCATTGCATTTGAAATTCGACAAGAATAATAAAGTAGAAAATCTTAACGGTTTCATAACCATTTAACCTTTTTATTTCATTCATTTCCTAAATAATAATAGTACGTTACATAATAAAAATAGAATAGGCTAGGATTCTAAAAATCCCTCCTTTTTATTACAACAACAATAATAATAATAATAATAATTAAATAATAAATAAAGACTCGGGCTATTCCTCCATCTTCCCCTTGCCCTTGTCATTCTTGTCATATTTCTTGTCACGACCTCGAGCTGGGCGCTCTTGCACCACTTCAGACCTAATCACCAACGGTCTTTCTCGAGGCCTGACTCTTCCAACAGGAGTAGTCTTTGATTTCTTCGAAGGGTGAATGACCTGAAACCCGGCTTCTTCTTCTCCCTCTGTCAGATGCTTCTCCTTCTCTTTTTATCCCTCGCGCACCTTGTAGTCAACAGGCTCGCGTTTCCTCAGTCTCTCGCGCTCTTCCGGAGTTGCAGCCTTTCTCCACCTCAGATAAGAATCCGACACCCACAAAGCATTGGCGGAGAAGTTCAAGAACCACATGTTTCTTTGGGCCCATTTAATAGCCCACTCCCTTCGGATCTCGGTAGTAAGCGCCATAGCAGTCTGCGGGACGGTGTCAAGCCTCGGGATCGTCTGCTTCAGCCCAACTTGCCTCATCAGTCTTTCCGGAAAGATGCATAACATAAACTCCAATCCAGGAATGCGCACGGACCTAGTGGGATCCAAAGAAGACACCCCAGTGACAGACTTGAGATGCCACCACGGAACGACCCACCTAATCAACGGACCATCATCACTTTTCAGCTTGTTCTTCCAATAATCGCAGACCCGAGTGAAGTCCACCATGTACAACCGCGTCCTCATCGCAATCGAACATGAACTGGGGGCTCGATCAATCGGAGCCGTTCCATAAGCCAAATCTACCAAAAGCAGGTATTAGACATCGGAAAAAAAAAAAAAAAAAAAAAAACGAAAACGAAAAAAAAAAGAGAGTGTCTTTACCTGCAGAATGACGGGACTCCCCAAGAACGGCAGATCGCGGTTGGATTTCCTATTATCCAAGCCCAAAATAATCTCTCCTAAGCATAAGCAAGTTGGGCTCCTGCGCAGCTCCATTTGCTCAATAAGGCCCCAAAGACGGGGATCACCTCTCAAGTCTTCATCAACATGCCCTTGGAAGACATACACATGCAACAAACAAAAGCCAAATGCCCTCCTCCTAGCAACATGAGAAACAGTAGGGTCGGCCCTGTTGATAAATCGGTCCACAAAATCCAACATTCTCACGCCTTTCGGGGTAACTAGACGATCCACCTCAAGTCTGGTCAGTCCAAGCAAGTCTCTGAATTTGCTCTTATACCCTTGCGAAGTGGAAGGAATGGCAGGTAAATGTTCGGGGTCCCACCCACCAATAGCAGCAACTTCTTCAGGAAACGGGCAAATGTCACCTCCTGGGAACGCGAAAACATGATAATTCGGGTCCCAATAGTCAAGGCAAGCATCCAAGAACGGTTTTACAACCTTAATGAGTTTCAAACTCAATAAAGACCCAAGGTTATAAGCACCCATGTCATACTTCTCCATATTTGAAAATTCATTGGTCCATTCCTTCAAGCGGATCTCCAAAGTATCCATAATGACAATTTTCTTTTGAAGATTTATTTTGAGAGTTTTATGTGAATAGACGAAGAAGAGACGGAAGATTTATGAGAATTACAGCTCCGTCGACGCTTCTATTTATACTAATTGCTGTTTCCAAAAATCCGTCAGAACGGACCAGCTTGGGAACAGCGCAAAGACTTTGCGCCTCTTCAAAGGGTCGACTCATCTGCGCCTCTTCAAAGGGTCGCAGCTCATGCTGCGCCTCTTCCCCAGTCTCACTTCTGTGATTTCCGCGTTGGATCTTTCCTAATTCTATAACGCATGATTTCCTATTCCTGCGGGGTTTTATTTTGGTAAATACGAGAAGATTACCATGTTCCAGGTTTCCTAAATTCGCGGGCACGCATTTCGAGACGACATCGACACCTTCGCCATTTAATCACACTTAATTCCTTTCCTTTTTAGGAAATAATTCTCATTTTCTTTTTTTAGGAAATAACTTTCATTTTCTTTTTGGGAAATAATTTTCTTTTGTTTTCATTTTTAACGAATTTCAGCATTTCATTTCTACATTTTCTAACTTATAGATTTATCTTTTCTCTTTTTTTTAGGGGGTAACCCTCCCTACCGTCCGGTCATTTCCGGCAAAATTTTTGCATTTTTTGTGTTCTTTTGAGTCCCATTTTGCGCTAATTAAGGCCATATGTATATAAAAATGTATGCTTTGCGTGATTTCTATCTAAATTTCGGCAGCATGACGGCATAAACCGTTGTCTACCAAACCTGTTCAAGAACTAACCTGCAGATACAAGCAACACAACCCAGCAGCAAAGGCACTCAGGCCATCGTATATACGCCAAACAAAGCAAATGTACAAGCAAACTGGGGGCTTGCGCCCCGAACAAAGTCCAAAAGTCCAAGCAAACTGGGGGCTTGCACCCCAAACAAAGTCCAAAAATGTTCAAAATCAGATGTCCAAATGTACAAGTCTACAAAACTACACAAAACTACTGCTGGGCGCCCTCCAACTCGGCAACTCTCGCCACAAGGGCAGCGATCTCGGCATCCCGAACCTCGAGCTCCCTCAACACGCGAGCTGTCTCCTCCCGAGACTGGGCCAACTCTCGCTCCAGCTCACGGTCACCCTGTAAACAGCAATAAATTGGCTCATGTCAATCAATTCAAGCAAATTGGAAAATCAAAAATCAAAAAAGAGAGAAATGGGTATAAGGTTCATACCTGAAGACCTCGACCACCGACGAGTGCCTCGATGGCAGTAGCTCGCAGCCGGTTGGCCACCCTCCATAATGCCACGAACCGGGACGGCGCGACCTGCATTTTCAAAGGAAATTCTCAACAAATTGAACAAACTCAATCAAATGTGTTCCTACACGAAAGTTATACAAGTTAGAAACTCACCCTCCGAATCGATGATCCGCCCATCGTCTAGGCCAAAGATTCGTCATCGCTACGTCAAAGTCACGCAGCTCGGAGATCGTCGTCCTCCCGGTCGCGTCGGTGTACTCAAGGGTCTCGGGGTACACTGGGGGCTCGATGCCTGCTGCCTCGACCTCCTGCAAAGACAAATAGCTCTCATTAATCGATGATCTTTTATCGTAATTCTCAAAATCAAATCAAGAAAAAGTAAAAGATACTCACCACTACTGGCCAGTACGCCAACCTCCCGTAAAGGAACGCCGAGTAGTCCTCGCCAGGGAGAAGAAGGTCGTCGCCACTGGCACCAGCCAAGTCCGCCTCCCTCTCAGCCTCAGAAGGCTCCCTAAACATCGTCCTGGGAGAATCGACGGGAACCGTCAACGCGTCCCGAGAGCACTGACGAGCCAAACGCTCGCCCAAGTACCACAAGGGACCCATCGACGTCCTCAGCAGCAGTCGGCTCGGGCTCCTAGGTCGAAGGACCTCAGCAACGAAAGGAGGCGCTCCAGCGTACTCCGCCCAAGGCCTGGGCACCCACTATGACAAGATAAGACAAAGATCATTCCTATGATCAAGTAAAGGCAAAGTATAAGAAGTAAGTGAATACGAATGGGATACTCACGCCGCTCAGCTGAAGGGCGTTCACGTCCCGCCGGTAGACGTTGTGAGAAGAACGCTTGCTCTTCGTCCGGCACATGACACAATCCCTCTGATTTTCGCGTTTTTACGCAGGAAAGCCAAATTGGGGAAAAGACGCAGCAGGCGCTGCGCCTCTTCCAAGAGACGCAGCTCTTGCTGCGCCTCTTCCTTTAGTTCCCTCCATACGGATTTTCAAAAATTCGTTATAAGTTCGTTATTTGTGGGCCCATCTTTGGTGCGCCTCTTCCCCGATGCTATTTTACTCTTTTGGTCCGTTCGACGATTTTCTTTCGTTCCGGCTCGCATTTCCAAGCCGACGGCAGACTGTTTACTCCTTCCAAGACCCGTTTTTGCTTGTCGCAACGAGCATTTACTTATTTACAAAAATTCGACGCACCTTCATTATGTCTCAAGCGAGAGTAAGCGGATATACTTTCCCTCTCATGACAAGAAGAATAGTTCCCAACTATGTCTCTAGCGAGAGTAAGCGGACGTACTGTCTCTCTCAAGACGCGAGGATTAACATCTACCTAAGCAGATTTTCCCTCCAGCAAATCCCAGCCGTGTCCTGCTACTTGCAATATTTTCCCAAAGATTATCCAAACAATTTCCTCCAGCAGTTCCCAGCCGTGTCCTGCTACTCTCAATATTTCGTGTTTCCCACGGAGTTCGACGAGGGTGTCATTCTCCAGAAGTTCCCAAACCCAAAGCCTTCTTTCTTAGATTTGTAAACCCGAGATTAGGACTTTTTAACTATAGGATCCCAATCCTTTTAGGTGCATAAGCCTTCAAATTCCCCAAACCAATAGAGTTCCTATACCCAACCTTCGGTTCACCTCTTAAGTTGAACTTACTTTAGGCCTCCTTCCCGTCAATGCTTTCCTTTAGGGTCCCACACCCTAGCACAATCCTTATATACCCTTTAGGTCTCACCCTTAGCTCCCATGCTCACCCTTAGCTCCTACGCACCTCCGGAAGCATCTCGAGAAAGAAGTCTCAGGTATGGTCTCTTCTTATGGCTGGCGAGCCTCCTTACGTAGTCTAATGGATTTTAAACGACCCTCCCCGATAGTCGACAGACTCTAAAATGTTCCCGACGACAGGTCCTTGGTTCAGACCCCTTGAGCCGCCTCGCGTCGCCATAGTCGTCAAGGTTGTAATCTTCGATTGACCTGATGGCTATACTTTGACTTTCGCCTTGTCCAAGCCTCAGTCAAAGTGGGGGCTCTGTAGATACCTCATTTCTGCACCTCCCGCAAACCACCCGGTGATGATTGGGCCGCATGTTTGGTACGCGGAACGATTTGTGACAGTTCGTAAGATTATCGTCAAGTGATTGCTCAAAAATTAATGTCGACCTCTTAGTTGTCATCTACGTCCCGATACGGTCGTTTTTGCAGTAATTAGAGTACATTCGGAGTCCGGGCCTAAAACCGTCTCCATTTTCTGATAACCGTTAAAATCCCGAGTCGAAATGTTCTGGAATGTTCCGGATATTTCTATTCCATATTTCACAAATTTTATCTTTTGGCAAATAATATCCCGTAATATTCATATAAGATATTAAGGAAATCGAATTATTTCCGTCCTACCATAACTCAAACGCGGAAATCTTTCTTCAGGGAGAGGAAACCTCCCGGGAATAGACGCAGCAGTCTGCGCCTCTTCCAAGAGACGCAGTGGGCGCTGCGCCTCTTCCAGTGCCCTTTCTCGCATGTTTCTCGTATCTTTTTCATATCTTTCCGAGATTCACTTCCAAAGAGTCTCCGAAACCCTAATTCCTCCGCGTGATTAGTATAAATAGGAGCCTTCGCTCCTCATATTTCTCACGCGAGTGTCCGCCCTTCTCTTCTCCCTTTGCATTCTAGACTTTGTTCTTACTTATTGGCGCCTACGTGCTTGAACTTTCGACCACGTAAGCTCGGATCTTTCCGGGTACCAGCCTCTCCGTTGCATGACCGACCAATTTGACCAACTACACTCAATCAACTTATTTAAGCAATTGTTTTCCTCTTACGAGGGCACTCTCTTTGCATTCGCGTCGAGCATCACTAATCGATATCTTAGTCCTTCTCGTTTCGTCAACATGTAAGTCTGAGGGTGTATAATTCTTATTTATTTATTGTATTTTACTTTTCGTATCATCAATTGTAAGATTTACGTCGAAAATACCATTAAAACCGATTTCTAAAACCCTTGCTTAAAACCTGTTTTTACGGATCTCCAGTAGATAACTGTCGAGAAAGGACGTAGCAACTGCTGCGCCTCTTCGAAGGAGCGCAGTTCCTGCTGCGCCTCTTCGTGAGGCTGCCGCAGTTCCTGCTTCCTTTCTTCTTCGTTTGTCCTCTGTAATTCGTATTCAAAATCTTTCTTTTGCTTGTTCGCTTGTTAATTCTTCGTCTTAATGTCATAATAATTCCACATGTATATTATAATCATTCATTCACATGTTTAATTCATCAAATCCGACTTAAATCCCAATTAATCCAATATTTGCGGGTTTTCGTCATTAAATTCAATTCCGGGTTGTAGAGATTCGATTTGTTCGTATTGAATTTCTGGAATTCGTCTTTGATATAGCTTTCATCTGTTTACTCACATGTTCATCGCATATTCGTCATATATCATCATGTTTAGACTAGTTAATTGATTTCAATAGAGGACTCATTAATATTTTTCACTTCTATCATTATTTCATCATGTAATTAATCCGTTTGCATCCGTCTCATTCATGTTTTACTGCTTTCATGACCCATTCATATGTTAAATAACCTATTAATCACTTTCATCCGAGTAAAAATCATCAATTGATCCTTTAAATCACCAATCGACATTAACGGCTTGCAAATACGGCTTCACAGCCAGAACTGAGCCAAGGAACAGACGCAGCGTCTGCTGCGCCTATTCCAAAGGACGCAGTCCTGCTGCGCCTGTTCCTGGCTGAGTTCTGTCCCTGAACTCCGTTTCTGCCTTGACCTAGTTTGTTTAGACTACTTATTAACTAACTATTATTCGTAATATCACGCTAATTCCTGTTCGTAATTCATTCTTTTATTCTTCTTCTCAAATTATCCGTTTTAAGGGTATTTTCGACATAAATCGCCTATCCCTATGTAATTAATGTAATTTTCATTATTGTAATTCATAATTATTGTATTTCTTTTATTGTCTGTATGTTTTCACATGTAAATGAGCATTAAATCCAACTTCGACCCAATTGTATGCTAATTACATGTCAACCGACTTAGTCAATCTTCACATGCTAGGATTAAAACTTGGATGTTGCATTGCATGCATATAGCCGACGATATATCAAGTATGAATAACTTCCCTAATCATTAGTAGAGGCCGCTATCGAGGCGGGCGGGATTAGGTGTTCGATCAAAAGAGCTTCCTAATACGTACCCTCACCCCTTACTCCAGATCTCCGTGAACACTCGTGTTCATTGGCATCCACGAGAGTCATTCTAGACATAGAATGCTAAGGGTAACGATTGCTTAGTGTTCATGTCACTACTTTGTGTCTTGACATGACACGAGGTATTCGAACGGTTCCAATTTCCCATAAAAATTGGTGGCGACTCCATACAAAATGCAAACGCTTGTTTCGTTCTCACCAAGCGCCCCCGTGGGCGGCCCGCTGTCCACAGAGTTCACGACATACAATCGTCCTTCTCAAGTTCTTCTAAAGTTTGTTTGAAGTCGACCCAAGCAGATTTCTCCCAGCAGTTCCCGCCTGTGTCCTGCTACTCATGATATTTCTTGTTTCCCCACGGAGTGCGATACAGGTGTCGTTCTCCAGAAGTTCCCATACCGCCAGAGTTCTTACACTCGAGCCTTAGTTACCCCTTAGGTCGAACTTATATTTGTCCTCCTTCCCGTCGATGCTTTCCTTTAGGGTCCCACACCCTAGAGCACAATCCTTATATATCTTTTAGGTCTTACCCTTAGCTCCTACGCTTACCCTTCGCTCCTACGCTTAACCTTAGCTCCTATGCACCTCCAGAAGCATCTTGAGGAAGAAGTCTCAGATATGGTCTCTTATTATGGCTGGCGAGCTTCCTTACGTAGTCTAATGGACTTTAAACGACTCTCCCCGATAGTCGACAAACTCTAAAATGTTCCCAACGATAGGTCCTTGGTTCAGACCCCTTGAGCCGCCTCGCGTCGCCATATTTGTCAGGTTGTAATCTTCGATTGACTTGATGGCTATACTTTGACTTTCGCCTTATCCAAGCCTCAGTCAAAGTGGGGGCTCTATAGATACCTCATTTCTACACCTCCCGCAAACCACCCGGTGATGATTGGACCGCATGTTTGATACGCGGAACGATTTGTGACAGTTCATAAGTTTATCGTCAAGTGATTGCTCAAACACTGGTGTCTACCTCTTAATTGTCATCTACGCGCCGATACGGTCGTTTTGACAGTAATTAGAGTACATTTGGAGTTCGGGCCTAAAATCGTCTTCATTTTCTGATAACCGCTAAATCCCGAGTCAGAATGTTCTGGAATGTTCCGGATATTTCTATTCCATATTTCACAATATTTTAATCTTTGGTAAAGAATTTCCCGTAATATTCACACAAAATATTAAGGAAAGTAAGATTAATCCGTTATTCCATAAACTAAACACGAAAATCTTTCTTCCGCAGGAGGAAACCACATGGGAACAGATGCAGCAGCTGCTCCGCCTCTTCCAAGGGACGCAATGCCTGTTACGCCTCTTCCCAAGTCCTTTTCTGCGTATTTTTCGTATATTTTCATATCTTTTCGAGATTCACTTCCAAAGTCTCTCCGAAAACCCTAATTCCTCCACGTGATTAGTATAAATAGGAGCCTTCGCTCCTCATATTTCTTACGCGAGTGTCTGTCCTTCTCTTTTCCCTTTGCATTCTAGACCACGTTCTTACTTTTTGGCGTCTACGTGTTTTAACTTTCGACCACGTAAGCTCGAATCTTTCTGAGTACCAGCCTCGTTTGCATGACCGACCAATTTGACCAACTCCACCATAATCAACTTAATAAATCTTAATCGTTTTCCTCTTACGAGGGCACTTTCGTTACATTCAAGTCGAGCATCACTAAAACATAAACTTAGTTCATCTTGTTTCGTCAAACATGTAAGTCTGAGGGTGTAAATCCTTCTTTGTTTATTGTTATTTACTTTTTATAATCATATTGTAAGGTTTATGTCGAAAGTACTTCTAAAAACCGATTTGTAAAACCATGTTTAAAACCCTTTTTTTACGGATTATCAGGAGACATACGTCGAGAAAGGACGCAGAATCGCCGCGCCTCTTCGTGAGGCCGCCCATGATTCCTCGCTTCCTTTCTTCTTCCTTCGTCTTTTGATAATTCGATTGTTTTGTTTCGTTATCAATTGTTCATTATTTCTTTAACACGATAATTTTAAGTATAATAATTTTAACATGTAAGTAATTCATTATCATTTAATTCATCATTAAATCCCGACTTAAATCCCTTATAATCCAATATTTGCGGGTTTTCGTCATTAAAATCAATCCGGGTTGTAGAGATTCGATTCTTTTATATTGCGTTTCTGGATTCGATCTTTGATATATTCCCACCTGTTTGTCCGTCATTAGTTCTTCATTAATTCGTCATATTTACCCTAATTAGTTCACTCATGTCACTAATCAATCTTTCATTCATGTAATTAATTCGTTTGCATTCGTTTCATCCATGTTTTATCGTTTTTATGACTCATTCACATGTAATTAAAGTATTAAATCACTTTCATCCGAGTCGAATATCATAATCAATCATTAAATTCACCCACGAATATTAACGATTTGCAGTTCCGGCTTCACAACCAGAACTCAGCCTTGGAACAGACGCAACAACTGTTGCGCCTCTTCCAGAGGGCGCAGCTCTGCTGCGCCTCTTCCAGGTTGATTTCTGTCTCTGATCTGCCTTGACCTAGTTTAATTGATTTACGTATTAATCTACTATTATTCGTATTATCGCCTAATTCCTATTTGTGAATTTATTTATTCGTTTTTCCCAAATTATCCATTTTTAAAGGTATTTTCGACATAAATCATTAATCCATTGTAATTATTGTATTTATTATTGTATTTCTTTTATCGCATCACTTGTATGTTTTCACATGTAATTGAATCTAAATCCCTACTTCGACTCAATTGTATGCTAAACTAATTGTTCACCGACTTAGCTAATTCTCACATGTTAGGATTAAAACGTTGGATGTTGCATTGCATGCATATAATCGACAATATATCGAGTATAAACGATCTTCCCTAATCATTAGTAGAGGCCGCTATCGAGGCGGGCGGGATTAGGTGTTCGATCAAAAGAGCTTCCTAATACGTACCCTCACCCCTTACTCCAGATCTCTGTGAACATCCGTGTTCATTGGCATCCACAAGAGTCATTCTAGACATAGAATGCTAAGGGTAACGAGTTCTTAGTGTTCATGTCACTACTTTGTGTCTTGACATGGCACGAGGTATTCGAACGGTTTCCAATTTTCCACAATAAATTGGTGGCGACTCCACAAATGCAAACGCTTGTTTCCCAAGCGCCCCCGTGGCCCATGTCCACGCCACCCTAGGAGGCTCTACCATTACCTTTGAGTGACTAAGTCGAGCTCTAGGTCAAGTCTACAGCCCAAGGTCTCACAAGGTCGGTCTAAACTCATTGGTCAAGCCCACCTCCCTCAGCTAACTAAGAGGTCACGGGTGCAAGTCACGGGGAGGGGGGAGGCACAATTGGAGATATAGCTCATCATGGGACATGGGGGTACTTGGTTCTCTTCCTCGACCATGCTTATGCAAAACATTTACAAACTAAGTGCAATTAAGTCTAGCAACAACACATATGCACATGTGACAAAATGCATGCGGGAATCGAAAGGACATGAAAATAAACGTGCAACTGATGTCTAATCCTAGCAGCACACACCAACACCAAACAATCCACAGGTCTCCCAAGGAGACACCCAAGGCAACAAAATTCTCATTCTCCTTCAAAAGATCCAAGATACCAAAAAGAAAGAATGGTAAAAGGAGTAAGAGATATGAAGGATTATACCAAGCGGTCTTCTAGCTCATTTTTGCCTCAAATGGTCAATGCGCTATGCCAAAGGTTAGACAAAACGTATATATACAATGCAAATGTTTTTGTATTTTTTTTCCTGAAATTTTTCAATTTTTATGGATTTTTTTGAAATTTTATCAAATTTAAAAGTATATACAAATATTCACAGGAGTGGATATTTCCCTCCCCACACTTGAAATTTACATTGTCCTCAATAGAACAAAGCATATGGAGAGAATAAGAAAAATAAACAACATATTTTTGGTGATTTTTGAATTTTTTTCGAAGTGAAAGAACATATTTTTGGATTTTTTTGTTGTATTGGATATTTGAAAATAAATAACTTGTTTTTTTGTGTTTTGTGTTTTTTTTTTGGGCCTCCTCCCCACACTTATTGTTTACAACATCTAATGACGGATGAAGTGTGGTTAAGAGGTAAATTTTATTCAAAATAAAAAGAACATATTTTTGTTTGGTTTTGTCATTTTTCAATTTTTTTGTGATTTTCAAATGAAAATGCAATGCATGATCTATTCTATATGCAATATTGAATTACAATGCAAAGCATACTAAGTGAATGCAATTCCTATATGTGACGATATATTACAAATTTTAAATCTAATGCAAGCCTAAATGAATGCAACTAAATGAGTTTCTAAGCTAAATATATTTCATATAAGCTAAATGCATACGAAAAATTTAAATATGCATGAGAAAATTTAGATTAAGGGAGAGATCGTACTTGGCTTTGGATTTTTCAAGGTGGGAGTCTTCCTTCACCTCTTCATCTTCAATGCTCGTATAGGGGGACTCTCAGCCGGTGGACCGGCTGCCGGCCGACCGGCTGAGAGTCCTGTTTCTCTTCTCTTCACTCTTCTTCCCTATGCATGCCTTGTAAGGTCCTTAGCTAGCTCCCTTAGCCCTCTTCCCGATGCAAAACCTGCAAGGTACAAAAGCTACAAAATGCGGGCTAGAAGGGTCAAAAACCGCGTATAATTGGGAAATATGCATAGAGAAGAAGGGTTAAATTGACACAAAAAGGGCACTTATCAAAGACAAACATTCCATCCGCCTCCGTTTTATTGTGCGTTGAAAATCAATGTTTCAATTTCATATAAATTTTGGATCTCAAAGGCGCTACATTGCTACTAAAGTCTAAACTTTTTAGTTTGTTTGCATGTTGATTTCTCCTGATTGTTCATAGTTTTCATAGTATAAAGCTACAAATTTAAAAAATTAATATTTAAGTTCTGCGTAAAATAAAAAAGTTCAACTTCATAGTTATGAAGTCAAATAACCAACCCTGGTTCCTTCCTTGTTAATATCTAAATCACGTGATTAGTATTTGTAACCTGCTTATAAGGTGATTAATTTGCTTACATGTATTTTTTTGTTGACATGCAGGTAATACGTCTAGATTATGTAATTAAACAAGTCAATATGCAAGTTGTTGTGCATTCATTAAGTAGTTTGATTTACACTGCTAAAACAAATTCGTCCTATTTCAAGATTCCGACAGATTTGTAGTATGTGATTAGTTACAACAATTGTTTGGTTTGAAACGTGATGTAGAATATTCGGTTGTTACCTTACAAAGTAATTAAATACAATGAAAAATGATTATGTATATGACTTGAGGCAACAAGTTACATCATCGTGTTTAGAATGTTATGTAGATTATAATTGTAATACAACTCAAATTTACAAGATAGTCCAACAAAAATAATTTAAGTTTGCATATATACTTTGTCATTAATATAAGAATTTCCACGTAAAATAAAAATATGTGTTCCTTCTTTGTTTATAATGTCATCACATTAAGTACACGTCGACTTACTAACAAAAAAGTACTTTTTGACTTCGCAACCCACTTTGAATAAATGCATGAATAAGTTTTAAGAAGGATTATACTCTTTATTACCTACCCACTTCTCAAACTAAATTATTCCCTATTTTAAATTTTACCACAACATGGATTATTCACAACATGTGTTAACCATTTTACATTTTATCTTAAAATCTTTTATTTATAGTTGAAAAGAAAATTGGTCTCCATTTTTCTTCCCCTTCATTAAATTTTCGTATCAGAACAAAGTTTTAAGGAAGCGTCTTGATAAAACCCGTGCATTGCACGGGTCACAAAACTAGTTTGTTTTTTGAAAGTCAAAGTTTCTGGACTTTAATCATAAATATTTTGGAAATAAAATATTTACTTATTATCAAAATTTAAGTATCAACCAATTTTAAAACAAGTCATGAATTTTACGGGTTTAAAGCTAGTTAATGTAATTACATACACTTATGTAACAAAATCAACATACCCAATTGATGTGTGTTCACATATTGAAATTAGTAGTAGTATCTACTATTTATGGTATAGAATCAATGTTTGTTCATTTGAAAATCCTACAAATATGTAAACGTATTTGTGAAAATTGTGACAGGATCAATACCCATTTATGGCAGTGATTAATTGTTTAAGAAGAGTTCATCTTATAAAAGACTCACCCTTATAAATTCAATAATTTGTCACTATTGAATATGAAGAGAAAATTAATGTTCACCATTGCATTATTTATGCTATTTTGTGCTCTTTTATCCAGTGGTAAGAGTTTCATTTATTTAGTCATTATCAAGAAAATTGTTTATCGTTTTTCTGAATCTCATAAAAGCATCTATTAGCTATTCTTTATCAAAGGGGGCGTTTGGTACGGGAAAGGATAAGGGAATGAAATCAAAAAAGGGTAAGAAGGGGAAAGGTATGGGATCACCCCTAATATCCTTTATTGTTTGGTTGGATATTAAAGAGAAAGGGAATCGTCACCATTAAAACTAACTCCACCACCTGACACCGCCATCACGCACCACCTGTCACCACTACCCACACCGAGACCACCAACAGTAGCGTCGCTGATGGCCCACCGTCGTTTTCTCACCGACAACCACCTCGTTGTTCCCCTATCCCTTGTCGGACACCAAAACCCAAAGCCTCACAAACAATTAAAAATAAGCCACCACCCACGAAACTCCTCCCTCACCCTAATAAACACAAGATCTGGTGTTGGGGAAGAGAGGTTACCGGCGAGGGAGGTGAAGGAAATGTAGATTCATGTACATATTAACATACTCATATATGTCTAAACTAATTTGTCATAAAATTAAAACGGATCTTATGCATGCAAACAATAAAATAAATAGAGGAGAAATCATGTCCTTACATTGTAGATTTCGGCTATTAGGGCACAAGAGAGATCACCTTTCTCTTCTTGTTCTTGAGCTTTTCCAATGGAAGAATAAAGATCTAAGTGTAAGATCTCTCCCTATGTATTATACCCAAGGCTCCTCTTAATTTTAATTAATATTACAAATACTAGTTATAATATTAATCAAAGGTAGAAAATTGAACCAAAACTTTTATAAAACACTTATTTGTTTCGGTTTTTAAGAGAGAAGAAGAGAGGATTTTTATCTCACTAGAAATCTCTATTTTTGATGATGGAATAGAATGAATAATAATATGCAACATTTTGTATATTATTAGGTAAAATTATAGAGAAAACAATGATCACATTTGCCTTCTCAAAACCGTGTAAGAGGAGGACATAAGGGGAGCCAATGCATGGAGAAATTGTTCTTCACAAGGAACAATAGGCTTGCATGGCTAGGGTTGCTTTTAATCATTGTGTTTTCCACTAATTACAAACAACATATAATTAGCTTAAATCCCTCTATTTTTCGGCCCATTCAATAATATGGATTCCATATTATTTTTGTCAATTGTCTATATGTTACATGTCACATGTCACATATATTTGTTATGTATTTTTAACATATTAAAAATCAACGTATTAATAAAAATACGTCACATACAAAAATTGACTTAGTAATTTCATAATTACTTATGCCAAAAATTTTACCAATTTATAAATCACAACTGATTGTATTTATAACAATTCATTCAATTTAATTGTTACATTAAACAATTATTTCATCCGAGTAATGATACAATTCAATTACTCAGACCGTATCTTATTTAATCACATTTCAATATGATACGTAAATTTTACTTCCAAAATCGTCCGTCAATTTTCAAGTAATTTAATTAACTCGTAACATTATACGATTAATTAAATAATCAATTAAGAGTGTTGCCCTTTAGGTATGACCTAGGGGGTCAATCGATCACCACCATCACACGACAAGTAATGTCAAACTCTAGTCACCAATCATTACCGATATATGTTGACCAGTTGACAAGAACAATATTACTTCCCAATTGTATTCTTTTTAATGAGACTTAAACATGTGATCATCATGATCAACGATCGTGATCGCATTATTGTCGGAGGACACATATTCCAACAATCTCCCACTTGTCCTCGACAAGTGTGCGTCACCAATTCTCTTGTCCTATTACTATCTCCCACTCAATGCAAGGTGTCTTTCAGTTCGTACTTGCAAGTGATCATATCGAGAGTGGTTTCCTCGATCCGGAGAATAAGCGATTGACCGGATTTATCCACTCGGATACCTTCCGAGCGTGGCCACGCATTTCCGATTCATTACTCCTCGAGTGGCCCCGATATATTGTTATAACCCGACTAGGGGTGGACAATTCCTATCGCACTCATTCCCTTCGACTAGCCACACCCATCATAACCCAAAATATGCCCATTTGACCCCATTTACGAAGGTCGTAGTAACACAAATCAAAGTTAATCAAACTGTGCCATCTTAGGTGAATAGTCTTTAGTCAAAAGAATCGACTCATTTGAATACTATAGTAGCTCTCGCCACGACCAGGCTATATAAATTTGCAAGAACTCTATAAGCGGTCATTAGGCCCGACAAAATGTTCCTAACGATCGCCTATGTGATCGACTAGTCATCTCACATGGTGAATGGCACTTGAACTTGCCATCAATCGCCTCACACTCTAGTCACTTCGAGACGTCACCTCATATAAGTAACTATGGGCAAAAACAATGTTAATCCATGTTCACTTTAACGGGGTTCAATTGTCTCTACAACCCGTTTGGATATAACAATGTTCAAGGTGAGTTAATAACAACTCAAACGACAAGTGTCGACATCACACCCGGGTAGTCAATATCATATTACAACCTTGTGATGTTTATCATAAGTGTAAACACTTATTGATTGCAATAGAAGTTGAACATCCCATGTGTCCATGTGTTCAAACTTCTTACACTTGCATTTTCCTTCACATTCATGTTCTCACTCATAGCATGAATCTTACCAAGTACACATCAAGGTTCTCGACCTTGGTTTTGGTTCTTTAACTTGAAAGAACTTTCTTATCGATCATCTCATAACGAACGAATTTGCGATGAATAATACAACTTGTACCGATCAAGTATTCCATCCACACACAATGCACTAGGTATATGTTTTGTAGAATCTTGTAATAGTTGACAAGATTATTAGCTTAGTACTTCTCACAAGTCCTAGCTTAATTAGGAAAGATTATCATTTAATAACTTCTTATTCAACCACACATCTTTCCAAAACTTCTCATTTCTCTTTTCAAGTTTGAAAGATTTGGGATCCTCATAAATCCTTATATGTGCTCGGATCTTCTACAAAATGTGCAACCTCTTGTCACATAATGGAACATTCCGTCAAGCACTGAAATCGCTTATTGGATTCTACTTGAGAATTCATGACGTTTCTCGTTATGGCTCACAAATCAATCATCATGCTCTTATGCATATGATTCATAATTGGACATGTATATGATTATTCTAATGGCGGAAACATTAGTCACTAATAATCATGAGATCAACCGTTCTCAGGTTCAATGAACTACCATGACTGCTAATGGTAATCCCATTTTCATTCATATGAATAACCTATGTATATGTTGATATGATGTGTATCTCTTAATACTAATCCAACATCCCTAGATGTGATTGGATTCATCATAGCCCATTTTCATCCAGAATTGAAAACTCAAATGCTTCTTTTATGAAAGAAGGCATTAGCTCGTCATTCTTTAATGAGTGATGAGTCGTAAAATTCAAAAGATGATAACTCCCACTAAATTCCATGTCTTCACATGAGAATTTCCTAACTCCCACTCAATTCTACATATTTCGAAATTGACTTCTCAATCGGAATATGTCAAGAATTGAAATATAAATTGCACTGCCAAGTTATTAGGATAAAACCATATATGTTCCCATCATATCTTTTCAAAATACTTATTTTGAAGTGGTCTCTTCTTAACCTTACGGAAAGAGGTTTTGAATCTCCAACACACTCATGTCATAATGAAGTGTAGTAATGTCATTTCTTAAATATTTAGAATGCGTCCCTCGCAAATACTCTTTTGGAAGGAGATTCAACCATTTCATAGGGAGGTTAAGCAATGACATTTGTATGGTTAAAACGTTGGCTATAGAAGATATCAGAATATCATTTTTTTTTTTTCTGCAACTTGATATTGATCATAACTAGTATGTTACTTTGATTCATTTAGGCTCTTAAGTAAAACTCATGATTGAAACTATTGGTCAAATGCTTCATAAACTTAGTCAAAAACTCGTTAAGACTTTACATTAGTCATTTTTCTTCCAAAACTTTCTTTTGGTCTCCTCGTGTAGTTATCTTGAGAAAATTCTCTTATGATTACTACACTTGGTCTCTTTAGTTATATAGAACTAACTTGAGACCATAGATCTCATCTATTCGGCATACTATGTAAATAGATATACCTTTATTCAAATCATTCTCTCTTGCGTAGATCTTCATATACACAAGTACACAATTTTATCTTGCCTTGTGTGTTGTGTCCTCATTTTTTCTCCCACTCTATCTTTATAATAAATACACTAATCATTCAAAGATAGCATATGAGACACAATTCAATGATGTTGAATTATAAGGAGAACTACCTCATAGGTAGACTGATTGTTATTGATTTTATATGTGTACTTGGTGATTGACATACCTTTAAGAGAGTTCATAGACTCAAAATCACTTTATAAATGATCATACACAAGCCTTAAGCATGTGGACATATAATGAAACCCGTCATTATAATTGTCTATTGGATCACTTTTAAGTGAATAATCTTATGTTTCAAAACGTAAGCATTTAAAGATGAAATTTTAGAACATAAAGGATAAATGATAAAACGGGTGACTTGGGTTGCAAACCAAGTCACTATCATCCAAAATACAAACCATTATCCAAAATACCTTTCCATGTCGAACACGGAAACTTAAAGTTCTAAAAATTCAAAACATAACTTAAAATAAGACAATGAAAAACAAAGCTCCATAAAAGCTATCCTTAGCTTCTTCATGGTTTCTTATGCTTGCTTTTCTTTTCCTTTGTCTTTGCTTGGTGGCGGCCCTATTTACAATAAAAAGGGAGATACATTATCACAACTTTGCATCATAATACCATAGTTGAATTTAGAAACATAAAAGAAGGTTAGTCATTTACCAACTGGAGTGATCTTTCCAGCTTTGATATCACCAAGGTATTTGGAACAATTTCTTTTCCAATGACCCATGCCATTACAATAATGGCACTTATCAAGAGGACCCTTCTTGACTTTGGAGGTGCTAGCTTCACAAGACTTAGCTTTGGTGAATGTGGGAGCTTGCTTTTTGCCCTTTCTCCCATTCTTCTTGAACTTCCCCTTACTCTTTGTGCTTATGTTAAGCACATCCTTGGGAGGGTTCACATTTAACCCCATGTCCCTCTCGGCTTGCACAAGTAACTTGTGCAACTCCTCAAGAGACACATCCTTGTCTTGCATATTGAAATTCACCCGAAATTGCACATATGCCTTGACCTTAGACAAGGATTGTAGAATCCTATCTACGATGAGTTCTTTGGGGATTTCAACCTTTTGAATTTTCAAGGTCTCGACAAGCTCCATGAGTTTGAGCACATGAGGGCTAACCTTTTGGCCCTCTTTGAAGTCGAGATCAAAGAATGCCGCGGCCGCCTCATATTGGACGATCCGCGGAGTTTGTGAAAACATGGTCACAAGTTTGGAGTAAATCTCATTAGCATTGCCCATTTTGAAGGCTCTCCTTTGGAGTTCCGCCTCCATCGCAAATATTAATACATTTTTCATTGCGGCGGACTCCTTTTGGTAAGCCTCATAGGCTTCCCTAGTGGCCGCGGTGGACCTAGTGGAGGGTTCGGGTGGAGAGGCCTCGGTAAGGTAACGAAGCTTGTCGTCACCCTCGGCGGCTAATTTGAGTTGGGCATCCCACTCGGAAAAATTTGACCCATTCTTTTCAAGTTTACATCGATCCATAAAGGATCGGAGCCAAGATGAAGTAGCGAGTGGTGTAGCATTAGGAGTTGGTGTTGCCATTTGTTATGAAAAAGAAGTGGTCTACAAAACAAAATATAAGGAGTAAAACATTTGTCGTTTTAATAATACTCGTAAAAAGTATGACTTAAACAAGTTATATGCATTTTTCTAGTGACCTCTACCCAACTAGAATAAATGATTCCAAGACCCAAATTCATATCGACTTAGGCACGGGGTAGCCGATGAAACCCTCATCAATATAACTCGGTGGATTAACTTTTAAATCGATTCTACTTTTACAACTCTTGGTCGATAAAATTACTCTAATATTTATCTATAGCCCAAAACACATCAACAAGGGCACGGGGTAGCCGATGAAACCCTTATCAATTACTTTTGTTGAGTTCAATCCAAATTTCGAATAAATGTGTCCGTTGTCCAAACCCACATTAACTTAGGCACGGGGTAGCCGATGAAACCCTCATCAACATGAATTCGGTGGATTAGACATTTATCACCCACTTCCCCTACGTAACAAGGTTTGTACCCCGGGGTAGCCGAGTGCACTCCCTCGCGAAATAGGTTTTCATGGTTTCTACTATTTGGTAAGGCTATGTCTCAATTGTTTGTTTTAGCGAGAGGTCATGTCAATTTATTATCTATCACGTTTTAAGTGAACTAAAGCGGTGAACTACGATAATTCGAATTGACACGGTCGATAAACTCGATAAAATAACAATGCATGTTTAGTTATGGCGATTTAGCGATGCATGTGACATAAAATAAAATGCAAGCATAAAGATAAAAATCCTAGTATGGCCTTTCCTAAAATAGAAAAACTATTAATCTATTACATATTCGGAAACCAACTCCATTGGTCCCTTGAACTTCGGTTGTGGCACACATCTCGAGGTAACACCGTCTTTATGTATCGCCATTCTTGAAGAAATCCGTCTTTTGGAACTCCGGAATGAATAAAATTACATAATAAATTACATAATTTCCTATTATACATTTGTAATTAAAATAAAATAAATCTATTAAATTACAAAACGGTGATACGAGATCACAATAAAATTACAACCGAATCGATATTCCCATACATTTCGGGAAATACCAATTAAAATCTAAGGCCATACTAAGTAAAATTACATAATTCAAAATTACATAAATTAAAATTATGACAATCATAAAGAAAAATGCAGCATTATAATATGCATGAACATGCTCAATTTTTATGCTAAATCGCCTTTTAATTAGCCAATATCGTATATTACTCGGTTTTTACGGATTTGCGTGATTTCAACATTTTATAATCACAAAAATACATAAACTCATATTTATGCATAAGTTAATTACCCTAACCTCTTAGGACTCAAAATATAGTCTTCACTAATAATTTGACCATAATTAACTTTTATTTACAAAAAAATTGTTCATAAATGGACCAAAATTACAAAAATAAGCTATTAAACTTCAAATAAATCACAAAATTTCAAATAAATTCAAAATTTGAAATTTAAATTCATGAAAATTCTGGAAAAATTCCATGACACTCATAATGTTCAAAATCTTAGGTTAAAAATTTCGAAAATTTTCCAGAAAAACAATGTTGCGGTTTATCGATTTTTAATTAAAATAATCATAAAAAAAATATGGAAAAATTATTTTCATTAACTTTTCAATTTTAGATCTGAAAAATATAATAAAATGCAACATTAGACGTTTTTCCTAAGTCATAGATTATGTTTTATTAATTTTTCACTAATAATGTCACTATTTATGCTATTTTTCTTCAAAAATTCATAAATCATGCTAAAAGACTTCTTTATAGCCAATTATTTTACACACATCTTGTAAAATTTCATGTGACAACATATTAATTTTCTATGACCAGATTCAAAATTTAACTCATATTAACCTATTTTTCCCTTAAATCCGAATTTAATAATGAAAAATTCATTTTTCGAGCATAACAAGTCCAAAAATTATTAAAATTTGCAGGTTATCTCAAAATAATATATGTAACAACATATCCAAAAACCAACTTAAAATTCGAAGTATAGCTAATTTTCGACCAAAAATGACATTTTTACTCATAAAATCACATTTAAATGTCATTATTGTAAATTATGAACAATAAAAATCCGAAAAATTAACCAAAATATCCTAAAACACTTTAGGACCAGAAATATTAACATGCATGTAATAATTTTGTGATATGTCATAATAACACAAATTTTACAAGTTTTATTTGTTATTCATATAACTCGGAAAAACTTTTAACCAATTTGCATGCAAACAACCGTGGCTCTTGATACCGATTGAAGGAAATGTAGATTCATGTACATATTAACATACTCATATATGTCTAAACTAATTTGTCATAAAATTAAAACGGATCTTATGCATGCAAACAATAAAATAAATAGAGGAGAAATCATGTCCTTACATTGTAGATTTCGGCTATTAGGGCACAAGAGAGATCACCTTTCTCTTCTTGTTCTTGAGCTTTTCCAATGGAAGAATAAAGATCTAAGTGTAAGATCTCTCCCTATGTATTATACCCAAGGCTCCTCTTAATTTTAATTAATATTACAAATACTAGTTATAATATTAATCAAAGGTAGAAAATTGAACCAAAACTTTTATAAAACACTTATTTGTTTCGGTTTTTAAGAGAGAAGAAGAGAGGATTTTTATCTCACTAGAAATCTCTATTTTTGATGATGGAATAGAATGAATAATAATATGCAACATTTTGTATATTATTAGGTAAAATTATAGAGAAAACAATGATCACATTTGCCTTCTCAAAACCGTGTAAGAGGAGGACATAAGGGGAGCCAATGCATGGAGAAATTGTTCTTCACACGGAACAATAGGCTTGCATGGCTAGGGTTGCTTTTAATCATTGTATTTTCCACTAATTACAAACAACATATAATTAGCTTAAATCCCTCTATTTTTCGGCCCATTCAATAATATGGATTCCATATTATTTTTGTCAATTGTCTATATGTTACATGTCACATGTCACATATATTTGTTATGTATTTTTAACATATTAAAAATCAACGTATTAATAAAAATACGTCACATACAAAAATTGACTTAGTAATTTCATAATTACTTATGCCAAAAATTTTACCAATTTATAAATCACAACTGATTGTATTTATAACAATTCATTCAATTTAATTGTTACATTAAACAATTATTTCATCCGAGTAATGATACAATTCAATTACTCGGATCAGTATCTTATTTAATCACATTTCAATATGATACGTAAATTTTACTTCCAAAATCGTCCGTCAATTTTCAAGTAATTTAATTAACTCGTAACATTATACGATTAATTAAATAATCAATTAAGAGTGTTGCCCTTTAGGTATGACCTAGGGGGTCAACTGATCACCACCGTCACACGACAGTAATGTCAAACTCTAGTCAGCCAATCATTACCGATATATGTTGACCAGTTGACAGTAATAATATTACTTCCCAATTGTATTCATTTTAATGAGACTTAAACATGTGATCATCATGATCAACAGTCGTGATCGCATTATTGTCGGAGGACACATATTCCAACAGGAGGGAGTTTCGGCGGGGTGGGAATGTTATTGAAGGCGTGGGTGTGGTGTTTAGTGGTTGGGGATATAGGTCCGAATGGAAAGCAAGGGTGGCGTGGAGCGCCGTTGAGTACGCCGGTGAATGGGCCGGAATGAGGGACCGTCGGTGTCGTCGATGGTGGTTGTGTTGGTGGAAGTGGTTGACGGCGGGTGTTGGTGGAAGTGGTTGACGGTTGGTGGCAGTGGCAGTGGTGGAAGGGAGTAGAAGGGAAAGGGGGTTATGGGGTTACCGGGGGGGTATGGGTGAGTATGGTTTTGGGGGTAAGGGAGGGTATGGGTTACTCTTTGATTGTGTCAAACAAACAACAACAAATGGAATCGTCCAATTTGATTATCTTTCCCTTCCCTAAAGCCCCCGAACCAAACGCCCATTATCAAGAAAATTGGTTTTCCTCTGTAGTTGTTATCTTGTTACCCACTTACCTATTGGTTATATATCCATTCTTCTCTAATCATTTATGACTTTCTCTATCATTTAATTATATTGCATTTTATTCATACTTATTTTAATTGTGTAAGTTTTTGAATTTTGTAAAGGACAATTATCTCTTAATTCCCTACAACTTATGTTCATATAAATGACTGTGGCAGACGTAATTATAGATAGACCTGATATATATTCTCCATAAGTATAATGTTAGCGCTTTCTATCTATTATAGTTGTTTGTTTACCTTTGATTAAAACATGCACTCCTTACAAATATAAAAATAAAGCAAATAATTACAAAGATGGGAGTATATATTTTTTCTGAATTCCATTGTATATAATGTTACTTTGATTCATATTAAACGTTTAAATTTGAATAAGTATTGAAAAATAAAAAAATAAACTTGTTGTATGATTAAATGTAGAAAAATGATAAATACAGCCCTAAGGGAGGGCTGTATTTAATGTACCAAAAAAAGAAAGAAAGTAGCTTAAATCAAGCATTAATGACATCAATTTACGCGTAATTGTGTCATAAATTCCTAATTTAATTCATTTTGGGAATTAATTTAGTTCTTAAAATACAACCCTAAGAGCTGTATTTATCATTACCCTTAAATGTAAACATTAATTAATAAAATGATTTATTTTAAAAATTCTTTGACTAAAAAGCCTCTTCCAAAAAATAAAAGTAAAAAACAAATAATTTAAACTAATATAGTTCCCGTGCTATAGGATGGTAGTTTTTAGATTTATTTTATTAAGAGTCATTATATTAAATTATTTGCATAAATGAAGTGTATTTTTAATTTAATGTTATAATCTATTAAATATAATATTAATAGGAGGTGGGAAAAAAAGTTTACTACCATAAGAAGTCATTTTAAGTTAAGTTATTTTATTACTATTAAAAATAACACAATAGTTATATACCGTTACATGCAACTAATTTATGACATTAATAGTACAATTATTAAGTTAGTTGTATAATCTTATTAAAATCTGTATTGACCCTAAAACGAAAAGCGGTAAAAAATAGTATTACACGCATTTAAAAAGACGATTTATAAATTATTAAAATAGTGTTTTTACTTTTTTATTTCTAATTTAAAAAAACATAATTATTTTTACATCCTTTAAAAAATAGTTCATATTACTAAAACAAAAATTTACATAATAAATAAGTGATGATTTATTACAAAAGAGATAACATATAAATACAGTATAATGTAAATTTAAATTTATATGAAATCAAGTTCAATATGTACCTTGTAATATGACATGTAGAGTCCAAAATTGTAGGCTATTAATAACTTTTACTTTTATAGATGAGATAGAAAAAAGTGGGCTACGTATAAGGTACATAATTTATAATCCATCAAATCTTGTTGTATTTAGGCCCTGTTCTTTTGGACTGAAACGGATCTGATCTGAACTGAACTGAACTTATAGGATCTGAACTGAACTTATAGGATCTGAACTGAACTTATAGGATCTCGAATCGAATCGAATCAACTTATAGGATCGAATCGAATCGAACTTATTGGATCTGAACTGAACTTATAGGATATGAACTGAACTGAACTTATAGGATCTGAACTGAATTGAACTTATTGAATCTGAACTGAACTTATAGGATCTGAACTGAACTTACACGATCCGAATTTAAATTAACTTAATTATTATTATTATTATTATTATTATTATTATTATTATTATTATTATTATTATTATTATTACTATTATTTGTTTTTTTAAAACCGCATCTTTTATTATTATTGTTGTTGTTGTTGTTGTTGTTGTTGTTTTTGTTTTTGTTGTTGTTATTATAAAAAAACGCAAACTTTTAGTGAGATTAAACAAAAAATTCACATGAAATTAGTGGGTAGTCAAGAGAGAACACTTATAAGAAAATATAATCTAAAACACAAGGTAAAATAATAACATTTTTCCGCTTTATATACATTGGTTTGTTTATACATTATACTACGGTTACATTACGATAAAAAATAATGAGAAGAATGATAATTTTATTTTGAAAATAATAATGTATATATGTATCGAATAATTAATAATGTCAAATATTTTTGCGTCGATTTTAAAAAAAAAAATACTCTGTATATTACTTTTCTAAACTGAATTTATAGGATCTGAACTTATAGGATCTGAACTGAACTTCTAGGATCTGATCTGAACTGAACTTATAGAATCTAAACTGAACTGAACTTATAGGATCTGAACTGAACTTATAGGATCTGAACTGAACTGAACTTATAGGATTTGAACTAAACTGAACTTATAGAATCTGAACTGAACTTATAGGATCTGATCTGAATTGAACTGAACTTATAGGATCTGAAGTGATCTTATATTAAGTGACTTTAAGTCCAAAAGAACAGGGCCTTATAGTATCCAGAAAAATAGGCCCAACTGAGAAGAAATCTCTTTAAGCGAGAAAATTAACAGAATTTTTATTCTGTTAATAGTAAGGGGGATGGTATGTATTTTCTATGTATTCCATTGTATATCATATTGCTTTGATTCATATTATACATGTTTGAATTTGAATAAGTACGAAAAAATAAAGTATTATTGTATGATTAAATGTGAACATTAAGAAAATAAAAATTATGGTTATTCGTACGACATAATCGATTTCACATTTCTCTAAACTTATATGGCTATTTTTTTGTACACTATTTAAACAGGCAAAAAACAATATCGTCATAAGAAATGTGAGGTTACATCAACTTCTGGGATTTGTGTCTATACTTATGCGACATGTACCGAAGAAATTTGTGGTTCATTTTGCGAGAAGCAATATGGAGAACCATATGATTGTCCTTCCTATGACCGCTGTTGTTGTTGCCCTTCGTGATTTTATTTCAATTGTATAATGAATAAAGTCTTTATTTAGAAATTTAATACTAATCCATATCAATCAGATTATGCAAAATGGAATCTCATTTTTTTTGTTCACTTACACCATATCTACATTATTCGCACCTCAATCAAAATACTACCAAATATCAGATTAGTCCCAACAATTGTTTGAATTGGTTTGAAACGTGATGTAGAATATTCGGTTGTTACCCTACAAAGTAATTAAATACAATGAAAAATGATTATGCATATGACTTGAGGCAACAAGTTACATCATCGTATTTAGAATGTTATGTAGATTATAACTATAATACAACTCAAATTTACAAGATAGTTCAACAAAAAGAATTTAACTTTGCATACTTTGTCATTAACATAAGAATTTCCACGTAAATAAAAATATGTGTTCCTTCTTTGTTTATAATGTCATCACATTAAGTACACGTCGACTTACTAACAAAAAAGTACATTTCGACTTCGCAACCCACTTTGAAAAAATGCATGAATAAGTTTTATGAAGGATTATACTCTTTATTAACTACCCACATCTCAAATTAAATTCTTCCTTATTTTTAATCTTATCACAACATAGATTATTTCACAACATGTGTCCACCATTTTACATTTTATCTTAAAATCTTTTATTTATAGTTGAAAAAAATATTGGTCTCCATTTTCTTTCCTTTCATTAAATTTTCGTATCAGAACAAAGTTTTAAGGAAGCGTCTTGATAAAACCCGTGCATTTCATTAAATTATAAACTATAAGTTGCTAAATTTTTTAGTAGTGCAATAACTATTATTGTAGAGAATATATAACTTGACACATTATTACTATTAGCTTCGTGACAAAAAAATAAATGCATTAAAAAAAATCATAACTTAAATAATTTTTTTATTAGTTTTCTGTTTTCAATTTTTTTGTTTCATATCAAAATACAATGGAGTAAACTGATAAATATTAATGAGCTGCAAATTTAAAAGGTATAAATTCTCCCATATACTAATTCTCCCATATACTAAGAGAAAACTTCTCTAAAATTTTCCCTCCAAAGTGCTCAACCTTATATATAGAAACAAATTAGATTTTCATTTATTAAACTAATTTTCCATTTAAAATAATCTATACATATAAATTGTATCTCCTATTATTAACTTCGCTACGAAAAAAATTAGTAAAATAATTTGAGGTAGTTAAAATATTTCATAAAAAACACAATTTGTGGAATTATTCAATTCTTTTGATTAATTTTAATATTAATTATTTTTTATAAAATTCGTGAGATAGAAATCTAAAATCTATAACTAATACAGTAAAAATTAAAAGGCCTATATTTACCGCGCATTTGCGCGGAATCTATACTAGTTTCTTATTACTAAGATAAACGGTAGTTATGAAACATTAGGGGCAAAATGTGCGAAATATTGTAAACTTGCGTGCAAAATATAACCGATACATTTTTTTAGCAGACTCGTTTCATCGTAAGACCGTCATAAGCCGCGTGCCTACGTGATGGGCCAACCTCTTTATTCTTAATGTCGGCAGGATTGACCCCACCATCGTCCTTCTTTCCTCTTCCACCGTTAACCCCACCATCGTCCTTCTTTCCCGTCGGCGTTAAAACAATCATTTATTTTAATGTCGGCAGGATTGACCCCAACCTCTTTATTATGTCTTCACCTTAATTAACCTTTTTAGCTTGCATGTTGTCAAGGCGTCCCCCCCACTCTATTTGTACGTCTATAGGACCATGGCTATGCTCATGTCATTTCTATATGATGGTTTGTTATCAATGCGGTGTCTCGCTATTTTCTCCTCTTCCGTTAACCCCCTCCCCCACCGGGCGTTAGCACGCTCGTCAACCCTTGTTCAGCCTTGTTAAAGTTATCATCTATCTTTCATGGCTTTGTATGCTTCAAATATGGGTTCTGATGGGTCGTTTTGAATCGGTTGGTTCTTTAAGAAGATGGTGTGGGTTCTTGGTGAGGTTAGCGGATATGATTGTGGTCTTCACCTTTTCCAATTAAACAAAGTTGTGTTATGTTGTTTTTCATAATGTTATTTATGTTTTAGTGTTTTACGAGTCTTCAAATAAAGGCTAGTTGATAGCATCTTCGATTTTTGGTATTAAAGAATGTGGCTTTCCTTGATTGTGTACTTGGTTTTCATATTATCAGATTACAAAATGGAATTATGATATTATGAATTATAAGCGTCTAGCGTAGGTTGGATTTGCGAGAGGATGGTGTTTTATACTTCTATAGTGATTTTGGGCTAGTGATTGGTTGAGGGAGTTCATTTCTCGCCTTCTTCTATTTGTTGGACCTCTTGGTCCGTTAACCTTGCAATTCGGGAGTTCGATCGCTGAAGTGTAGGAATTTTACTCAATTGGAGGTAGGCTACTCTTGTGGCGTGTGTACACCTTGTTCTTCTCACTCCGCAACATGTATTCATCAATGGTATTTCGTAGATTTTTGTTTTGTGGTAGATGTGGATGAAGATTATCGTGCCAGCAACCCGTACTCCACTGATTTGGTTTAATACATAACATATAACACTATTATTTTGTTGTGATAACATTAGATTTTGAGGAAGCGAACTCTTTTTTAATTTCTTATTATAAGATAAAGTGTAGTTATAAAATATCAGGGGCAAAATGTGCAAAATATAGTAAACTTGTGTGCAAAATATAACCGGTACATTTTTTTAGCAGACTCGTTTCATCGTAAGACCGTCATAAGCCGAGTGCCTACGTGATGGGCCAAAAAAGTCCCAAAAACCTAATCGTACTTAAACCGCCCATACATTGAGACATTGAGTGAGTGAAATCAAATTAAAGAGGGAACTCGAAAAGAAAAGAAGCGGCAAAATCTCAAAACTTTCCCTCTTCCCTCCACTCCCTTCCCTTCTATCTTATTCTCGCTAATTCTCCATCTTTCGATCTCTTTCAGCTTTAATGGCGCCGCTCTTCGTAACTGTGTCGTGATTCTTTTCCATCACTCTGTTGTTCAAGCTAGTAAGTTTTATCTTCGCTAATTTTTGCAGGTTTTCATCCATTTTTTCGCATTATTTTCTAGATATTTATGATTAAACACTTGATTAATGTTGTTGTTGTTGTTGTTTCGAATCGTGTTTTGTTTGTATAAATGTCGTATTTCAGTTCATGATGATTATTTCTAGCGAACGAATTATCTACTTGCATGTCGATGTAGTTGATTGTTCTTGCACAGATTAATTTGATTGGATTCTGGAGATTTGCACTATATTTAGGTTACTCGCTTGGCGTATCGATTAGGTTTATATCTTTTGAAGTTTATGAGACCGAAGTTCGAATGTTTTGCCGAACAAAATGAATTAGAGTGAGCATTCATGCTTGTTTTAGGTTTTGGATTGTAGAGTAATAGAGAAAACTACGTCGGCGAGATGTTCTGAAGGAAATTCGCATTCGAAGCTTTATAAACTATATTTTGTTCGGATTATTTCGTCATGTTTAGTATTTGATCTGAAGTGTTGAAGTCTTTCATTTTGTTCAGGTTCACAGATTAACTGTTCAGGTTATGTTGTTTTACATTCTCGAACAATCAAGTGCAAATTATCACTAGAGATTGTTAGATTTTGTATTGTTGAGAAACTTCGATAAAACCTTTTTTAATGTTCATATGTAATTTAGTCTGTATAGTGTTTGATTTTCCTTTTGGCCCGAGGATTTGATTGAATTTGTCTCTGAGATAGCAAACAAGTAGTACATGTTCGACAAATCTACAAGATTGCAAATGTTCGTCTCCACCAGTATAGACTTTAAGAAGCATGAGTAATAGAAGTAGAGATGCTAATTGTAACAGAAATCCGTCAGTAGTCTACTTCTCCGCATCATTCCGGAATTCTAAAACTGACTTGATGTAGGCCCATGTTAAATTGTAGCTTGAGGTATCGAAAAGATGATGTATTGTGGTTGTCCTTCCAATCATCAGGTTGAAGATATATAGGTGTTTTCTTCTAGTCTTTGTTGTTTGTTCGATTCATCTTTTAGATTAATCTTGGAAGTCTTTTATTGAATAGGACCTCAGCAAAAAAAATTCTGTCCATTTTTTCTTACACTTGTTATTTAACTCTTTCAACAGAGTTTACACATTTCTATCTATTTTCCTTCTCCCTAGGTTTGGTAAAATTGGTGTTAATTTAGATGCTAGTTACGGATAGTGGATCATATTCAACTCGGATTTCTGCAAAAATTCACATTTGGGGTTTTGCTATGTGGTAGTAATGGGGATGATCCGGTGTAGTCGTCGCTGGCTAGAAACTCTTTCCTTATGTTACTTCGACTCCTGTTATTCCCTTGCATACCTGCGTCCGACACTTGGACATAGTATGACACTTGGACACCTCATTTTAAGCCAAAATATGCATATTTTTCAAAAATAGTAGAATCGAACACTTGAACATGCACCCCTGTCAAATATTTCTAAACGAGGCTCAATAACATAGCTTTCTTACGAGATTCTTTAATTTACATTTCTTATATGAGAGTTAGTTCAATTTGTTCTTAGGTTCACGAGTACATCTATGCAGATTAGTATTTAGGCAGGTCATAACCGTCACTATGTCACCAATTCATACCTGTCAATTTTTAAACCTAAAGGTGTCTTGTTCCCTTAGAATGAACTCTTCAAAGTTTCAGCAGAGTAAACTCAGTGACGCAGCAGCCTGGAGTAGTCCTAGACCGTCATGCAAATCTTGGATTTAGGAAGAAAATCTCCCTAATTTAGTATGTATTCCCCATCATTTTTTTGGTGCTCTTTTTGTATAAATAAATGTTAAAGTATCAGCATAGTCATTGTTAGTACTCGCTGGTCCTGTAAGTTAGTATTCCTTACGATTCTCTCCTTCTGGATTACTAACAATCTGTTCCTTCTGGACAGATAATTCAAACTGATTCAATGTGAATTGCTGGCTGCTGGCGCTTTTGTGCTTGTACTGGTCAAGCAAGTTACGCTGAATTTCTGGTAAGTGGCTGATCTTCAGATAGATATTCGCCTGAGCACTAGTTATTACTTTTAAGGTTGTCAAATCTGTTATAAACTTATAAACACGGCCCATTTGATTCGCGATAGAGTGTCTTCGCCTTGTGTAAACAGTTTGAGTCACCAATATGATAGAATACTCTTGCTATGATTCACAATTCATCAGGAATTGAGTGAATCTACAATCCAGTGCAAGGACACATTAAAAGAAATGGTTTTTGCCCATCTTTAATAGAGACAAAGTTAAAATAACCAACATTATGTGTTTTTTTTTTGTTTAATTTCATATTGCAAGTTTGTCAACCATGAAAATCGATTTGATGTTTACATTGCTCTCGGTTTTATTTCCTTTGCTCTACTGCTAATTTTGAATTACGCAAATCAACCTTTCTTTTTTCAACAGCATCAGTTCGACAATTACCCTTGAGAGCATCAATAATATGGTATATTGTTTGTCTTGAGCATCTTTACCATTTCAAGCTAACAATGACATCAATGCACAATGTGATGCTGTATGTGTTTGTTGCTCTTGTGTTATTGCATTCTGTTATTTCGCAATTGTGCTAGCTTCTCGTGTGTCTTCCTTTGTGTGTGGATCCTCTTGACTTTGTTCCCCCTACCTTAGTTTAAAAAGCGCTCCTTGAGTGTGCCTAAGGTGCACCTTGGTTGATGCACCAACCACAGCACCTCGGTGCATTTAGGTGCGCCTTTTAGACGAGGCCACTTAACAAGACTCGCTAGTAGTTCTACACACTTTTCATATATTCTTCATCTTGATCTTTAATTATGCCATTTCTTTTCCCCATTATTCCCAAACTTTTACTCCTTTACATGTTAGCCAACATGACAATTCCTATAAACAGTACTGTTGCCTAAAGTTTTATTTGGAAAATACAAATTTGTTACTAAAAATAGGGCGTGTCCGAAAGGCGCATGCCTTGGTGCGCCTTGTGCCTCTTCAAACTAAGCGCCTACTCAAGTGCCATGTGGCTTTGATAAAAATAAGGGGCTGTGGTGACCTAGTTATATCGGCTTGTGCATGTCGCTTATATGTCGTGCATAGTCTAGCCACTTTGAATTCGCCTTTCTCACCCACCTTGATACCCCCTTCAAAATAATAGCAAAGTCACGAGGGGAGGGTGTTGTCGATGAGACGCTGTTAATAGATGATAGAGTTATAATGGTACTCATCTAATCCCATTTGCCACTCAATTAGGGAGGAACCCTTTAGCAGCGGGCAATTTGAAACATATTTTACCATGTGCATTTATGAAAGGACATACTTTACATGTGAGGATCTAGACCCTATGCTTGACTCATTGCTGCAGAAAAATTGCTCAATTGGAGCATGAATTTAAATTGCCTACTGATACTTTAATGATGTACAAGGCCTCTAGGACACTACAAGCTTACATTGCCTAAACTCAGTTGTACTATATTCCTCTTCAACCTTGTGGACATGGTTTTGAAACAGTAGCAGTTAGAACATGATCATCTACTCATCGTATACCTTGCTTCTATACCCTCGTGATCTGCTTGCTGGAAAATGCAATCTGGCCATGAGTGGGCGAGGTGCTCTTGTTTTTTGGTCAAACCCTCTTACACAAACGTATCCTGCAAATTTATTATTGTTGCATGAGTACACGTTCCAAACTGTAAGTACAGCTATTATGTTTATTATTCCTGCGACCCAAAGTGAATTATAAACATGAAGTTGCTGCATTTAAGGAAAAGGGTAGAAGATGGATCACGGCAAAGAAAAGTAATAAGTGTGTGTTTTCCAATTTTTCCGAGGGAGTTGAGAATAAATTATTTGCTGGCTTTTATAGGAATTGCCACTGTGTCATACCTCTCCAGAAGCAATGTTGAATATCTTCGGTGGTCAAGCCTGTACGACAAACTCAAAGATTAGAATGAGTATTATTTTCCCATAAACAGAATCAGAACACTATCTGTTGTAATACCTTTGAATATTGTTGGTATTGAAGTTCCAAAGTAAACAGTTCGCCTAGGAAGGTTCCACAGCCACGACCTGGGTACTGCAATCGGAGTGAGGCTTGAGTCATGGTCGGCAAATACCTGCTTACAAAGTTCTTTCTTAGTATTATAGGAAAAAAAACTAGGTACAATTTTGTGTGTGCATTATGCATTTGAAAATACTTACCTCATTAACTTGGAAGTATGTTCCATTGAGTGGGAAGCTACCTCTCATCGCTGTTCTGGTTGGTATCTGGATAAGGTGGATTATGGGTAAATCAGCATTTTATACGAACTAGGGAATTATAGGAAAGTGACAATCATTGCTTTGAGTAAGTGTATGGGCACTATTTGGCAAGATTTCTGTATTCTTACCAAAAGTGTTCCTCGTACTATTTGGGAGTCGGTTTCTCGCTGACTGCTGCAGTAAGAACATGTCTCCTCATTGCAGAGCATGCTGGGATCATTAAAACTGCACTTTCTTGCTGGAGGGTCAATCGAGTTTGCAGTCTCACCTGAATTAGCCATCAACCACGAGTCCTTAACAAAGTTGCCAGGCATTTGAAAAATGGCAAACTGATTTTTTTTTCTGCAAACGTTACCATGAAATGGGTATGTACTGACCTGGGGTCCATATTGCGAGCAAGTATGAACATGGATCGTCAGGCTCCCTTTTCTCCAACTGTAATTCAGTGTTTTTATTTTAAAATGCAAACAGTCTGAAAGAACTAGGAAAGGGCTAATATCTAAAATTAACTTACCCCGTGGAGAAGAGGGTGTGTGTCTGGAAGTTCATATCTGCAATGTAGAGTAAAAGAGGATTTTAATACTGACAGTGAACTTGCCAATCTTAAAACATTGGGTTACTTCTTAGGAAGAGGTTGGTGTCCATAATTTGAAAATTTCGATGTTTGTTGTGAAATTGAAGACCTTTCTTCTGGTCAAAGAAAAAGATTTTCACAGGCATGAAAAATGAACTCATTGGCTCTCTTATATCAATCATGCCTGTGGACAGGTTGGTTTATACCTCTCTTGGTACAAAAGTAAAATTGCGTGTTACATCTTCATAACATCAAGCAAATGAAGATAGGAAAGTATGTCAGTAAGTTGGGGTAACTTGTTTCTATCAATCCTTAATTTTACTCCTTGAAATGTCAAAAAATCATTCGTATGGAAATTATAGGTCACGGGCATAGATCTAGTCATCTAGGGAGAAGGATAGTGGGAGTAGCTGTGACCTTTCTTAGTACCCACAGTCAAGCAGACTGAACAAGAGTAAATAGAGTTTGGTCGATTATGTATACCACTCTAGCATGCCTTAATGACTTGACCTCATACTTGAACAGCTAGTTTTCCTTTATGATTGAATGGAATCATATATGCTTCTGATGACCTTACCACGTTGCTATCATAAAGCAAGAGTTGGTGTTAACTTACACATAATGCTCTGTTCTCAGACGGTTTATGTTTTTCAGCTTTGGTGTAGGAATGGAAGCAGCTTCAGGTGCTAGAGCTACCAAGGCATTGGACACTTCTGCCTCTTGAAGGTCCCGATTTGCCTCCATGAAATTTTGCAGAGTCTGAGTGAATTCTTTCATGTTGAGGTTGATTGTTGGGATTTCATTTGGATCTTCGTAAAAGGCATCTTCAATGTCACATAATGCTTGTTCATGTTGGGGCTCTTGTTCGGGCGAGGCTGGTACTTCCACAATTGGTTCACATTTGCTGTTTATGGATTTCCTCTCTAAGTGGACATCCTGTGGAAAGGGAAGTAGCAATGGGAGCGATGGAACTTGATTTGTTGGTGCATCATAGCTTTTGCAATTTGAATGGGAATCGTGATTAGCCCATGAGTCTGTTGAAAGCAAAAGATTGATGCTAGCTCTTGGATTCACATTTGGTGTAGTGGTCCCACTTGATGGAACGATGCTCCTTTCTTCCGGTCCCGGAAGAGAAAACCTTGCGCTGTATCAAGAACTAAATTGTTACTCTTTTGCAAAAAAATTTGTTACTCTTTGCTGCAACGTCGTCTCATTAAAATTTTTAGATCCTTTCGCAAGCCTTTACAATCGGTATGTGCACCTTTTTTGTTAAATGAACTTTTCATGTATCAATATCCAAAGTATTTATGTATTTATCATGTAATTTTTTCCCTAGAATATTTTATGCTCATATTTCTAATTCCTCTTATTCTTTGAGTACTTTGAGTTTGCCTATTGGTCGCAAGCCTATTCCTGATTAATGTTCATCTCGAGTTTAAGTGCAAGACTAGTCTGGAGAAGCAGTATGCAAACCTTGCAAACGCACTGGCAAAATGTCTGCATTCTGCTCTTAGAGGGCAAGCATTGCAGTTTGGTTGCCTTTTGGTGCAAAATACCTGCATTGAAATAAAAAGTATTCCCCGTGTCAGAAGAGTAACCGCTAACAATGTATACGTACATTTTTTATTTCTATCTCAGGCTCTCAGCATACCTTCCCAAATGTGATCATGTGATAGTGCAACTCATACCTGAACCAAATTTGAGAGATGAGATCAGTAAAGTATATCATTCAGTATCTCTAGAAGAACAATGTGTTATTCAGACAATATATAAGCATTCAGGAGATAGTGCTTACAGTGTCTTTTGATCAAGCTTGCACAACCGAGGCCATAAGTACTTTTGTATAGACTCTAGGATTGGATACCTGATTTGTCAAAAAATAGTGATTTTTTACATTATAAAACTCTCTTGTCAATAAATATGTGTTGTTCAGAACATACATTTCTAGAAGATGCAGTTGCAGTGACTCTGGTAGTGGCTGGAGGGGAACCCATCCTAGCCGGACAGCAATGCGACCAACATTAGTGTCAACCTGTTTAAACATTACAAAACTCAGTTTGATATTTAACACATTTTTGCTAATTAATCAGTTGATATTTGTGTATAAACTTACTGGGAATGCAAGATGATGCAGAGTTAAAAGACGCACGCACTCCACACTTTTCAATCCCAAACCTCTGAAACTTAGTAGGTATTCCCTGGAACATTAAAAATAATGTTTCATATTATGTCTATGTAACCCCATGGTTTGCAAGACAATGAAGTAAGATTCTTTTTTTGATCTTAGCGACGTTTATATATTTCTGTTTTACCCTGTTAAGTAGTTTAGGTCTTTTTTCTTTAATGTAGTTTACACTCAATAATCTTACTTTGCTTTATCCGGAGGAATATCTCTTAACCATTCCATGTTAATGCTCCCATGATCCTTCACCAGTCTGTCCAATAGGCCCTGTAGATTTATTTTAGAATTTAGATGGTTAAGGAATTTGATAAATAGATCTCACATAAACTAGATATTTAAATATTGATTTCTACCTTTATTCGTTCGGCTAGCATGTTGTTCATGCCCCGCTCTTTTATAGTTTCAGCAATTTCGCTGACATCAGCATGCCTAACTGCTTCCCAGTCTAGTGAGTCCATTGTGTTGGCTGTTTTTTCTGGTCTTTTGCCATTTACTTCTGCTTCTCTCCGCAGACTGTCCCACTCAAATTCATTTTTCTTTGCTTTTCCAGACTTCCTTTTCCCAGTTATGCCAGGGTCTGTGTTTACCTTGTCTGACAGCATTCCTGAAGCATAGCTCTGCTCAGGAATTGGATCAACTTTTTTGTCTTGCTCTTTTGCTCTTTTAAATACTCGGGTGCTTTCGGTAATATCATGCATATCCAGTGGTTCTTTGACCTTTTCCATTTCTGACTTCATTACCATTGTCTCCCCTTCAAGAACATAGCACCAAGACATATTTGGAGCCGCTCTAGAAATGGGATCTGTATTTTTCTCCTGATCTGTTATCTCTGAGGTTAGACTGCTTTGCTCTGTTGGGCTATTCTCATCTTTATCTGATATAGGCGAAGATCTGCTTTCTACTTCCAGTATCTCAATTCCTTTGTGATATTGTAAATGAAATCCCGCTTCTGGGTTCAATTGGTAATCACTTAAAGAAACACCAGGTGCTCCATAATATTCTGTGACATGCTTTGTACCTTCTAGTTGATCTTGTAGTTCTGCTTGGCTGTTACACTCAGCCATCTTTAGCAGCCCTACAAAAGAGGCTGTTGATTCAAGATTATAGAACTTGGCGCTGGTTGTCTCAACCTGTACTACTGAGGCTGTCTGAAGGTTTGTGGAGTTGATAGAGTTCTGAGGTGAGATAACTGACTGCGGTGATGAAGATGCATCATCTCTTGCTTTATCATCTCTTAGAATGTAGGGTGTTTCTGTCTCTATATTCTGGCTGTTTGCATTGAAAGCCCTTGAATTGTTGGTCGGTTTTTGGCATGTTTCACCAGAGCATTCCGAAGGGCCAACTGGGCCAGCTTTTTGACATAGTTCTTTTTCTTCACCATGGTCGATGTGGTAGATCACCCTAGATTCCCTATCTAAAGTTGGTTGATTTATTGCCTTCTCATTCCAAATTACGCTTTCCTCAGGCTCAAAAATACAGAACTCCGGCTCTGGCTCTACAGATAAAGAACTTGATGCCTCCGACAGATTACTTCCAGAGCTTTCTGGTTTGAGAGGAAAGCGTGCAGCCATTGACATGAAAGCAGAGCTGGATGAAACAAGATCTAATATTATAAGATATTCTAGGCTGTAAACCTATGCAAGTGCCATAATGTGCTCTTACCTGGATAAATGGTCTGAGACATTCTGAGTGAGGAACACTCCAATCACAGAGTCCAGCACAGAGCCTTTCCACGGAGTGAAGCGTCTATCCCCTGCATTAAGCCATGTAAGTAATTAGTTAAATTACTTAGTCGACATGTAAGTTTATGTTCTCTTGTCATTTTTGCCAAAGTATGGTCTAGTGTATGCACTATGCAATGCCATGTCCCGCAACTACAACGACTGAATACCCATATCTAACACTGAATGTCTTTTGAAAACGGCCTGTCTCATGAGAGCTTGTTGTTTTTGCTCAGGTTGTGCTTAATATAATGGTTTCTCTAATGAAGCCTTCTGTACTTGAGAATTAGTTAGTTTAACACATGGAAAGTCTGTTGGCTAATTGCATGATTTTTGATTTGCCTATAACCTTATTAGTATTAAGTTGATTACATTTAGTTATTTAATCTGCCGATATCCCTTGGGCCTCGAAGAGGTGGTGTTTGACCAAGAGAGGGTAGGCAGGTTTTGCCTTACTGATATCTTTTTCTCTAGATCCATATAGTAGGGTTGCCATAGGTCCAGTCAAGTTCGAATATATATATTGGAACTGTCAGACTTCATTCTTTGATTTATCTCATATTTACTCTGCTTTGCGCTGTTATCAATCGTGATGATCCATTAAACATCATCTTATGTTTTCCATATGCGAGGTAATGTTTCTGAACTGAAAGAAGGAAATTCCAGATATTTCTATCATACCTTGAACAAGCCGCATGCGTGCTATGAATGAATCCACTCGTCCTCGAAAGACTCTTCGCTCATTATCCCACCATTTTGCTTTATCCTCATCAGTTCCATCTATGCCTTCATTGTCAATATTCTCTAGAAGAAGTCTCCAAACGCGAGAGGTCTCATCGTCAAGGTCAACTCTTGCCCTTTGACGTCGCTTCCTAACTGGATCGAAGAGGCCCTCGTAAGGAACTATTGAGCCATCTTTCTCATACAGAACAAGTGCATTCTTGTCTTGCTTATCATAAGGGACAATTGCCTTCTCTTTGCTTGAAATTTTACTCTCTTTTTTGTTGATGTCTAGTCGCTGAAATAACATGGTTACATGTTCAATTGTGCTGCTCCTCTTTCTCCACGGTAGGACTGGAATGGAATCTGCAATAGGTGGTACATTAGTTTCACTTCAAAAACGCAATGAAGTTGGTGCTTTTTGGGTATTGTGACAGAAAAGACGACCTACCTGTTGCTCGCTTAGTAGGATGATTAGAATCATACAGAACGATGTTCCAGTTCTTGTTAACAGAATATTGTTTTTCGGAGCTCCTCTTTGATCTTGGGATTGCTCGTGTGTCTGCAGATAGGGCCTCTGTGCAGGAGAGGACATCATTTGAAGTTGCAGTGCAAGGGTAATGACCGCTCCTCATATTGACTTCCGTCTTGCGTGTACCTTCTCCCACTGATGCAATCCCGGTAAACAGAGCCAGATCTCTAACACGAGTGGGCCCTTTTGTTCTTTTCTTTTTCAACCTTGAAAGGTCGGCCCATGTTCCTGAGAACTGCTCTCTATTCTCGGCTCTATTAATAAGAACTGCCTGATTATTAGTCATCCCATTGACTCCAAAAGGTTCAGGGTTGCCGTAATAGTACTTTGAAGACGACGTGCTTTCTATATGCAACCTTTGTATCTTTTCAGTCCTCTTCTTTTTGCAAATATCTGGGATAAAACTTTGGGGAAGGATTTCAGTATGTGTGTTTTTGGGACATGTGTAATTATTTTGCCAACGTGCGGATTGAGTAATAGCCCTGATTCCATCATCGATGTATATCGGGTCAGCTGTATAAGAAAGGCTTCTCTTTGATCCTCTGGTCTGCACCCCTTCACTAGAATTTGCAGAAGTGCTGATGTTGGAAGTTGGTGCTAAATGTGAGTCTGTTTTAGTGACACTTGTGGCTGTTTTCCGTGACAAACTGGAAGGGCTCTTAGTGTTCATGTCAGTCTGTGAGCTGTCTAGATTTTCTCTGACAGGCAGCGACATGTACTCACTCAGCTCCTGACTCATTGTATGATTGAGGTCAAAGGCTGTCATTGGTTTTTTGAGCATCAATCCCTCTTCTGGCATAGAATATACAGGATGGCTGGAATTGTCTGATTCTTGACGTTCATTAGTTGGTTGCTCACCATTCAAGTCAAAGTTCAAGGACTTTTTACAGGATCTGCTCGGTGGTTCTGTTGGTTTTGGCTCAGCCGCTTCTTCAGAGGGTGTTGTTGGAGTTGGACCCTGTTTGCTCTTCCGGGCACTCTTCCTCTTTACTTGAGCATCTCTGGAATCAGTTGGGTTAGGGGTCTTAGGTTTTGGAGTGCGTTTAGGCTTGTTTTCCCTGATCACCTTGGGTTGATAACGTCTCCTCCTTGGTTTCTTCTGTGGTGTCTTGTTAAGATCAATACCTGGAATGGCTTCCTTTTCGGGATTGTAATCCTCGTCTTCTGCTATTGAATCTATGACAGGCTCGGAAGCTCTATTTTGGTTGCGGGCCTGAAGGTCGACCATTGCAGCAGCAACATCATGCTCGTGTAACAAGTCGTTTTGTGCTTTCAGCCCTTGATTGGTTCCGGGATTTATGTTATCTGATGGCCCCTGTCTTTGCATTCTCTGTTGGGAATCAGGAGTTTCTGGAATAGAATGAATATTTTTTGCTTTCAGCCCTTGATTGGTTATGGGATTTATCTTATCTGATGGCCCAAGTCTATGGATTCTTTGTCGGGAATCAGGAGTTTCAGGAGTATTTTGGTTTCCATGCTTTGGGGTCGGAGTTAAATTGACATTACCTGTTCTCCAGAACGGCTGAGGAAGCGCTCCTGAAATAAATATTTTTTCATGATCATGTCAGTTGAAAGTACACAATAATTTTCCACAATTCGGAGTATCTAATCTCTAGGACACAGAACTACAGAAGCATGCAAAGTCAGTTTACTCTGCGTGGCACTTCCTCAAATTGGCTTTTGCGTTTCAGAGTCCAAGTTTTCAGGAGTATCAAGCAGTGGTTTTCCCTCGTTCACCCAAGGTAAATACTACACAGTACTAGCATCCCTCCTTTTATTTGGATCTATTTTTCTGGGTCACTAAAACAACTAAACTATAATTTCGCTTTTGGGTAATTTTTTATTATTAAAATAACAAAATACCCTCTAAAACTGTGTTTCACTATCCGTCCGCTTTTTTGTTACTTAGCCCTCTTCATCCATTTGAGATGTAAGTTATTTTCTTCATTTTTCTTAACGTATGACATACAAATGTAGTAAATCCAAAAGTATGGAGGGAGTATTAACAATTCTACTATGCTTTATAATGTAGGACAAGAACTTAAAAAAGATTATTGTACAGCTAACAATGGCCCTATAGTTTATTATGCATCTTGTTACTGTGCTGCTGAAATAAAAGTATGCCTACATTTACCAAAGAAATTCAATTCCTACGAATTACTCCTTTACCTATTCACATAAAAGTGGGATGAGAGTCCCACAAGGACAACATCAAAGCATTAAAATATCTTTAGAAAGGAAAAATAAACTGTTGGCGGCGCACGTGAATCAAAATGTCATACAAAACCTTCTGGTTGCGACAAAGGGAGTACATTTGTGATTTGCTATGGAGTTCACTCTTAGTCTAGGCGTTGTTTAATTATATTTGTGATAATCAATGGTGAAAGAGACATACCATTTGACATTCCTCGTTCGTACAGGCCATCAGTCCGTTGGTTAATTCCATGTAGAGGGCCTTGATCCCTGGATAATGCCACATTATTCAATCTACTGGCTTCTGGCTGAGAAACCCAACCAGGATTGAACACGCACCCATTGTTCAACAATGTTTGTGACCCATTTATCCCCAAGAGGTCGCCAAACGACATTGTATCAAATTCACCTAAAGAGCCGCTCAAATTACTGTTGAATGTGGCCCCATTTTCACTTCCTCCTTCATGGTTCCATGGTAATGGCAAGTCCCAAGAACTGAATCTTGGGTAGTTACTCGAACCAAGGTGAGAACCATTATTTAACACCGATCTCCTGCCGTGACTACTCCAATGAGGTAAGTGCTCTTCCAAACCTCGTCTCTGTATTTCCCCATTTTGTCTCTCTAACTGTATTCTCCCTGATAAAGAGGGATTTTCATGAACCCCACCCCAACCATTATTGCTAGGAGTTGGGTAGCTACCCCTTTCTGCAGAACTAATTGAGTATGATAAAAGTGTCTGAGGGTCATTTTGTTGGGTATATCTTGGGAGATAAGACCCTTGTTCTCCCCAAGCTTGAGCCAGTAACCCTCCTTGGCCGTCATCGTAAATCGGGTTTGGCCGTGACCCATTGGGCTTTGCCGGGGTCGCCGGAGCCCAGGAACCTTCTATATGAAAGTCTTTCACCGCTGGAATTGATCTTCCTCTGTGAGTTTCCATTATTCACCTCTGTGGAAACTGGAAACTCATCAAAAGAACTAAATTTTCCTTTATTAATCTCTCTTTTGTGTCTTCTTTTCAGCTAGATGAGTTGTTGAGTATTTATCAGAAAAATTTGCTCCCAAAAAAAAAAAACTTTCTTTTGGAAGAATACCTCAGGTTAGACTCATTTCCCTTTATTACCTGCAAATACCTGGAAATTTCAGATTTTGGGAAATAAATAAATGGGAAAAAAATCCAGATAGTAACTTTTATGGTATATTTTAGCTCAGAGATAGCAGAAACAATGGACCAATATTTAATATATCCTAGATTAATTGTATCATGAAGATTACCCATTAATCTGCAGATCCTCATGATCAACACATTTCCACCTACCATTTACTAATTACTAATTAAATTACAGTTAATAAAATATGAACACTGAATTTCAATGTCTTTGACCAACATGGATAAAATCCCCCTATTTTTTTTAGTTTTTTAGCTGGTCATTTTTACCCGAACATCACCCTGATTAGCTACTAAATTTGTAAAAAAAAAAAAAAGTACATGAAAAAAATTAGTCTAAAAAATAAAATAAGAAACAAATTCAGTGAAATTTGTAGGAAGAAATTATGAAGATTAAGTTACCAGAAAAATGGGTCATTGCCGGAGATCTACCACTAATAGCCGGCGGTGAAGAGAGATAAATGTGAGGCTAATTAGCAAACAGTTGCGCATTCAGAGAAGAAAGAGAGAGATAAATTAGTGTAGAAAAATGGAAAGAACAAAAGAATAGGGTGGGTGTGCTTTTATTCAGCATTGTTGTAGTACTTTTTCTATCTTTTTCTAACCATACTCTGAAACTGATAAAACTCTCTTTTCCCGGTAAACGATTAAATAATGTTTTGCTTTGATTCTGTTTCATCTTTACTCCCTCTGTTTTTCATATACGTCGTTGACGGAGTTGCAGCGAAAGCTGCATACTCCTTCATTTTCGAGTGTGTTTGAATAACACTTGACGAAAGACTGAAAGGGAAGAAAATAGTGAAAAGAAAAACTGAATATAATAAAATATCAAAGACTTTTCACGAGATATTTTATGTCGAAGAATTTTTATTATTTAGAAAAAGTAGTGTTTCTTTATTTTCGTTGAATCCTATTTATTTACTAACTAGACAAGAGAATTTTTTACCTCTTCTTGCATTTTGTTTGATCAAACTTAGTTTGTCAAAACAAAATCCTTATTGTTTGTAATATTATATTTGTGATGATGATGTTTTATATAGTTATTCGTTATTTCGTTTTTTAAAATGAGATTTAATTTAAATAGAAAAAATTATTTACAAAGTTAGACTTGAACCATTGTATTTGCTTGGAAAAACTTGTGGACTTGAAGATATGTGTAACTTAATTTTTTAACATTATGATATCAATATTTATGTTGTATTTTCATCAAATTTTAAGTCATTTTAATAATATATGTATGTTTTAAAATTAATAAAAAAAAATTAGAGTATATATCGGTCTCTCTTAAGACAATCATATCCATCTGACCCTTTTTTGTCTTACCCATTTTATCCGACCCGTCTTTAAGCGTAAGACGTATATATCAGTCTTTAATGAAGATTTGTGAAAATAATATTAAATCCAACCCTTTTTTGTTCAAAATGCAATTCATGCCACAATTGAATGAAGATAACGAAAATCAAACGTAGAAATGTTAGTCTTACACCATTAATTAATTAAATTTAATCAAGTGGACTGTTAACCTGATGCACATCATAAAAGAGCAATCAGTCAGTCCATCAGGTACGACGTAGGGGCATATCAGTAAATTATGAGTGTGGCAAATCCGCCAATAAGAAATGCGTGTGTTAGGCGTCGATAGCACAGACAGAACACGTGACCTAACTCTTGACACTCGTCACGTGACACGTTGGTTAATCCCCATTCTGTACTTGACGCCGTTAAGTCCTACAAATTTGCCGTTACTTTAGCGTGTTTTACACTTTTGTTTTCAGCAATTATTTTCGTTTTGATATTATCTACGCCACGTCACTTTCGACGTTAAATTTGACGGCGTTAGTGGCCCCCCATCTAGGTGTGCGAAGAGTGCACGAGTTTTTAATTGCAGCAGTTAATTATTTTCTGAATGAATTATTACGAGTATATTAGTCAGAGAGTGTGGATATGAATCAGACGGTTGCCGGTTGCTGCTGATGTGTAATGAATGATGGTACGGACTATGTCACTTGCTTCGGTGTTTCCTTTTTGAGCATTTGAAGATTCTTCCCCTGTCTAGTCCGCTTTTTCTCCCTGATTACGAAGTTGATTGTCTTGTTTGACTTTACATTAACAATACGTCATCGATAGAATATTTGCCAATCATTGGCGGATATTATTAAGATACGTGATAGGGTAGTCAAGAGTAGGACCTTGAGTAGAAGTCTAGTTTTGAGCTTGGTTTGCTGCTCTTAATATTATTTTTTGTTAAATTAGACGCAGATTAATACGATATTATGGGGGGAGATTTTTTTAGTATTTGCACCCTTGAAAATAAAATAAAACAATAATTTTTCTAACATGTGCCCTAAGAGCACATATTAGAAAATCCGATATAATAAAATGTAGTAAAATAGCAACTTGAAAAGATTTGATGGGGCATATTCTGCACCCGCTGACCAAGTCAACATATTGAGCAAGGTCAAAGATATCCACAAGCAAGTCAACGACTTAGACAACCCTAGCCCCGACGCACTGTCGGCTGTCTCTTGGGTCCTATTTGGGACAACTAGCGGCCAGGCACACATCCGCGAACTCATATCCAAGACCCCTCGGCGGCGAGTCACGGGGCCGCCGCCGCCATGGGTCCCTCGGCCGAGGGTAGATCAGTCTTTCCGCCTGCTAGCCACTTGGTCACTTGGCCACTACGTGACAAAAGGTGAAAGTCTATAAATACTCCTCAACCCTCATTGAGGAAACGATCCACAATTTAACCTAAGAATCACTATTCATTTGGTAATATCTTCCTTATCTCTCTACAAAATATACTTCACCAAGTAACAACAACTTATCCCTTAAGTTTACTGACTTGAGCGTCGGAGTGAGTTCGCTCGGTCCAAAGCCGAGCCCCCAGTTTGTTCATTGTTTCAGGAGACCGAGAGGAGGATTCAATCAAAGACGTCATTCTACAAGCACGGGTGGTAACAAATAACTGCTCTGGAATTACACCCGGAACAATTGGCGCCGTCTGTGGGAAAGAAGAGCAAAACCCCGGGGTATGGGAAGTGTACACCGACGGGTCCTCCCACGAACGCTCAGAGCCAAGCATCCTTATCATCAGCCCAAACGGGGACGAGTTTGAGTATGCCTTGAAATTTACCTTCTCGGCCTCAAACAACGAATCTGAATACGAGGCGGTGATAACTGGAGTCGAGCTAGCTAGAACCGCCGGGGCAGAGCAATTCACTTTTAGTGGCTAATCAAATCAGAGGAGAGTACGAGACCCGAGACGACGGGATGGTAAGATACCTGGAAAGGGTAAAAGCTGACACTTCTAAGTTGAAGTCTTTTCAGATACAATGCATTCCCAGGTCTGAGAACAACCGAGCCGACGCTCTCTAAAAGCTTGCCAGTTCGACCATCAAGAATGTCACCGAACGTGTCTTTGGTGGACATCAGGAATGCCAAGAGCATTACTGAGGCCGTCGGCATGGTGGGTAACATAGAGACCGAGACGACGTGGATGACTCCGATAATGAAATACAAATTGACAAATGAGTTACCAGAGGACCGCAGTCTTTCGCAGAAAATAAAAAGGATCGCAAGAGAAGGTACTTGGTATTTGAAAGGGAATTGTACAGAGGTCCATGATAAGGCCACTCCCGAAATGTGTCGGCCCGGCCCGAGGCGGAGCTAATCGACAAATTCACGAAGGCATCTGCGGCCACCACATGGGGGCAAGAACACTAGCCCACAAAGCTCTCCGAGCCGGCTACTTCTGGCCCACCATGCTTGAAGATTCCAGAGCCAAAACCAAAAAGTGCAACAACTGTCAAATGCATGCTCCGGTGATACATGCACCTTCCCAAGACCTGCAGCCGGTACTTAATCCCCTTCCTTTTGCACAGTGGGGGATGGACCTACTAGGGCCATTTCCAACGGCTTCCGGAGGAAGAAATTACTTGATCGTCGCCGTTGACTACTTCACCAAATGGGTTGAAGCTGTCGCAGTACCTGCCAAGACCACGACGGCCGTAAGAAAGGTAATCTGGGAAAATGTCATAACTCGTTTCGGGTTACCCCAAGTCATAGTATTCGACCACGGCCGAGAGTTTTGGAGTGACACAATAATGAACTGGTTGGAAGAACTTGGTATCAAATTTGCGTACTCCTCCGTCTGCCACCCACAGAGCAACGGACAGGCGGAGGCAGCCAATAAAACAATCCTCAACGGTTGGAAGAAGACAGTTGAAGACCTAAAGGGAAGATGGGCCGATGAACTACCCGGCGTCCTGTGGTCCCTCCGGACCACGGAGAAAGAAGTAACGGGGTACAGTCCATTCCACTTAGTCTACGGATCCGAAGCAGTCCTGTCAATTGAGGCAACGGTGCCGACATTCAGAACGGCCACCTTTAACCCGGTTGAAAATGAGGAAGGTCTAAGAGCCTCTCTAGACCTGGTCGAAGAAAGCCGAGATATAGCACGCCTCAACTTGGCAGTATACCAAAACCGAATGAGAAGAGCATACAACCGAAGAGTCCACAAAAGGGACCTAAAAGTAGGAGATCTAGTCCTAAGAAAGTCAGCCGCCACCAACAAAGGGAACATTCATGGTAAACTTACGGCTAACTGGGAAGGTCCCTACAAAGTCGTTGAAGAAATAAGGCCGGGTACATACCGGCTGACAGACATGGAGGGTGTGCCTTTGATGAGCCATTGAAACACTGACAACCTCAGGAGATACTTTGTATAGCGGCGGAGGTGCCTAAGACAACTGTGGGCACCCCGACGCATGTTTATGTCTAATGGAGAATCGTCCAAGTTTTCCATCAAAGTGTTCATTTTCCCCCCATAGTCACTACCAAGAAGTAGACGCCACGACAGTCACTACCAGCGCAGTTGCCAGATGCAGACGCTATCGCGCCGTAACCCCTAGTCGTCTCGGCCCACCGAAGGCCTGGCAGGGGACACAACGGTCGATACGCTAACAGACGCTATCGCGCCGTAAACCCTAGTCGCCTCGGCCCACCGAAGGCCTGGCAGGGGACACAACGGTCGATACGCTAACAGACGCTATCGCGCCGTAACCCCAAGTCGCCTCGGCCCACCGAAGGCCTGGCAGGGGACACAACGGTCGATACGCTAACAGACGCTATCGCGCCGTAACCCCAAGTCGCCTCGGCCCCCCGAATGCCTGGCAGAGGACACAACGGTCGATACGCTAACAGACGCTATCGCGCCGTAACCCCTAGTTGCCTCGGCCCACCGAAAGCCTGGCAGGGGACACAACGGTCGATACGCTAACATACGTTTGCCGCGCGCCAGTAACCTCTAGTCGCCTCGCCAACCGAAGGCTGGCAGAGGACACAACGGTCGATACGCCAACGTGTTCACAACGGCGGTTGGGAAGCGCAATTCCGACGCCTCGGCTAGACCGAGAGTGAAAGAGGAAGCGACCAACATGCTAACATGTTCAAGAAAAAGACGTTAAACGCAGTTGAGATGCGCATTCTAGGTGCCTCGGCCAAGCCGAAGGTAAAAATGAAAAAAGCGCTCAATTAATAACGCAAGAAGACAAGGGAAGACCTCGGCCAAGCCAGAGGCAAAATGAGCAAACTCTTGTTCAAAATGATAACAGGTTACAAATGAGAAGAATACGGACGGACGGTAGTCCACAGGGATGAGCCAAAACGCAACCTACCAAAGTTTTACAAAAACAAGGAAAAGAAAAGCAAAAGGTTACAGACATGACATTGGAAGCGCCAAAAGATGGCAGGGAGGAAAGGCTCAATAGTTGGCCCCCGAACAGCTAAAGCTATCCGAGATGCCGGGTGAGTCTGGTGACGATCGCCCGTCTCTCTATGCTTGTTGCTGCCCTCCATCGGCAGCAGCAGTATCATCTTCGGTGGCCGGCCCAGAGGAAAGCTCGTCATTTTCACGTGCCTTTAGCCTCTCAGCCTCCTCGTTGGTCTCCTTCACCTTTGCATCATAGGCCGCCTTGGCCTCAGCTATCTGAGCCGCCTTCGCCGCCTCCGCCTTTTCCGCAGCCGCTTTTTCCGCAGCATCAGCCATCTCATCCAGAAGCTGCTCAAATTCTTGCCACGGGAAGGAGCCTTCAGAACGAGCTTCTTGATGGCCTCCCGGTCGCTTTCTCGGCCCGATCCTAATTGGGCGCACATTTTAGGGATGAGCTCAGTTTGAAGCATCTCGATGTCTTTCTCCCTTTGGGCAAGGATATCCCTTGTGTCCCTATGTGCCTCCGACTGAGCCAAATACATTTCCTTCTATTCTTCCCTCTTGGCAACTACGACGTCGTAACCGCCCTTATACTGTCCCGCTCCTCCAAAGAACTTGGCGGCGGTGGCATCGCGACCTCAACTTTGGCCCTCTCGGCCAATAGCTGCTTCTCAGCTTCCTCCACACGCTTTCGTGCAGCAAGGAGGTCAAGCTTAGCCTTCCCGGCTTCCCCATTTGCAGCAGAAAGATCAAGCTTAAGCCGTTTGATCAATGGCCCAGCTTGGGCCATAGCCTTCTCTTGCTCCATAATATGGGAGCCGGCTAGCTGAGTTCATTTCGCCAGCCTCTTGTATATTCTCGTCCCCTCTGCCACAAGCTCGGTGGGGGAAACCTTCTGGAGTAAGGAGTCAACGGTGACATTTCTATCATCCGCCTTCTCAGGCTACTTCTCTAATTGCCGATCCGTGAGAACGGCGGCTGCCGACGGCGGATCTACAAAAAATTCACACAGCGCATCCATGTCAACATTCATTGACACATCACAGAGTCTGTCATCGGGAATGCATAATGAACCAGCTAAGTCTGAACCACAGGTTAGGTCCGTACCAGTCTGGACCTTCTTAAATAAAGGACCGGGTGAATCATTCTTTCCCTGGCAACGGTAGAAGCCGGCAGTGGTTCCTTTCTCTTCTTTGGAGGAGGAGGGCCCTTCGCAACAGTCACCACCTCCGCGGTAATATCGACGACCTCCATATGCTCCTTCTGGACCGTTGGGGTTGACGCCGTCGCCGACCTGGACGTTGCCTTTGGTTTTCTCTTCGGCACGCCACCGAGAACCCGTGCTTGAGCCACCGCCGGATCCAGTGCCTTCAACTGCTTGTCCATGAGTTCGTTGGGAGCCAGTCTACGATCACGCGCGTCAGCCTGAGGATGCCGCTGAACGACCTCCCCGTCCTTATCAAGCCCTAACCTCTTCAAGGTCCTCTCAGACAGATCCTGGCCAAACCGGTCTGCAAGAAACCAGACAAGAGTTACATGAAAGAAGTAAAACAAAGCTCTAAAAACAGGAGCATAACAGGCAAAAATGGGCCTCACACCGACCCTACTCACCCTGGTTGAGGGCCGGTATGAGGCCGACGCGGCAAAGCAGCTCATCCTGAAGAATAATCTTAGTCGGGGGCACCCATCCCTTCTCAAAGATCAAACAACAGACGCCCGCTTCTCATCCGCATTAAGACGGACCTTGAAGCGTCCATCTTAAGCTTACTCCGGTTACCCATTTGTCACGCTCCGCCTCGCTCTCGCACCGCAAATTAACTTTGGTCTTTGGAAGGACGGGCGGCGGATAGTCATCCCAAGACTTCGACGTACACCCACCGCCCCTTCCGGTCCTTGCGGGAAGAAAGCTTATCAACGGAGATGTAGCCGGCTCCATCTCGCACGCTATACCACCCCACTTTACCGGGGTCGATGGTCGAAGATGATGAAGCCGCGAGAATAAGTTAACCGTAGGGACCTCCCCTTAAAGAGACAGAGCCACACGAAACCAACTATCGTCCTAATGGCCAACGGATGCAGTTGAGCCACGGCGACGTTCATAGCTTTGATGATGGCCGTGACGTATCTATTCAAAGGAAACCGGAGCCCATACTCCGGTGCACGATATATACGCCGATATGACCGGGGAGGGTAACAGACCGCCTGACCCTCCTCAGTGATAACAATTTTGTACCCCTCACCGAAGGAGAAATGACCCTCGAAAAGATTTCCACCGGAACAACTGGCGAATTTATTGGTCCAGGCACGATCAAGACCAGTCATGCAGGCCTCGCCGTGATCCATGACGTACTGCCTCCCCTCATTAGGACGAGCCCTTTCAGCATCACCGTCGTCATCATCAACATCATCATCATCCTCCCAATCCTCCAAAACTTTTGGATCGACTTCGGGAGAAGGAGACCTAAGGCCCCCAGACCTTATCGGGACGGCGTCTAGTATCTCCTCCTCATCAAGACGCGACGGGGAACCCCCCGGCGCACGATTACTAGTTCCGGCATCAGCAGAAGACATGGTAGCAACAATTACTTAACAAAATAAGAGATTGAGAAAAATTTGTTTGTTTACCTTGAAGAAAAGCACTAGCCGAAGTAACGACTCTGAAGATTAGAAGAGAAAGAAGTCCTTGAAAGTTTAGAGAGAAGAAAATTTTAGAGAAAATGAAATTGGTGGCCAATTTGGGGACTAATCGCCCTATTTATAGGGGAAAGCCCATGAAGAAGGACCAATCAGGGCACGGCCCATGAAACGTCACCAATCGGCGAACGGACACGTGTCGGACATGCAACCACGTAATGTCAATCGTTGCAACAGTTGAACGTCAATCAATGCAACAGTGACCAAGCGTCTTCAACACGCCCCTTCATATCTCTCTGCCTATTCATCTTCCTCAACAAATTCCTAAGTATCTGTCCTCCGCCGGCCACATGATCAGCCAAGCTAGATAGCACAGGCCGGGGGCAATCAAAAACAACCGGCACTCTCAACCCTGGTCTCGGCCAACGTCACTTTCTTTTCCACATCGGATGCCCTTTACACATCCATGTGGAGGGGAGATATGGTACGGCCTAAGCAGAACCAAGCCGAGGTAGAAGAGGCCGAGAAAGAAGATTTTGTCTTACGCAGAATATACGCTCAACACACATCGGAGCCCATACCACGGCATAGACTACGCTGGGGGCAAATTGATGGGGCATATTCTGCACCCGCTGATCAAGTCAACATATTGAGCAAGGTCAAAGATATCCACAAGCAAGTCAACGACTTAGACAGCCTAACCGACGCAGCCTGTCGGCCTGTCTCTTGGGTCTCTTGGGTCCCGGCTGGGACAACTAGCCAGCCGGGGCACACATCCGCGAACTCATATCCAAGACCCCTCGGCGGCGAGTCAACAGGGCCCGCCGACCTGCCATGGGTCCCTCGGCCGAGGGTAGATCAGTCTTTCCGCCTGCTAGCCACTTGGCCACTACGTGACAAAAGGTGAAAGTCTATAAATACTCCTCAACCCTCATTGAGGAAACGATCCACAATTTAACCTAAGAATCACTATTCATCTGGTAATATCTTCCTTATCTCTCTACAAAATATACTTCACCAAGTAACAACAACTTATCCCTTAAGTTTACTGACTTGAGCGTCAGAGTGAGTTCGCTCGGTCCAAAGCCGAGCCCTCAGTTTGTTCATTGTTTCAGGAGACTGAGAGGAGGATTCAATCAAAGACGTCATTCTACAAGCACGGGTGGTAACAAATAACTGCTCTGGAATTACACCCGGAACAAGATTATTCTAAAATAATATAGTTCTTTGTTCACATGATCTATCCCTCATGTGATACAAATATTGTGTCAAGTGTTGATCTCAATATTGATTGTATTATTTTAAACTTTAAATACTGGTCACGTTATTTTAGATTCAAGTGTTTTGAGTTACACAAATTCTCATTGAAGACATGACATATCCGTCACAAGCTGAAGACGGATACCATTTTACCTCACAAAGTAACCACTTTTTCTCTCTCTGCAACACTATTCATGTGGTCCCCTTTCTCCACTAACCCATTTTGTTACCATTTTATCTCACAAAATATCCGTCACAAATGGTAACCCGTCACAAGGGAGACCAATTGTTTGAGTTAAGGTGATTTATCCTCTTCTTTTTTTTATACTTAAAATCTTCATTTGTTGGATCTTGATTCATATAGCTAACAAGTCTGACTCGACTTGAGTGGTCTGACCTCGACCCGAGTAAACTCGACCTTACGAAACTCCAGAATATTGCAAAACGAAACATAACCGACCCAACGTGATGACGACCCGATAATTTGGGACATGAATTCGAAATCAACCTCACCTGCATGAACCAAACTCGATATTGACCCAATAATTATTAAGCTTAATTTTGTTAAAAGTGAAAGCGATTTGGTGTTTATTTTATACGTTTAACTTAATAATGAAGTAACTAAACAAATAATGGTCGAAAAACTAATTTTAATGGTTAGTAATTAAGTAATACGATCAAATAACTAGTCTTGTTAAAGACCTAACTCAACCCAAGCATCATTTGACTCGATCCGAATGGTAGGCTCGCCGCGTAACTCGATATGATGCGACATGACAGACTTGATTTTATTATTTATTAAATTTTTTTTTTTGGTGACGAGGAACCCGCAATTGTTAATTTCGGTGCGCAATGGGTAAACCCTGAATTATACATAACTAGTTTTATTCCCGTGCAAAAAATGCACGGATCGTAATAGCAGACGCTATCATTAGATACATGAATATATAATTGAGCGTGATTAAGCGTTCAATACCGTGACAATATAAAGTCTATATTTGGAGATTTGAATATCAGATTATATTGTTAGAATTTAAAGGTATTTGACATGTTAGACCCGTTAAATGTATGTAAAACTGTAAATTGCAACATTTATGTAAATTGTGACATTTTAACTTATATTTTAACATAAGCAATTAAAATAGAAATAAGAGATAAAAATAAGAGGAATTGGCTTGAGGAGAGAAGGTAATTAAATAGGATAAGAGACATGGCGGGACCCACATGTAGAAAATCACCAACCAATCAAAAGCCAAGAAAAAACTTGGCTTTTATACTATGTAGATAGCCTGCAAACCACTTATACTAAGTAAGCCACCCATGTCTAAACCACTTATACTAAGTAAGCCACCCAAGATTGACATGCTCGAAGTTTAGAAGGCGTGGACTCAGGCCATAAATACTACTCCGTAAATAAGATTGTTCTCTTGGAAAGTTTACCCAAGTTTTAATCACTAGATTCCACTCTTACGGGCTCGACTAACCTAATTGTCACCTCTAGGGCTGTAAATGAACTCAGCCTACTCGACAAGTCCTCGTGATCGGCTCGGTTAAAGCTCGGCTCGAGATCGGTCAAACTGAGCTCAACCGAGCCGAGCTCGAGCACACTAAGGCTCGGCTCGGGAGCTCGTTTGAGCTCATTATTTTTAAAATTACTTAATGTTTTTCAATATATTTACTTAAATTGTATCAATTTTAAAATAAATAAATTAAAATATTAGTTTATAAGATAAAATTATATAATAATAGTTATTATAAGCTAACAAAAAGATAATATTCTCGTTTGGATTTGAATTTTAAATAAAAAATTATGTTATAATTAAAATAATGCTCAAAAAAATGGTACGCAAACAGAGCTCCGGCTCGGACTCGATTTTTACAATATGAGCCGAGCTCAATTATAGGTAAGCTCGGCGCGGCTCGGACACCCCTAGTCACCTCTTATTCTTGATTTTGTCTCATTTGAGCTTATCAACAAATGAGAAAAACATGCGCTTACGTTCTTGGAAGAAGTATTTATGAGATCACAAGAATTATAACCTTGAATCGTAATTAATTTTATCTACATAAATTGATCCAAAAACTAAAAAACACGAACTTAAAACGATTAATCCTCCGTTTTTCCGTAGAAGTGAGCGTAAGAGTATAACAACCACGCAAAAATGAGTTTGGAGTAATTTTGTCAATTGGTAAAATACAGACCGTTCTGTAATAGACAAGGGTAATTTTGTCAATTGCAAAAGTTGCTTGATTAATTACATCAGTAGGTCGGCAAAATCACTTTTTGAAGGATTATGTTGACTAAATGGATTTGTTTCTTATGAAGAATATAAATTGAGTATATTTTCAAAATTGTAATTAGGTATTTTTTTTATTCCGTTTAATTCTATATATTTTCTTTAAAATGCGTATATCAATGCTTGTTTTTCTTTTGTCATATCTTTAACCATTACATATTAATAAAAATTATAGAAATTTGATTTTCACAATGTACACGGTAAGACAATTTAAACAAGATCTCACATGACTATTAATTATGCTATATTTAGAAATTGTATCAAAAATTTTCCTCACTTATAAATAGTGCCAAAAAATAAACATATAAAATTGAATGAAACAGAGAAAGTACAAGATATCGGTTGATATACAAGAGTTAGATAGGCTATATAAACGAGTATGGAGTACTTTCAGGGCTTGCTTGGATTGAGGGTAATAGGAGGGTAATGAATAGGGGAGTAATATGTGAGGTGTATTTCTCATGTTTGGTATGCGGTTAATTATTCACCTCCTGGAATTATTACCCTTGTGAAGGGGTAATATATTACCCACCCTCCCCCCTGGGTAATGATTAAGGGAGTAAACATCTACTCAGTATTCATTACTCTTATGCCAAACATATCATCAAGCAACTCAATACCCCACTAATTAATTTCCCCAATAATTATCGCCCAATAAAACTTACCCTCATAATAATTCCATGGATTCCAGGCAAGCCCTCATAAGTATTAAAGAACGAATTTGATAATCAACTCAAATGATAAGGTAACACTCACAAAGTGAATTCCCTTTTTTGGGATGATGGGTCACAATAGCTACCTTTTGGTTCGAATTGGATAAATCTCTTAAGTATATATACGATCAAAGCGTCTTGCTTGTGACGGGTTAATCCAGTCACAAGCTGAAGACCTCTCACAAAAGGGGAGAGGTAATAAGGTGGGGCTCCCCCCGTGTACTTCCCCACTCACCTCTCATGGGTATTTTGTGAGAGGAAATGGTATCCGTTATAAGCTTGTAGCGGATGTCGCCATTTTCAATGAGATTTTGTGATATACGATAGCCTACAAATCATGTATAAGAGGCTTAAAATTTTAGACCATAAATAACATTTGAAGAGATAACAGTAGAAAGTTAACTAAAATTTGAAAAGAAAAGCTAATTGACTGAAAATTACGAGCTAATAAGGTAATTGATTATATAAAAAATGCTTGGACATAATAGTTACTCATATTTAATAGGATTATTTCATAGAAATAATCCATCCTATGGGTGCCCTACAAAAATTACTCCATCCTATCACTAATTCCAATTAAATTCATCCTATACAACCTACCTTTCTATAACAGTCTAAGGTAACCGGATACCTGCTCATAATGTCAACTTTAAAAAATAAAAAAAATCTAAAACTATTAACGCTATATTAAATTCTAAAATAAAAATAAAATAAAATTTAACATTAACTTCATCACTTTCATTCTCTATTACCAGTTGACCACCCCTCCTCATCCATTACTGAACACCAAGAACCACCCTCTCGACCTCACCCCACTTTAACGCCCCACCATCGAAGCACACTAGCTCACCCTTGTCATTTTTTTCTTTCTACGCCCAATTGAGTTTTTTCCTCTCCCTTTCTTTCACCCCTCCCTCAGTCCCTTCACATCTCTTTGTAATACCCGGCCTTTGTAGGACCCGTACTTAGACATTGGGACGCGTTAGAGGAGGTTTAAACCGATAAGAGAGCCCTCGGAAGGAAAAGATAGCCTTACACTAGACCTAAGCCTAGACCGTATGGTGTTGCACCGGATCCAAGTGGGTCTACTCGGTCGAGTGAAGGGTACACTCGACCGAGTGGAGTGCTACTCTGCCGAGTGAGTCCACTCGACCGACTGGACTCGGCACTCGGTCGAGTGTCGCTGTTTTCAGAACACGGGATTTAATCCCTTCTCCCCTAACCCTAAAATCATTTCCACCTTCCTCCTTATCTCTCCAAACCTTCTCCTCTTTCTCTCCAAACCCTCACCTCTTTCTCTCCAAACCCTCACAAACACCTTCTACTTGGGATTCAAGCTTAGATTAGAAGATCTACCACCTTCCTCTTCATCTCCTTCACCTAGTAAGTAAAGATCTCTCCTTTTCTAATCTTTAAACCCTAACTTTTGTGGAAATTCGTCATGGGTAATTAATTAGTGATTAATATGTGTATTTGGGGGTAATAATAAGGGGCTTTGTAGTGTATATTAGTATAGGATGTTATTGTGATAGTCATTATGTGATTTGTATAGGATGAGACGGTTCCTTGAGACGGTTTCGATCCGGATTCGAGTAGCTTGAGGAGATTGCTAAAAGGTAGGTTAATCCTACTCGGTTTCAATAATGTTGATGTTGTAGTTAGCCTTGCATAATTAGGGTATTCGCATTATAACATGTTTAGTGATAATTGCATCATTAAGAGGATGATTATGATATGTTGGTTGTGGTTCATGCATTGGTCATTTCATATGTTGGAGGATTTGTTGTTGTCATTGTATTGTTGTTATTGTTGTTGATTTGGAGACATAAGACGGTCTCAACCGTCTTACGCTTAACTCGCCTCTTGGAACTTCTCACTCCAAGAGGGATGTGCACATTAATGGCTTGAGTTACGGAGGGACTCGTGTGATTGAGACACGACGTCTGGCAGGAGATCCGGTTGGCTTCCGGACCCGGTACGTGTGGGCGTGTCCCCGTACCTGTTTGTGGTTATCGGTATGTCTGGGCGTGTCCTGGTACTAGTGTGGTTGTCGGTATGCCTGGGCGTGTCCCGGTACCGTGGTGGTGGTCATTCAGTATTATGTCCTTCATATCAGTAGTCATATTGTATGTTCACACTTTAGTTGTGTCGTATTTTATTTGTTCATTGAAATTGACGTTTGTTGTGTCTGTGTGTTTGTCACCCGCCTCTTTTGGGGTGGTCTATGTTGATCCATATGATATCCTTTGGTCATATGGGGAGCAGGTTAGATGCAGATTATTGGATAGTACGCGGAGACTGGACGAGCTTGATGAGTCACGAGACGAGTGTAGCTAGTTAGATGATTATAGTAACCATGAGTTGTATTATTATTCATTAGCTAATGGTTTGTAATCACTAAACTTGTCATTTATCATAAATGTTTCTTTACCGTATCTCCGATTCACCGCCTCGGAAAACCGATAAGGTAATATCTCCCAATTACCTTGGCCGGGTAAGAAGGGAGTGTTACACTCTCCGACAACGCACTTCGTCCGACTTTACTCCGGTCGACCCGTGCTCCGGACGTAAATGGTGTAAACAAAATGAAGTTGTTTGGCTGCTTTTGGGGTATTTTGTACCAAATTTATCATCTTCTTCGAAATTTTTAACGCTTATACAAATTCACGTTAGACAATGGCATCATACAATTCTTAGCCGCTCATTTTATGATCACTTACCCACCACCCAGTAACCAACCAATGCACTTCTTTTAACGCTACACAAATTCTCATTGAAGACATGACATATCCGTCACAAGCTGAAGACGGATACTATTTTACCTCACAATGTACCCACTTTTTCTCTCTCTGCAACACTATTCATGTGGTCCCCTTTCTCCACTAACCCATTTTATTACCATTTTATCTCACAAAATATCCGTCACAAATGATAACCCGTCACAAGGGAGACCAATTGTTAACGCTAAAGCAATGTAGTCGACTTCTAGGGACTAAACAACTAGGGTTTGAGTTTGATCCCTAAATAATGATTTAGATAGTACATTAGAGAAAATTTCTTTCGAATTAATTGGTAAAGGACTAAATAGATTAATTTCACTAATTGATAACTTCTAATAATTTCAACAAAATATATTAATAATTGATAAACAACTAAATTATTTCATTAATTGAAGAATTATGATTCATTGCTCATGTTTTTAGTGCAATTAGATTCGATTTTTGGGAAAAATATCTATAAGAGTTGATTTGCTTAGGTTTAGAAAAAAGGGTATGATATGGAAAAAATTTATGAAAAAGTGTGTGAAAAAATAAAATTCGTATGTGAAAAAGTATTTCCGTTCTTAAATCATTCCCTAGAGAAAAAGTAGGACAATAAAGATGGAATGAAGAGAGTGGTTTATTTTCACATTACGCTTTTACCCAACGCAGTATTTTTACATTTGGATACCCTAATTAAAATAAAGTTCTAATCCTAATTTCATCAATAATTAACCACACTATTTCCTAAATCAATTAAAATTTTCAAGTTTTGAATGACAATTTGAAATAGTTAGATATTTAACTCAATAGTTATTTTTTATTGACAAATTAATATTTTCTTAATATTTGCGATTTTAATTGTTTTTCGTTTAAGATTTCCGCCTTTAGTTCATGGTTATTGGGTGGCAGCAATGGCGAAGGGCTGCATGGGTCACTGATGGCAGACAGGGGCGTGGAGGGGTGTAACCGAACTGAGCCGACCTCGAGCTTACTTATGACCGAGCTCGACTCATATTGTAAAAATCGAGTTCGAGCCCGAATCAGAGCTCTTGAAATCAAAGCTCGGGATCGACTCATATAATATTTTACGAGCCCGAACCCGAGCCCGAGCTTTATTTGCGTGTAATAACAATTATTATGTTATTAGCTTATAATAACAATTATTATGTAATTTTATCTTATAAACTAATATTTTAATTTATTTATTTTAAAATTGATACAATTTAAGTAAATATATTGAAAAACATTAAGTAATTTTAAAAATAACGAGCTCCAACGAGCTCCCGAGCCGAGCGTTAGTGTGCTCGAGCTCGGCTTGGTTTGGGCTCAGCTTAGTTCGGGCCCGAGCTCGAGCTCAGTTTGACCGATCTCGAGCCGAGCTTTGACCGAGCCGATCCCAAAGGCTTGTCGAGCAGGCTCAGCTTATTTACAGCCCTAAGGGCGTGGTGGGCTGGTAGCTGGACTGGCTGTGGTGAGGGAAAAAGGCCGGGAGAAGGTGCGAAGGAAATGAAAAGGGTAGAACAGATAAAAGACTACTATAAATCTACATGGGTAAAATATGTATTGCATAAAAAATTACTTCTTCCATTTCATTCAATTCTATACATTTGCTTTATACACATATATCAATGCCTGTTTTCTTTTGTTCATATCTTTAGTAACATATTAATAAAAATTATAAAAATTTGATATTACAATGTACTCCGTAAGACAATTTAAATAAGATCTCACATGACTATTTTTTATGCTAGTTCATATTGAAGTTGTATCGAATCGAAAAGGAAAATGAGTTAGCGCCACCCGGTGGCGCCCAATCTCGACGTCACCCTCTCACATGCAATAAATGGGGACCCACGAAATAATGGATATATCCCATAGAATAAGTGGGGATCCCAATAATAAGAGGTGCATGTGAGAGGGTGACGCCGAAATTGGGCGCCACCCGGTCACATTAAAAGTTGTATCGAAATTTTTTCGCACTTATGAATACTGCCCAAAAAATAAATGTATAGAATTGAATGAAATGAGGGAAAGTAAATTGCGTGTTAGAAACTTCAAAAGTGATACAAGAATAATATTAAGAATATTAATTAAAAACTTTTAGAAGTCGTATTGAAATAATCTCGTCACTATTAACTCGATTACAAGTAATTACTGTATTAAACAAAAAGTCATTGGAAAGTAGGAAATAAAATAAAATTAAACAAATGTGTGAAGAATAATTCAAAACGAAGAAGATGTTTGTGTGGGGTTCATCTTCCCACCCAGCAATTTGTTCCGTCAGTTAAGTTGACGCCTTGACTACGCCCTATTCTATTGTCGGCATTCTTTCCTTAGCTTCAGACGAAGAATCTTATCCGAACTTTCTCATCTTCCTTTACAAGTCTCGAGTTATTAATCTTTTTAGAAAACCTCATTAAGACGGCACATATCCGTCTATAACTAAAGACGGGTCAAATAATATACCACATTTTTAATAGGACAAACAACAAGTGGGGTGGTGGGGCCAAAGATGTCACCATTTTCCAACTATTTGACCCGTCTTACGTTATATTTGTAGCAAGACTAGCTCTAATCTTTTACTCCGTATTATTTTAGCCAATAATTTGTATGACCGACAATTATTTGTTTACTTTTGTTATTCATTGAGGTATTTATTCGAGGTAAATTAATAATTGAGATGATAAAATTATCTGTTTACTTTTTTTTATTATTATTCTTTGAGACATTTATCCAAGGTAAATTAATAATTGAGAAGACGAGAGTAATTATTTATTGCGTATTTTGTAAGATGTGTTTGGCAGGGAATATTGTGTATGAATTTCTAAATTTTACCTTCGTTAATATATAAACTTCATATGAAATTTAACGTATTTAGGCCCTATTCTTTTGGACTTAATTTCAGTTCTAATAAGTTCAGTTCAGCTTTATTAAGTTCAGTTCAATTCAGTTCAGCTCCATTCAGTTCAGTTCAGATCAGTTCAGTTCAGTTCATATTAGTTTTTTTCAACATTAATATTATTATTCTTATTTTAAATTCTTATTCATATCATTATTATTATATTTGTTCCGGGTGTAATTCCAGAGCAGATATTTGTTACCACTCGTAGCTCGTAGAACGATGTCTTTACTTGGATCTTCCTTGCGGTTTCCTGAAACGATGAACAAACTGAGGGCTCGGCTTTGACCGAGCGTACTCACTCCGACGCTCAAGTCAGTTAACTTAGAGAGGTAAGTTGTTGTTACTTGGCTAAGAGTATAATGTAGAGAGATAAGGAAGATATTACCAGATGAATAGTGGTTATTAGGTTAATTTGTGGATCCTTTCCTCAATGAAGGTTGAGGAGTATTTATAGACTTTCACCTTTTGTCACGTAGTGGCCAAGTGGCCAAGTGGCTTGGCAGGCGGAAAGACCGTTCTACCCTCGGCCGATGGACCTATGGCAGGCCGACCGAGGGGTCTTGGATATGAGTACGCGGATATGTGCCCCGGCCGGGTAGTCACCTGGCCGAGACCTGGCTGACGGGCCGATGGGCTGCATCGGCTAGACTTGACTTTGCTGTGGATACCTTTGACCTTGCTCAATATGTTGACTTGGTCAGCGGTGCAGAATATGCCCCATCAATTTGCCCCCAGCGTAGTCTATGCCGTGGTATGGGCTCCGATGTATGTTGAGCGTATATTCTGCGCAAGTATTTTTGCAAAACTTTCTGCGTCGGCTTCTTCTGATGAATTTTATGCATCGGCTTCTTCTGATGTATCGGCGTGGTTCTTGTTAGGCCGTACCATATCCCCCCTCCACATGGATGCGTAAAGGGTATCCGATGTGGAAAAAAGAATGTGATATTGGCCGAGACAGGGTGGGAGTCGGTTGTTGTTTTTGGTTTCCCCCGGCCGGTGCTTCCTAACTTGGTTGATCAGGTGGCCGGCGGAGAGCAGGTACTTAGCAATTTGTTGAGGAAGGTGAATGGGCGAAGAGATGTGAATTGGCGTGTTGGAGACGCAGTTCTTGTTGCATTGATTGACGTTCAGCTGTTGCAACGATTGACATTCCGCGGTTGCATGTCCGCCACGTGTCCGTTCGCCGATTGGTTGACGCTTCATGGGTCGTGCCCCGATTGGTCCTCTTCCATGGGCTTTTCTCTATAAATAGGGCAGTTTTTTCGTGATTTTGGCCATTATTTTCATTTCCTCAAATTTTCTTAAATTTTCTCCCAAAATCTTCATTTCTCTAAACTTTCAAGGGTCGCTTTTTCTTCCAATCTTTAGTCTTCGATCCGCGAGTGTTTTTCTTCGAGGTAAACAAGCAAATTCTCTTCTATTTTGTTAGTATTTGTTGTGAATATGTCTTCTCGCCGGTGGTCTTGGACCTAGTGAACTGCGTCGGGGGCCCTAGGTCCCCTTTCTCGAAGTTGATCCTCGATTCGGAGGAATGGGAGGATGATGATTCTGTGGTGATTTTGGTGATGATTTTGGTGATGAGGTGGAAAGGCCTCGTCCTAGTGAGGGGAGGCAAGACGTTATGGACCACGGCTACGTCCGTAAGATCCGTCTTGACCGTACTTGGATCGATAAGCTCGCCGGATGTTCCGCGAGAAACTTTTCGGAGGCCATTTCTTCTTTGGAAGGGGATACAAAATTGTTATCCCTGAGGAGGGCCAGGCCGTCTGTTGCCCTCCACCAGGCCATATCGGCGTATACATGCGGCATTTGGAGTACGGGCTCCGGTTTCATTTGAATAGACACGTTATGGCCATAATTAGAGCCATGAACGTTGCCGTTGCCTAATCGCACCCGTTGGCTATGAGGACCATAATTGGTTTTTGTCGGCTTTGTCTCTTCAAGGGAGAGGCCCCGACGGTGAATTTATTCCGCCGGCTTCACCACCTCAAGCCATCAATCTCTGGCCGCGTCGGATGGTACAGCGTGCAAACGGAGCAGGGTTACGTCTCTGTCGACAAACTCTCTTCTTGCAAGGGTTGGCAAGATCGGTGGGTGTACGTAAAGGTGCCGGTTGACTATCACGCCCGCTCCTTCCAAAGCGAGTTAACTTGCGGTGTGAGACTCGGGAGCACGACAGATGGGTCACCCGGACGAAGCTCAAAATGGATGCCAGCAGTGTCTATCTCAAGGAGGATGAGAGGCTGGCAATGAGGCTCTTTGAGGTGGACAAGAGTGGTGTGCCGAAAAGATGGATTCCCCCGACGCAGATCATTCTTCAGGATGAGCCGCTCTGCTATGTCGGCCTCATACCGGCCCTGGCACAGGGTGAGTGGGGTCGGTGTGAGGCCCATCACCGCTCTCAATGTTCCTGTTTTTCGAACTTCGGTTTACTTTCTCTACTTAACTCTTGTTTTGTCTCTTTCGAGACCACTTTGGAAAGGACTGCGAGGATATTCTCCGGAGAATGGGGCGCACAAAGATAAAACCGTTGCTAACTTGCATCCCAAGGCTCCAGCCCACGACCGCAGGGTGTCGCCGAATGACCTTATGGAGCAACGGCTGAAGGGTCTGAGCAGGGAGGAGGCCCAGGCGAGGGTGATTAGCGGCGTAGTGCGTCGGACGCGGAAAACCCAGTCTTCAACGGCGACGGCGTCGACACCGGCTCCCCCTAAGAAGGTGGAGGTTGTTGATATTCCCGATGAGGGGGACTCTGATGCGGAGGGATCTCCCCTTATCCGCAAGAGGAAAAAGATAGCTTCTGTCGCTGGCGTGGAAGTGCCTACCCCGGCCAAGAAGGCCAAACATGGTACCTATCTATCCTGTGGCTCAATTTTAGCCAAGCTTTCTGGTATGTCGATACATGTTGATACTGATGCTTTTATTAAAATTTTGCGAGACCACCCTCGTCGGCTTTCTCTCTCATTGGGCGGCGGTGGAGGGGACCTCGCGCAGGTTGGTGATCAAGGCGCCACCGTCAACCCTTCATCCCGTAGAAGGCTTCCCTCTCCCGGCCCCGCAGTCGCCGATCAAAGCGTCACCACCGTCCCTTCATCCCAGAAGGTTTCCGTCTCCCAGCTTATGGAGGAAGGCACGAAGCTAATTAAGGAGCTGGCGAGGTGGAGCGTGGTTACCGGTGCTCGTCTCATGGAGCAGGAGAAAGCCGTGGCTCGGGCTGTTTATGAGCGCAATGCCACTAAGCGGGTGGTCTGCGTCGGCTAAGCCGGATCTCCTCAAAGAGCGAAGCTCGGGGGAGATCGAGAAGGCGCTCTTGGCCGAGAGAAAGCTCGGGAGGACGCTGAAAAGGAGGTCCTTGCCGAGAGGGCCAAGGCGAGGCCGCGGCACCCGAAGGCCGCGAAGCTTGGAGAAGTGTAACCTTGTTCGAGGCGCGCCGACCTTTATCTCCAGCAGAGGAACGAATCCAGGGAGTCGTTTAAAGCCCGGGCGGAGGTGGTTCGAGGCAAAGAGGCCATCATCGGCAAAAGGAGAAAGACATTGAGATGCTCCAAACCGTCATGCTCCCTAACATGTGTCTTGAATTCCGGATTTGGCCGAAGGAGCTCGCTAGGGAGGTGATCGGGGAGCTTTTCCCTCTTGATGGTTCCTTTCCATGGGGCAAATATGACGAGCTGCTTGATGATAAGCTCGAAGCCAAGGAGAGAGCCGTGGCGGAGAAGGCCCAGGAGGCGGTGAGGGCAAAAATAGAGAGGGAGGCGGCCGCGGAGAGAGCCGCTCTTGCTGAGAAGGCTAGGGCGGCCAAGGAGGAAGCCGAGAGAATGAAGGCGGCCGATCTTTCTTTGAAGCCAAGGCCGAGGGCCGCTAGGAAAGTCTTTGGGTTGCCTATTGAAGAAGATGCGGCTATCGCTGCTGATGGCGAGCAACAACAGGCATAGGAGAACAAGTTTACTGCAGATCGCTTGGCTCCTCACATACTACCATGTCTTTGCTTGATGAGAACAAGTTTACAACAGATCTGTCAAATTGTTCGGGAGCCAATTAGCAAGCCCTTTTTCCCGCCATCTTCGGTGCTTTAAATGACATAATTGTAGCCTTTGCTTTTCTCTCCTTGTATTTTGTAGGCCGAGTTTTGGCTTATCCCAATGGGGACGGCTGTCATCTCCATTCTTTTTCACCTGTAACCTGTTATTATTAACAAGAGTTTGTTTCTTTTGCCTTTGGCATGGCCGAGGCCTTTACTCGTTTTTGTCTGAGTTGCCCTCTTACGTTATTAATTGAGTGTTTCTTTTGGTTTCCGCCCTGGCTTGACCGAGGTAGTTTAGAGTGTGTATCTCAACTGTATTTAACGCTCTCAAGCCATTTTGTTTGTTTATCAATCGTGCTGGCCGCGACTGTTGCGACGTCTTCTTTCTGATGGAGACTGCCGCTCTTGTCGGTACGACAGTATGAGTCGGCGTCTGTTACCGGATAGCGTGTTACGCGGCGTCTACCACTTTAAGTGACTGCCGAAGCGTCTACTATTTGGGGTGACTGCCACAGCGCTACGTTTCTTCATGGAGACCACCGCTCTTGTCTATGACAGTGTGAGCCGGCGTCTGTTAATGGATAGCGTGTTACGCGGCGTCTACCACTTTAAGTGACTGCCGAAGCGTCTACTATTTGGGGTAACTGCCACAGCGCTACGTTTCTTCATGCAGATCACCGCTCTTGTCCAATTGACAGTATGAGACGGCGTCTGCTTCTTCATAACGACCGCCGCTCTTGTCGGAAGGACAGTGTGAGTCGGCGTCGGCTTCTTGGTAGAGACCACCGCTCTTGTCCAATTGACAGTATGAGACGGCGTCTGCTTCTTCGACACGACCGCCGCTCTTGTCGGAAGGACAGTGTGAATCGGCGTCGGCTTCTTGGTAGAGACCACCGCTCTTGTCCAATTGACAGTATGAGACGGCGTCTGCTTCTTCGACACGACCGCCGCTCTTGTCGGAAGGACAGTGTGAGACGGCGTCGGCTTCTTGGTAGAGACCACCGCTCTTGTCCAATTGACAGTATGAGACGGCGTCTGCTTCTTCGACACGACCGCCGCTCTTGTCGGAAGGACAGTGTGAGTCGGCGTCGGCTTCTTGGTAGAGACCACCGCTCTTGTCCAATTGACAGTATGAGACGGCGTCTGCTTCTTCGACACGACCGCCGCTCTTGTCGGAAGGACAGTGTGAGACGGCGTCGGCTTCTTGGTAGAGACCACCGCTCTTGTCAATTGTGTATGAGACGGCGTCGCTTCTTGGGACACGACCGCCGCTCTTGTCGGAAGGACGATGTGAGTCGGCGTCGGCTTCTTGGTAGAGACCACCGCTCTTGTCCAATTGTGAGTATGAGACGGCGTCGCTTCTTCGACACGACCGCCGCTCTTGTCGGAAGGACAGTGTGAGACGGCGTCGGCTTCTTGGTAGAGACCACCGCTCTTGTCCAATTGACAGTATGAGACGGCGTCTGCTTCTTCATAATGACTGCGGGAAAAATGAGCACTTTGATGGGAAAACTTAGATTATTCTACATTAGATGCAAACATGCGTCGGGGTGCCCACAACTGTTTTGGACACCTCCGCCGTTATACAAAGTTTTCGCAAAATCGCCAGTGTCCTAAGGGCTTGCTAAAGGCTCACCCCCCTCGTCAGACGTCAGTTGCATCCATGAGGTCGCCTTCCTGTTGTAAGGATGGGGCTTTTCCCCTCTCTGACTGTTTTGCCACTTTGAGGGATTGCATGTTGCATCCTCTGGCAGATATCTGGACGTTGACCACCTCGTCCTTCTCGTCCTTGGAGACGAGCTTTTGCGCTTCCCCCCGGTCCGAGACATACAAAAGTGTAAGAGCCCGGATGGACATTACCGCGTCGGCCTCGCTCAGAGTGACTCGGCCTATGAGAACGTTGTAGGCTGACGAGCCGTCGATGACCGCGAACTCAGCTAGGACATTCTTGGCCGCATTCCCTCGCCGAACATCACCGGTAGTTTGATTGAACCCGGGGTACCAGGCCAGGCCGGCCCGGAGAAGTCGTATAACGGATGGGTGCGGGGGCTCAAGTCCTTGATTCTCGGGCCGAGGTGTGGAAGCACTCCCCGAACATGATGTTCGTGTAGGCGCGCTGTGTCAATCGGGCACCTCTTCACCAGGTGGTTGGATATGTCCAAGTTGACGACAAGCGGGTCATTTGTGAGGGGCGATGACTCCTCGTAGTCCTTCTTCCCAATAGTCATATCGGGAATGTCGGGGCGATCGTTGTCTTTGGGCACAAAGTTGATGGCCCGATACAACTCGTTTAGGTGCCGTTTGTGCCCATGAGTGACCCACCATTTTCGTTTCCCCGATGACCACATGGATCACTCCTATCCGTTGAAAAACGGATTTCTTATCGAGCCGGCCGGGCGTCGTCTTCGGCCTTTGGCCACATACTTGTCGAGGCTTCCCTTCCGGATTAGCTCTTCAATGGCATTCTTCGATGCGTGATTGTCGATGAGGTGACCGGCGCAACCGTGATACTCGCAGATCGCTCGTGTCACCGTCTCCTTTTGGCTTGGGAGGCCGTTCCCACTTCGTCCCTCGTTCTGCTCGGGCGAAGACTTCGGCGGCCGACGCGATCAGAGGGGTTTTGTCATTGTAATGCCTTTGGTAAAACATTCCCGAACTCCCCCCGGCGCCCGTCGAGTCCTGTTTCCTGGCGGATCTATCAGACCGTGACCTGTTATTGTCGCGGCGTTTATCATCGGACCGTGACCCGTTATTGTCACGGCGTCTATCATCGGACCGTGACCTGTTATTGTCACGGCGTCTCTCATCCGGGTTATCATCCCGGCGGCTTTTTGTTTCTGAGGGCTCAGCCTCGCTGGGGCCTAACCAGGTCTTGTGATAGTCTTCCACCTTGATGGCCTGGTCGGCCATCTTCCTAGCGGCGTCTAGGCCAAGGCCCCCGTGCTTGATGAGCTCGTCCTTTAAGGTTCCCTTTGGGAGGCCCTTCATCGTGCGAAGTCGCTAGTTCGGGGTTGATCTCCCGAATCTGCTGTACCCTGCCGTCGAACCTCTTCACATAGCTTCGTAGGGACTCGCCCTCCTCCTGTTTGATTGTTAGGAGGTCCGATGTCTCCACGGCTTTCCTCTTGTTGCAGGAGTACTGGGCTAAGAAGGCGTCTTTTAGGTCGGCAAAACAGTATACCGAACCGTCGGGGAGCCCCTTGTACCAATTCTGGGCCATCCCGTGCAGAGTTGTCGGGAAGACTCGGCACCAGACCTCGTCGGGCTGCTCCCATACCGACATGTAAGACTCGAAGGCCTCGGCGTGGTCGGTTGGGTCGCTATCTCCTTTGTATGTGAACGCCGGCAACTTCAGCTTAGTTGGCACGGCGGTGTCAAGGACATAATCACTGAGTGGCTGCTTGACCACGTGTCGAATGACACGTGGCGACCGACTCCTCGCATTCCTAGTCCGGCTTCGCTCCTCATAACGGGAGGGACTCCTTCTCCGACTTGGGCTTCTTCTCCGACTCTCCTGAGTCGGGCTTCTCTGGTTCCTCCGGGGTGTGCCCCGTTGGTGCTGCGGCGACGCTGTCCTCTCCCGAGTGCGAGAAGGACTTATGTTTACCACGACCACCTTGGGCTCCTCCGGCGACTTGATAGGGTCGGCCTCTCCCAGCGCTCCGTTCAAGTTTCTCGGAGTCACGTTTTGGGCCCTAGTCTCCTGGACGGTTTCCGCCGCTCTTGTAGGCGTGACAGTGTGAGCCGTCGTACTCCCATTAGGTCCGGGAGCGTCTTCGCTTTTGCTATGTCAACCACCCGTCCCATGATGGTGACCTGGTTGGCGGGCGACGGCGTGTCCGGTATTGTCGGCATTCGAATTCGGTTGGATTACTCCCCGGTGGAGGGTCGCACGACTCCAGAATGGTGAAATGTATCATCTTGGTGTGGCTCGGTTTCGTCATTAACGAACACCTCTTGTTGTTTTGACATCCTCTTAGCTTTTTGGGTGGGTTTTTTTTTGTGTTTTTGTTTTTGTTGTTTGGGAATGAATGTGACTAGCTTCTAGTGTCTACTCCCCACAGACGGCGCCAATTGTTCCGGGTGTAATTCCAGAGCAGATATTTGTTACCACTCGTAGCTCGTAGAACGATGTCTTTACTTGGATCTTCCTTGCGGTTTCCTGAAACGATGAACAAACTGAGGGCTCGGCTTTGGCCGAGCGTACTCACTCCGACGCTCAAGTCAGTTAACTTAGAGAGGTAAGTTGTTGTTACTTGGCTAAGAGTATAATGTAGAGAGATAAGGAAGATATTACCAGATGAATAGTGGTTATTAGGTTAATTTGTGGATCCTTTCCTCAATGAAGGTTGAGGAGTATTTATAGACTTTCACCTTTTGTCACGTAGTGGCCAAGTGGCCAAGTGGCTTGGCAGGCGGAAAGACCGTTCTACCCTCGGCCGATGGACCTATGGCAGGCCGACCGAGGGGTCTTGGATATGAGTACGCAGATATGTGCCCCGGCCGGGTAGTCACCTGGCCGAGACCTGGCTGACGGGCCGATGGGCTGCATCGGCTAGACTTGACTTTGCTGTGGATACCTTTGACCTTGCTCAATATGTTGACTTGGTCAGCGGTGCAGAATATGCCCCATCAATATTAATTTATTTACTAATCTTATTATTATTATATTATATTATTATTTTTATATTTACTATATTACTATTATATTTATTAATAATCAATTCGTATTAATTATATTACTATATTTATATTTAAATATTTATTATTATTATTATATTATTATATTTTTTATTTATTAATATATTTATGATTATTATTATTCATAACATATTTAATATTATTATTATATTAAATATTATTATATTAATAAGTGATTATAAAATATTTATTATTTTATTAATATATTCATTATTATTAATATTATTAATCACATATTTATTTTTGTTATTATATTTAATATTATTATATTAATAAGTTATTATATTAGACCTAATATTATTATTATTATTATTTATATTATTTATTTTTTAGTTATTATTATTAATAATTTTATCATTTGTATTACTAATATATTATTATTATTATTATTACTATTTTATTTTTATATATCTTATTAGATTATTATTATTATTATATTATATTATATTTGATGGGACATATTCTGCACCGCTGACCAAGTCAACACATTGAACAAGGTCAAAGAAATCTACAGCAAGTCAACGGCTTAGACAGCCTAGCCGATGCATCCCATCGGCCTGTTAGCCTGGGTCCCGGCGTGACAGCCTGCCAGCCGGGACACATACCCGCGTACTCATATCCAAGACCCCTCGGCGGTGAGCCAACATGGCCGCCGGCCTGCCATAGGTCCCTCGGCCGAGGGGTAGATCGGTCTTTCCACCTGCTAGCCACTTGGCCACTTGGCCACTACGTGACAAAAGGTGAAAGCCTATAAATATTCCTCAACCTTCATTGAGGAAAGGATCCACAACTTAACCTAATATCACACATAAACTGGTATTATCTTCCTTATCTCTCTACAATATATTGCTCTAAATAACATACAACTTAATCCTTTTAAGTTTACTGACTTGAGCGTCGGAGTGAGTACGCTTGGCACAAAGCCAAGCCCTCAGTTCGTTCATTGTTGCAGGAGAGGCCGAGAGGAACGATAAAGACAAGAAGAATCCAACCAAAGACATTATTCTACAAGCCAAGGGTGGTAACGAATATCTGCTCCGGAATTACACCCGGAACAATTGGCGCCGTCTGTGGGGAAAGACACTAGAAGCTAGTCACATTCATTCCCAAAAACAAAAAAAACCAACAAAAACCCACCCAAAAAGCTAAGAAGATGTCGAAACAACAAGACGCAGTCGTGACCGACGAAACCGCATTCTACCAAGATGATACCTTCAACAATTCTGGAGTCGTGCAGCCCTCCACCGGCGGAGTAATCCAACCGGAGTTCGGAATGCCGTCAATACCCGACACGCCGCTGCCAGCTAACCAGGTCACCATCATGGGACATGTGGTTGACGTAGCAAAACTGAAAATGCTCCTAGACCTAATTAGTAGTACGCCTGCTCACACTGTCACGCCGACAAGAGCGGCGGAAACTGTCCAGGAGACCAGGGCCCAAAACGTGACTCCAAGAAATTTGAACGGGGCACTAGGAGAAGCTGACCCGGTCAAGTCGCCGGGGGAGCCCAAAGTGGGCGGGGTAGACCTAAGTCCTTCCCGTACTCATGGGAGGACAGCGTCCCCGCAGCACGAACGAGGCTTACCTTAAAGGAGCCAGAGGAGTCCGACTCAGCAGAGTTGGAGAAGAAGCCCGAGTCGAAGAAGGAGTCCTTCCCGTTACGAGGAGAGGAGCCGGATTAGGCACGCGAGGAGCCGATCGCCGCGTGTCGTTCGACACGTGGTCAGACAGCCCCTCAGCGCCTACGTCCTAGAAGTCCAGGTGCCAACTAAGCTCAAGTTGCCACCTCTATCATACAAGGGAGATAGTGATCCAGCCGACCACGCTGAGACTTTCGAGTCTTACATGTCGGTATGGGAGCAGCCCGATGAGGTCTGGTGCCGAGTTTTCCCAACAACTCTGCATGGAATGGCTCAAAGCTGGTACAAGGGGCTCCCCGACGGCTCGGTATACTATTACGCCGACCTAAGGGACGCCTTCCTAGCCCAGTACTCTTGCAATAAGAGGAGGGTCGTGGAGACGTCAGACCTCCTAACTATCAAACAGGAGGGGGGCGAGACTCTACGAAGCTATGTGAAGAGGTTCGACGGAAAGGTTCAGCAGATTCGAGAAATTAATCCCGAATTGGCGGCTTTCGCGCTGATGAAAGGCCTCCCAAGGGGAGAATTAAAAAATGAGCTCATCAAGTGCGGAGGCCTGGGTCTGGACGCCGCCAGGAAGTTGGCTGACCAAGCCATCAAGGTAGAAGACTATCACAAGACCTGGGTAGGCCCTAGCGAGGCCGAGCACTCAGAAAAGAAGAGTCGCCGGGAGGACAACCCGGATGAAAGACGCCGTGAGAACAATAGGTCACGGTCGGACAAATCTTCCAGGAAACAGGACTCGGCGGGCGCCGGGTGGAGTTCAGGAACGTACCACCAGAGGCGGTATAGTGAAAAACCCCCTCTCGTCGTGTCAGCCGCCGAGGTCTTCGCCCTGAGCAAAGACGAGGGCCAGAAGTGGGAGAGACCCCCAAGCCAAAAAGTGATCGTGACACGAGCCGATCATCGTGAGTACCACGGCCACACCGGCCATCTAACCAACGCATCGCCGGCATCGAAGAATGCCATTGAAGAGCCGATCCGGAAGGGGAGCCTCAGCAAGTACGTTGCCAAAGGCCAAAAGACGACGCCGACGATTCGGGTAAGAAATCCGTCTTCGAACGGATAGGAGTGATCCATGTTGTCATCGGGGGCAATGAGAACGGAGGGTCCGCTCATGGGCATAAACGGCACCTGAACGAGCTATATCAGGCCATCAACTTTGTGCCCAACACAGCGATCCCCGCTTCCAACATCCCCGATATAACCATCGGAAGAAAGGACTACGAAGGAGTCGTCGCTCCTCACAGTGACCCCCTTGTAGTCAATTTGGACATATCCAACCACCTGGTCAAGAGGTGCCTGATTGACACAGGCGCGTACACAAACATCATGTTCAGGGAGTGCTTCCTCAGCCTCGGTCTGAAAGTCAAGGACTTGAGCCCCTGCACCAACCCACTATACAGCTTCTCTGGGGCCGGCCTGGTACCACTGGGATCAATCAGACTCCCGGTGACATTCGGCGAAAAGAGTGCGGCTAAAAACGTCCTAGCTGAGTTCGTGGTCATTGACGGCTCGTCCGCCTACAACGTTCTCATAGGCCGAGTCACCCTGAGTAAGGCCGACGCAATGATGTCCATCCGGGCCCTAACACTGATGTATGTCTCGGACCGGGGGGAAGCGCATAAGCTCGTATCTAAAGACGAGAATGACGAGGTGGTCAATGTCCAGATAGCCGCCAGGGGATGCAACATGCAATCCCTCAAAGTGGCAAAGAAATCAGAGAAAGGGAAAAGTCTATCCTTACAACAGGAGGGCGGCCTCATGGATTTAACTAGCGGCTGACTAGGGCGTTGTGCCTTCGATAGGCCATTAGGACGCTGGTAATCTCGGGAGTAATCTATGTAGCGGCGGAGGTGTCCAAAACAGCTGTGGGCACCCCGACGCATGTTTTTACCTAAATGAAAAGCATCAAGTCTTCCATCAAAATGTTCATTCTTCCCATAGTCACTAGGAAGCAGCAGACGCCGACTCACACTGTCATACCGACACGAGCGGCAGTCTTTATCAATAAGCAGATGTCGGCTCACACTGTCATACCGACACGAGCGGCAGTCTTTATCAATAAGCAGATGTCGGCTCACACTGTCATACCGACACGAGCGGCAGTCTTTATCAATAAGCAGATGTCGGCTCACATTGTCATACCGACAAGAGCGGCAGTCTCCATGAATAAATAGGCGCCGTCGCAGTCACCCCAAGTAGTAGACGCCACGGCAGTCACCCCAAGAGGTTGGACGTCGTCGCAGTCACTCCAAGTGGTAGACGCCACTAGCAGATCTCCATGAAGAAGTAGGCGCCGTCGCAGTCACCCCAAGTAGTAGACGCCACGGCAGTCACCCCAAGAGGTTGGACGCCGTCGTCGCAGTCACTCCAAGTGGTAGACGCCACGGCAGTCTCCATGAAGAAGTAGGCGCCGTCGCAGTCACCCCAAGTAGTAGACGCCACGGCAGTCACCCCAAGAGGTTGGACGCCGTCGCAGTCACTCCAAGTGGTAGACGCCACGGCAGTCTCCATGAAGAAGTAGGCGCCGTCGCAGTCACCCCAAGTAGTAGACGCCACGGCAGTCACCCCAAGAGGTTGGACGCCGTCACAGTCACTCCAAGTGGTAAACGCCACGGCAGTCTCATGAAGAAATAGGCGCCGTCGCGGACACCACAAGTGGTAGACGCCACGGCGCCAAGAATAAGAAGCGAATCTTTGGCTCACATGTCACACCGACAAGAGCGGCAATCACGACAGCGCAGCGATTGATACTCGCAAAGCAATCAAAATGCCTTAGAAGCGTTAACACAGTTGAGATACGCGCTCTAGACTGCCTCGGCCAAGCCGAGGCGGAAACAAAAGAGACCCTCAATTAATAACGTAAGGAGACAACCCAGACGAAGACAAAGACGCTAAAAGTACAGTTGAGGCTCGAATACTAGCGCAAGAAAAGGAAGTAAGGTGAAAACCTCGGCCAGGCCGGAGGCAGAAGAAACGAGCTCTTATTAAAAATGTTCAACGAATTACAAGAAATTACAAGGACAAACCAAAAGACAAGGCTACAGATATCATCTCCCTATGTCTCTGCCGCTCGCCATCGCGGCGGTAGCAAAGACCTTCTTCGAGGGGCAACCCAGCAGCTCCCTTAGCAGCCTCAGCTTCAGCAGCCCCAGCCTTAGCCTCGGCAGCCTCAACTGCCCTTGCCCAATCGGCTTCCTCCTTGGCCGCTTTAGCCTTCTCGGCGATAGCTGCTGCCTCCTCGGCCGCCTCCTGCTCTGTCTTCACCCTCATCGCCTCTTTGACCTTCTCCTCCACAGCCTTCTCCTTAGCTTCGAGCTTGTCGTCAAACAGCTCGTCAAATCTGCCCCACGGAAAGGAACCTTCAAGAGGAAAGAGCTCCTCAATTGCTTCCCTGGCAGCGGCTTCGGCCAGATCCCGGAATTCGGAACACAGGTCAGGGAGCATTTTGGTTAGGAGCATCTCAATGTCGTCCTCCTTTTGCCTGATGATGGCCTCCTTGCTCCGGATCACCTTCCCCTGGATCTGAAATTTGCCTCTAAATTCATTCCTCTGCTGGAGATAAAGGTCGGCGTGCCTCTGAACGAGGTCACACTTCGCCACCAGCTTTTCAACTTCGGCCGCAGAAGCCTCGGCCTTGGCTCTCTCAGCAAGGACCTCCTTTTCAGCGTCCTCCCTGAGTTTCCTCTCAGCCAAGAGCGCCTTCTCGGCCTCCACCCGGAGCCTCTGCTCATTGAGAAGATCCAGCTTCGCCTTCGTGGCCACCTTCTTAATGGCGTTAAGCTCAAAAGCAGATTGAGCCGCGACCTTCTCCTGCTCCGTGATACGAGCACCAGTCAGCTCGTTCCACCTCGCCAGTCTCTTGATCAACCTCGCGCCCTCCGATATAAGCTGAGAGGGGGAAGCCTTCTGGGATGAAGAGCCAGTGGCGACGTTATGATCATCAGCCTGCGGATGGGAAAGGGAAACCTTCTGGGATGAAGAATCAGTAGCGACGATGTCATCACCAGCCTGCGCAGGGTTCTCCTCCACCTGCTGCTCAACAAGAGCGGCGGCCGACTGCGGCTGATCTAAAAAAATTAAAAGTAAGCATCAGTATCAACATGCACAGACATGCCGGAGAGCCTGTCACCGGCAACGCCTAATGAACTGGCTAAATCTGAGCCACAGGATGGATCAATACCGTGCTTGGCCTTCTTGGCCGAATGGCGCATTTCCTCGTCAGCAGCAGAATCAACGGCGGCGGTAAAGGCTGTCTGCTTTCTTTTACGGACAAGGGGCGACCCCTCGCCCTCATCGGAGTCATCCCCATTGGAGATATAGACGATCTCCACCGTCTCCTTCTGAACAGTGGGGATGGATGGCGGAGCCGATGTCGACGCCATCACCGCCGAAGGCTTTGTTTTTCGCGTATGGCGCGGCATGTTACTAACAACCTTCGCCTGGGCCTCCACCACATTCAAGCTTTTCAGCTGCTGATCCATGAGATCATTCGGCGACGTCCGGCGGTCATGAATCAGAGCCTTGGGATGCAAGTTAGCAACGGTTTTGTCTCTGTGCAGCCCCATTCTCCGGAGGAAATCCTCAGACAAGTCCGGTCCAAAGTGATCTGCGAAGGAAACAAAGCAAGAATTAAATAGAGAAATTAAATCAAAGTTCGAAGAATGAAGCATGGGAGCGGTGATGGGCCTCATACCGACCCCACTCACCCTGTGCTAAGGCCGGTATGAGGCCGACATGGCAGAGCGGCTCATCCTGAAGAATGATCTGCGTTGGGGGAATCCATCTTTTCGGCACCCCACTCTTGTCCGCCTCAAAAAGCCTCATCGCCAACCTCTCATCCTCCCTAAGAGAGACCCTGCTGGCATCCATCTTGAGTTTTTTCCGGGAGACCCATCTGTCATGTTCCGCCTTAGTCTCACACCGCAAGTTAACTTGGTCTTTGGCAGCGGGCGGCGGATAGTCATCCAAGCACCTTAACATACACCCACCGATCTCTCCAGTCCTTGCAAGAAGTAAGTTTGTCAACAGAGACATAACCCTTCTCCATGTGTACGCTGTACCAACCAACGCGGCCAGAGATTGACGGCTGGAGATAATGCAACCGGCGGAATAAATTCACCGTCGGGGCCTCCCCCTTGAAGAGGCAAAGCCACACAAAGCCGACTATCGTCCTCACGGCCAACGGATGCAGTTGGGCCACAGCGACGTTCATAGCTTTGATGATAGCCATGACGTACTCGTTCAGCGGAAACCGGAGCCCGTACTCCAAGTGTCGCATATATACACCGATATGGCCCGGTGGAGGGCAACAGACGGCCTGACCCTCCTCAGGGATGACAATCTTGTATCCCCTGCCGAAGAAAAAGTGGCCCTCGAAAAACTTCTCACCAGAACAACTGGCCAACTTATGGGTCCAAGATCGGTCAACGCTTGCCTTACAGACGTCACCGTGATCCATAACGTACTTCCTCCTCTCTTTGGGACGAGCCTCTTCAGCATCATCACTAAAATCGTCTGCGTCATCATCGACATAATCGTCATCATCCCATTCCTCCAAAATTCGAGGATCGACCTCAGGAGAAGGAGACCTAGGGCCCCCAGGCCTTATTAGGAGGGCGTCCAACTTCTCCTCCTTATCAAGACGCGACGGGGAACCCCCCGGCGCCGGCTTACTAGGCCCGGCATCAGCAGAAGACATGTTTGCAATAAAACTTACAAAGTTAAGAAATTGGGAAGTTGGTTTACCTTGAAGAAAAACACTCGCCGGAATAACAACTGAAGATTAGAAGACAAAGAAACCCTTGAAAGTTTAGAGGAAAAATTTAGGAGAATGAAATTGGTGGCCAATTTCACGGAATAACTGCCCTATTTATAGGGAAAAGCCCATAAAGAAGGACCAATCAGCGAACAGCTCATGAAGCGTCAACCAATCAGCGTGCAGACACGTGTCGGACATGCAACCACGGGATGTCAATCGTTGCAACAGTTAGACGTCAATCAATGCAACAGTGACCAAGCGTCTTCAACACGCCCATTCATATCTCTCCGCCTATTCACCTTCCTCAGCAAAATTCCCAAGCATCTGTTCTCCGCCGGCCACTCGATCAACCAAGCTACGAAGCGCCGTCCGGGGGCAATCAAAAACAACCGGCACTCTCAACCCTGGTCTCGGCCAGCGTCACTTTCTTTTCCACATCGGATGCCCTTTACACATCCATGTGGAGGGGGGATATGGTACGGCCTAAGCAGAGGCCGCCGCAGAAGAAGCCGATGCAGAAAATTTTTGTCAAATTACTTGCGCAGAATATACGCTCAGACGAACATCGGAGCCCATACCACGGCATAGACTACGCTGGGGGCAAATTGATGGGGCATATTCTGCACCGCTGACCAAGTCAACACATTGAACAAGGTCAAAGAAATCTACAGCAAGTCAACGGCTTAGACAGCCTAGCCGATGCATCCCATCGGCCTGTTAGCCTGGGTCCCGGCGTGACAGCCTGCCAGCCGGGACACATACCCGCGTACTCATATCCAAGACCCCTCGGCGGTGAGCCAACATGGCCGCCGGCCTGCCATAGGTCCCTCGGCCGAGGGGTAGATCGGTCTTTCCACCTGCTAGCCACTTGGGCCACTTGGCCACTACGTGACAAAAGGTGAAAGCCTATAAATATTCCTCAACCTTCATTGAGGAAAGGATCCACAACTTAACCTAATATCACACATAAACTGGTATTATCTTCCTTATCTCTCTACAATATATTGCTCTAAATAACATACAACTTAATCCTTTTAAGTTTACTGACTTGAGCGTCGGAGTGAGTACGCTTGGCACAAAGCCAAGCCCTCAGTTCGTTCATTGTTGCAGGAGAGGCCGAGAGGAACGATAAAGACAAGAAGAATCCAACCAAAGACATTATTCTACAAGCCAAGGGTGGTAACGAATATCTGCTCCGGAATTACACTCGGAACAATATTATTATATTATTATTATTATTAAGGAATAATATTGTTATAATATTTATTATTATTATTGGTATTATTGTTGTTATCATATTTATTATTATTATTATTATTATTATTATTATTATTATTATTGGTATTATTATTATTACTATTATTAGTATAATCTTTTTATTATTATTTCAGTTCAGTTCAGCTCCATTAATTTCAGTTCAGTTCAGACAATTTCAGTTCAAAAGAACAGGGCCTTAGTTGATTGAGTTAAAGAGTGCAAAAATAAGCACAAATTAAATTTACATATTGATATATGATGGGTATTGGGTTTTCGTAGCTGAAGAGATATAGAACGTGGCTTCACACATTAACTCAGTTTTGTTTCTTTTTTGCACGTGTTATATACTATAGTAGATTGATTTTTTTTTTTTTTTTGTGATTATGTAATAAAACTAGATTGATCCTCTAAGGTAGGACCAACCTATCTCATCCTTTCGAATGATAGAGGTAAGTTGAAGCCACCGGCTTACAAACCACCTCGAAAGAGTTGGACATGAATGTCCAATAGAAGCCAAAAGTCGGCAACTTTGTTGGCTTCACGAAAGTAATGTTTAATTATCACTTCATCAAAGAACTGAAAATCTAATTTTACATCTTTGATAATACTAGAAATTTTCCAAAGAATTTGCCAAGTACTACGGATTGAATTGATAACACATAAATTATCACCTTCTACAATTAACTTCGAGATTCCTAGGTATTTAGTTGCTAAAATGCCTTCTTTTAAAACGAGAGCTTCAACAACAAGAATAGTATTAGATCCGCACTTTTTTGCTCCTAGCAAAACGATTTTACCATTATGATCTCTTATAGAATATCCTAGAGCAGCTTTATCATCATCTATTTTTGATCCGTCAAAATTTAGCTTTAGAAACCCATTTTTAGGTTTCTCCCACCAAATTTCTTCCTTACTAGTACCATTTCTAACTGACATATCTTTATCAGGATTGTTAAAATCCTTATGTCTAGTCTCATTCCAAATCTTGATGCTATTATTATATAAAAGGATAAATTTGCTAATATTAAAATGAACATCATTAAAAATAATATCATTTCTATGGAACCATGCATTCCACCAAATAAATACAATTTTAATGAAATCGGCTTTTGGAATTAAAATTTTAAGATGATTAAGTTTCTCTATAAAGCTCTAACTTGCAATATTATCGTATATTGCCAAAAAAATTGTTAAAGCTAATGATATTCATGTCTTGGATTACCGATGCAATCAAGGAACACTTGAAAAAGAAATGATATCTATCTTCAACTGGATGATTGCACAAAACACACTGAGGTGGAACAGTTATATGATTTCTTAGAAGCCTACTTTTCGTAGGTAGACCATCTACACAAGTTTTACAAAGAAAAAAAATTCAATTTTGGAGGAACATCTAGTTTTCAAATCCAGTAAAATTCACATTTGTCAATATTTCTATCGAACAAGCCTTGTGCTAACCATGTCTCTGTTTTGGTCGAAAAATTTCCATCCACAGACAACCCCCAAAGAAGGGTATATGGAATATCATTGTGCGGCAATGGAATATTAACTATCTGGTTAACAATATCATTATTTACTACTCTCTTCATACCACACCAATGGTAAGTGTAACATCGAGAATCTTGGCACTATTCATGGTCGTAGGGAATTTTCGATATTATTCTTAATTTATAAGACAAAATATAGTCATGTGAGATTTTGTTTGATTTATCATCATGAATACTATAAGAATATCAAATTTTTATAATTTTTAATAATGTGTAACTAAAGATATTCACGTTGCAAAACGTGTATCAACAAGTGTGAAAAAGTCAATGTTACCATTGGTGTGGTATGGAGGGAGTATATCTGATAATTTACTGGCATCTCATTGTCTATCGGGGGTTATGAAATCTCTAACCAAAAAATTTAAATCAAGGTTACTATGACCATCTATATTTCTAGTAAGAGGATAAGAAAAAACTCAATTGTCAGTCCAAAATCTAATATTGCTATCATTACCTACCTGCCATCTCAACCCCTCTCTAAACATGTCCCGAATACTCATGAGTTTACGCCATTGCCAGGAGCAAACTGAATTAGGCTTATGTTCAAAAAGTGAACAATTTCTCAAATATTTCTTAGTTACCACTTTAACCCATATATTATCCTTTTCCATAAGAATTTTCCACAAAAGTTTCATTTGGAGGGCTTTATTAGCTACTTCAGAGGATTTTATTCCTAATCCACCAAGAGACTTTGGTAAACAAACTTTATGCCAACCAATTAAATTAGGAGAACGCTGTGAAGAATTCTTATTCCATAAAAAACCTCTATTAATTTCGTCTAATTTGTTATGGATACTCGAGGGAAGGAGGAAACTTTGCATTTGGAAAGTTCCCTTCGCGGCAAGGTTAGCATTAACAAGAACCAGTCTACCTGCTTGTGATAAAGAATTCGCTTTCTATTTCGATAATTGAGCGCAAGAGGAATTAATAATACTTTCAAACATATTTTTAGTCACTCTGCCGTCAATCAAAGGACAACTTAAGTACTTGCCCAAATGAGCTTCTTCGTTCATACCAAGAATACCTCTAAAAGAATCACGAAGTGAGCGATCAATATTTTGAGTGCACTGGAAAGTCGATTTGTCGAAATTAACAAATTATCTAGAAATCGTGCAAAATTTATCCAAAATAGATTTAATAGTTCTACAACTCTGATTAGTGGCTTTCGCAAAAACGATTGTGTCATCCACAAAAGTCAAGAATGGAATTTTTTCCAATCCAGACCCAATTCTAATACCAATATCACTATAACTAAGATCACTATTTCTTTTGTAGAGATCTTGCTAAAACCTCAGCCCACATAATAAAAATATATGGCGAAAGTGGGTCTCCCTGTCTAATAGCTCGAGTAGGTGTGAACACGTTCTCCGGTCTTCCATTTACAAGAATCGAGAAAGAAACAGTTTTAATACATTCCATAATCCAAGAGATCCAAGTAGAATTAAAACCCATTTGCGTAAAAGTCTCTTCAATAAAGTTCCATTCAAGTCGATCATATGCTTTCTCCATATCAAGTTTAATAGCAATCCATCCTCCTTTACCTTTTTTTACGCTTAAACGAGTTAAAAATCCCATGCGCTAGAAGGATATTATCTTGAATAAAGCGGTTAAGTGTAAAAGCACCTTGATACGGATGTATAACCTTATGTAAAACACTTCGGAGGCGAGTTGCTAAAATTTTCGAAATAATTTTATAAATTGTTGAACAAAGACTAATTGGCCGAAAATGGTTTGCTGATTGAGGATTATCAATTTTAGGTATTAATGCTATAAAAGTATGATTGACTTCTTTAAGAAGTTTACTAGAATGGAAAAATGCTAAAACTGTTTTGGTAACGGAATTTCCTACTATATCCCAGTATTTTCGAAAAAATTCCACGGGATAGCTATCAAGTCCAGGACTTTTATCTGCAGCTAAATTGAAAATAGTTTCTTTAACCTCTTCCTTACTAATCTTACTCGTAATAAAATTGTTATCTTCATCCGTTATTATTCCACTAATACTTAAAGTCCTCATTTTTATCAAAATGACAAAGTTGATTCTTTGTAAACCTCAATTTGAACTCATTAGATATTTCTTGTTGAATGAGCTCTTGATCAATAAAAAGAGCATCATCCTTCTTAATAAATTGTTTAATACCATTTCTACTACGTCTAATTGTAGCATGATTTTGAAAATAGATACTATTGTAGATATGAATTCACAAATTCTTGCTTAAGATAGAGTTATTTGGGGTAAATAAACACCAAATCACATACAAGTTAGCTAAGAATACCAAAAAAATTGTCTTTATTAACAGTTTAGCACTATGTGGTAATATTTGGATACTTCGTTTTAAGTAAAACTTGAGTAAGTCTCTTATTAATATGGTTTTACAATAAACATTGTAAAACCATTTATAAAAAAACTTGGAATTATTTTAGGAGGGTTATTAAGGTAATTAAGGTAATTTACACCTTAGTTTTACAATAAGAGTTATGTAATACGCTTTTACTTGAGAATTTGTCTGGTTATTAAGAGGGAAAGTTCTGTGGTGTGATTTATTATAAAAACATTTTGGGTATTGACCGTAGCCATGTGCGTGGAAGAGTATATCTCTCCGGCGGCAGATGAGATGATACTTAATTTGTTTTAATGTTAAGATGCTTTTTTTTATGATGATGTAAAAAATTAGATTGATCTTTATATAATCAACTTTGTTTTATCATTACAACCCTTCTTATAACCCTCTCCCCACTTACCCTTATATTTACCCTCTTTCACTTGTCCCTTTATCTCACGTCATAAACTTATGATGGATTTTATCCGTCAAGAAAAAGTATTTGTGTTATTACTAAGGGGCGAACTTAGTTAAAGTCAGTCAACCCACTTCGATAGAATTTGACATACAAGATGGGCCATAACGTTAATGTCACGGAAGCAATACATAAAAAATGCACCCACGAACGAAGAAATTTCACTAAAAAAATGTTGGAAGTAGGTAAGAGTGTGACTTTATTATCAGATAGCTACCGATCATCATGCATCAAGTTGACAGGCAACAAATATCACAGCTCAAAGAAGTGATTGGTGTACAATGGTACCATGTGTCAGGCATATTAGAACATCCGATAAAATTGGAACGATACAGAGAATAAAGTGCGATACGCGGCGAAAAGTATGTGAATCAAAGTTACTAAGTGGATGAGAGGGTAATATAATGAGGTTTTTTTAAGTTATACCCTTTTTGCTAGTATTTAATATTATGTTCCACTTAACTAGTTGTATACCGAGTGTGTTTTTTAAATGATAGTATTCGAATAAAAGTGAAGTTATTAGTTGAACGAGAGAGTAGTATAATGTTGTATATTTTGTTGGAGATCTTATTATAGAAATTTTGTAGTCCGAGCAGTGGCGGAGCCAGGATTTGAACTTAGGGGAGCGAAAAACTCTAGGGGGGGCGAACGACTAATTTTATAAAGCACCCCGAAAATTTTTCGAAAAATTTAACTAAAAACTTCGAAAATTTCATTCGCTAGGGGGGCGACCGCCCCTGCTAGCCCTCCTAGCTCCACCACTGAGTCTGAGTAAATTACTAAACAATCAATAAGATAACATAAAACGTAGGCATATAGATGGCGGACCGAACCAATTTAAAAATATTGCATTATTCGTTTATTTACTTTTTCCTTTTTTCGCTGCATCTTTATTTACGTTACCTCTCTATGATTTCTGATATTTGTCACAGTTATGAGCACTATTGCTTAGACTTGTACGTTTTGTGACATATGCTTTTAACACTGAAATTGTTCTAAGTAACTTTAGTACTCTTTATTTTTATTTTGCCCAACTTGCTTTAATCTCATAAAGTATTGTAAAAACTTAATTGGACACCTAATTTACGCTCCTTTCTTAGGTGTACAAGTCCTTAATGACCGTTGAAAACTTACCTAGCATCAAGATCAACTGCTAAAAACGGAATGACTTAATGCCAACAATATACCACCCCAAACTATGCATCAAGCATGGCTATGGACAATTATCTCCTTCGCGTCACCCTTGCCTATGAAGTTGTTCTGTGATAGTAAGTCTGCTATTTACCATGTCCAGAATCCGGTCTTTCACGAGCGAACGAAGCACATTGAGATTGATTGCCATTTCGTTCGTGACGCGATAACAGAAGGCTTAATTACTACGGAGCATGTCTCTTCCAACGCGCAATTGGCGGATATTTTTACTAAAGCATTGTGTGTCAGACAGTTTTTTTTTCTTCTCCGCAAGCAGGGCATTCTTGATCTTCATGCTCCAGCTTGAGGCATGTGTTAGGATTATGATATTGTATTCCGTATTGGCCCATAGAAGCCCACCTATGTAACTATATAAGCATTGTTAACATAATAATAAACACAACGTTCCCCTTATATCGTCTCAACAATGTCAAGTTCTTGGCTAGCGATCAACATTAACATATTTTTTTGGTGGTGTTTACGGCTGTTAATGTCTGTTGGCAAAAGATGACAAAGTGGTTTTTCATTCGCCTTTGATATGAAGAGGCCTTGGCAGTGACAAGATACCAATGTTGTTTCGTGGTGATGGACCAAATAATGAAAATAAATGTAGAGATAAAGTGGTAAAAAGACGTAAGTCGAAGAAAAGATAAAAGATCAAGGTTGAGAAGCTAATAATGACTATGGTGAAGTTGGGCTAATGGAAAAAAAATGAAGATAAAAGTAGGATTTAATCAATCGAAGTTAAAATATGTGTAAATGTAATAAATATGTCTATAAAAATTAGGGTTATTTGATAAGAATAATCCAAACTATTGCTCTCCTTCTCAAAATAATCTCAACTACATTTTAACTCAAAATAAACCCAACATTGAATACCTTATTCTCAAAATAGACTCATCCAATTATTTACCTATAGTTAACCTGTTGTTTCAGGTTAATGCTTATATGTAAATGATGTGGCATGAAGTGGCGCTTATGTGGCAATTACATTATTGTTATTGTAAATCATCCTCTCTTATACACCATTACTGCCAGCATTCTCTTCTCATTCCTCTTTACTGCCACCACCATCATCCCCTCAACGGATCACCACCATAACACTCCTAGAGAGATATCACCACCACCGTAACACTCCTAGAGATGTCACCTCCTCTCCGGACCACCACCACCTACTCTACACCTAACATCTTCCCATTCAATGACAAACCTTCACATCATCAATCACCATTATGTCAAAGCTTCCCTGAAATCTCAATCTCAAACCAATAACACCCTTTAATGACATGGAAATTTTGAACCAATCACAAACCTTTCAAAATCCCAACCAAATCAACCTAGAAAAATCAATTCCCAAATCCTAAAAATTCTCCTGAAATACCCAATTTTTTTGTTAGTATTTGAGCATGAAGTATCGAATTGATGAGCTTGGTTTGTTAATGTAGACGCCTTTGCTGGCCATCGCGATTATTTTGTGAAATTTTGCAACATACTGCATAGTTATTTGAGGCAATACTCATTCGATTTATGGTACAAAACCAATAATCACCGGATAAAAAGAACATGAACTATTTTTCTTACATGCTTAGTAGACATCTCATACTATGATAGCATCTGCTTGATTGGAAAAAAGTGAATCTCCGCAAATGCAAATGAAGTTTAAGTGAGCTTGTGCCTAACCCCAAATTCTTTACATGGTACTTTTGATTTAAATAATGAACAAGTTCCCAAAGCTCCCCAAATCGTTGCAATTGCAGTTCATTTTGGTGGTTGAATAGTTAGTGGTTAGTTCGATTCCGACACGGAGTCGGTTGTTGTGACGGTTCAATTGGTGGAGCTTGGTGATAATGTTAATATAGGGGGTGTAGTGGTTCTGGCTTGAAAGGTGTAGGGGAAGTTTCCGGCGGCCGCCGACTATGATGGTGAGGAGGTGGTCGCCCGTGACGAGAGTTTGGTGTTGAGATCTGGCGGCGGAGTGGTGGTTGGGTTAGTGAAGGGTGAATGGCGAATGATTCTAGAGAAGGAGATATGTTAATTATGTGTTAGGTCAAAGTGAAAAAGAAATAACCTGTTAAACAGGTAGCCAGTCGTCTAGACTAGTCTGAGAATATAACATCAAAAGTTGAGTTTATTATAGGATAAATCTTAGTTGGGATTATTTTCAGAAGATGGGTAATAGTTTGGATTATTCTCATCAATTAACTCTAAAAATTATTATTTGCATTTAAATCCATTAATCCAAGTTTCATATTGAAATATTAGCAAAAAGAAAAATACAAGAAAAATGAACATACATCGGATGTATTACCTCAGATTTTACTTATTTTTGAGCATTTTTGTATTTTTTCTGAGCTTATTACCTCAAACTTTATTTGTTTTAAAGCATATGTGTATTTTTTCTGAGCTTATTAAAGTTTATAAGTTAAATTTTAATTTTTTTTCCGTCAAACCTCAAATTTAAGTAAGTTTGTATGTAATTGTAATTTGTTTGAGCTTAATGTTTTAGTGAATGAACTCAAAAACTTTATAATAAGACTCATAATTTTTAAAACAAAGCTCAAAAACTTTATTATAATGCTCAGAAGCTATAAAACTTGTGGTCGTACATCGGATGTATAATCCACTTACTGGAAAAATACATAGAGGTCAATTGCACAAAAAAAAACAACACAAAATCTCACTGAGGACGGGCACTATCCGTCAGAAGCTGAAGACGGATAGTGCCCCTCTCACAATATGCAAGTGACACTAACCATTGGATGCTCCATTTCCCCCCCACTTGCCCTCCAACTTGCCTTATTGTGAGAATGGGTACTATCCGTCTTCAACTTGTGACGGATAGTGCCCGTCATAAGCAAGACCAATTGAAAAAAAAAAAAAAGTTAAGGTGTCAATTCAAGTACAAACAAACTCTTAGGGTTAGTTTGTTACTACACAAATTCTCATTATAGACGGATAGTGTCTTTCTCACAAATGAAAGTGGATAGTGCAAGTGAAGGAATAAACGGATAATGTCCGTCTATAATGAGACGGATTATTGTTGCTAACCCTTTTAAAAAAGGGTTATTTCATAGGAATAATCCATCCTATGGGTACCCTGCAAATAACACTCCATCCTTTCAGTTATTTCAATTAAATCCATCCTATTCCCTCGTACTTCCCATGACAAACTCACTTAAAATTCCAACCGGTTACACTAGGTAGCCTTTTCCCTCCTTCAACATCTCCTTTTCTCTCTTTCTTCAACATTTCCTCAACCACCAACTGCCGCCCACTACCCTTTCGGCGGCTACCAAACACAACCCTGCCAACACCTCTCCAACAACCCATTTCCTTCTTCAACCTCCATTCATCACCATTCACTACCGCTGATCCCTATTCTCCCCTCCAATACGTATTACCAGCCACCATTCGCACCACCAACAGATCCCAATTCCACCTTATTGCGGCGACAAATTCAATTCATCTCACAGTCACCAACGCGCCACCATATGCAACCTAAACAGCCTGCTATACATCAACCATGCTTACCCACAAATTGTCTTCCCCACCATCGCTCCTCCGAGTACTCTGCCCTCAAATCCGTTGATCTTAATTTACAAGTGAAGGTTGGTGTGTGGTAGTACAAAAGTGATGGGATCTGGTGATGGGGAAGGCAATGGTGAGCGGGCTAGTATGCTTCGATGGTGGGGCGTTAAAGTGGTGCGGTTTTAGGTGGAGTGCAGTGCGGTTGTGGGGTGAGGTTGAGAGGGTGGTTCTTGGTGTTTAGTAATGGATGAGGACGGAGGAGGAGTGGTACTGGTAAAACAAAGTGATGAAGTTTTTGTTAATTTTTTTTTTTCTTTTAGAATTTAATAATGTTTTATTAGTTTAGAATTTTTTTTTTTTTAAATCTGACCTTATGGATAGGTAGCCGGTTACCTTAGACTATTATGGGAAGGTAGGTTGCATAGGATGGATTTAATTGAAATAATTGAAAGGATGGAGTGTTATTTGCAGGGCACCCATAGGATGGATTATTCCTATGAAATAACCCTTTAAAAAAATAAACCTAATTAATTAATTTGAGAAAAAAGGTTGGTGTTCGCCATAGATGATGGTTTTATCACAGGTAATTTTAGTTAAGAAGTTAACTAATTTAAATAATTAATTTAATTTAAAAACCTTTTTTTTTTCTTCCCATTTTGACTTTTTGGTCCAAGATTTCATTATTTGACCTTAAATATCTTAAAAATTATAATAAAATGTAATAGTAATAGAAGAACTTTATATAAAGTTTTTCTTTTGCCATGTCATATTTTAGTAATTTCAATGTTTAAGAACTTTTGTTTACAATAGATCACATTTATATAAAGTTCTTAAATTAAAAATAAATTATATGTAATTGACCTTTTACAATCATATTTATTGGTCACCAAATTCCAATATTTCACAAACTAAGTTCTTATTTTAGAACTTGCTTCTTTTATTTAAGAACAACTTTTAGTTGCAATAGAGGAACTTTATAATTTGGGGTTCTTATTGAAGACCCCAAGAATAAGAACCACTATTGCTATTACTCTTATATTTACCATTCAAAAGTCTTTTAGAAAGTTACAATTTCAACAATAAAATTAGCATGCATATCGTAGCATATGCACTGAAAACATGGTCAAAGTATTGCCTTGATGATTATACACTCAAAACGGTAAAAGAAAGTTATTAGACAATTGTTATTTTAACTTAGTTTGGCTAAACCGCTTTTTATCTGGCCAAAACAAAATAGAGATTTGGATTCCACGCGAAATTTTAGAAAAAAATCGGCTCTATTGGTGTCAATGTAATTTTTATGAGGAAACCTTATTTTATTTCCTTTCTTTAAAAAGAATCAGATTTCTTCTCTTTCAAAACCTCCATTAAACCCAAAAGATCAAGTTATTAATATTACCAAATCACTTTATCTCCACTTTAATGAGCTTCTATTTTTCTCGTCCTATGTCCTTGCGTGTAAGAAAGTCTCACCTTTATTCAATTCGCAAAATCCATTTTTTTATGGTTTTGTGTTTAGGTGGTGATCTTGAAGACACGAAAACGGAATACTATCTCACTGAAAAAAAAAAAATTACAAGAATAGAAGAGAAAACAAAGATAATGGTGATGGGTTACTCGATATTCCATATATTTGTGCGATTTCAATTTTAGTTTAGGTGATTATCAGTGAACAGATAGATGATGATTTTGGATAATGTTGTGGACTAATGGACTTTATGCTTATTTTGTATCTTAAATACTCTTTGATATATTGACATGAAATCCTCATCTTCCACATGTTTGTGTTTATCTAAGAAATGTTAACGTAGCTGGTATTTAGAAGGAATTATGACAACTATGTTATTATTGAGTAAAAAGATGAATATATAATGTGCGATAATTGCTATGAACCCATGTTATGTTCATTTAGTGTTTTATATGTCTCACGTATGTTGGATTGATGCTCGTTCACGACATTTTATGTCGGTTTAATGATATTGTGCTTAACTTTGAATTTTGAGTAATGTTAGGTAAAATTGACGAATTATATTGTTGACGAATCTTGTAATCAATATTTGTTTAATCGGATCAAATGAATTCATAAGGCTATATGGAGTGTTACTTAGTGGGTAGATGTTGTATTTGATGTGGTTGTATGGGCGTTAACATTAGTAAACAAGTTGCATTGAAGTTGAAACGAAATTGGAAGCTTCAAGTGTATGACCGTGCGCACCCCCTCTCCCCCGTGCGCAACCCCCTTTTTTTTTATCGCGTGTATCCCTTCTAGAGCAATTATAACCGTGGCAAATCACCTTGCGTAAGTCACTTTGACCGTGCGCAAGTCCAAGTTAAGCATGATGGCTTGTTATATTGTTTTCTTACTTCGTCTTGTTAGCTTTGCTTCTCTAACGCTTATGTGTGATAGAATGACACTTGTGTATAGGTTGAACACTTGGTTTGTGTCCCTTTTCCATGCTCGATGATTGTATATGAGTCTTAGACTCAAGTATGACATGTTTACACTGAATGGCCGTTTGATTAATGTTTGTTTTGATAAAATCAATATGTCGTGTCTTGTATACTCTCACTTCTTGTTGGACCTTATGTATAAGTTATATGGGTACATCCCGTGTGTGTGCGCGCGCGCTTGTGGTAGTTTGAGCATGGCGATGTTGTTGAGAGGTGAATGCTTTGCGTTGATCGACTCGATCAGCCAAATGTTGTACTTGTGCGAGCTCGTGTCCTTATGCAATTGATTTGCTACTTGAATTGGTTCCGCTTCCTTTAGACGTTTTGCTCATGTTGTGTGGCCATGTTTCCGGATTCAGGATTTCTCGACATGTGGTCATATTGTGTGGGTCTTATATCGAGTGTTGGATGTGAAACGTCATCGCATGTCGAATGGGGGTATGTTTATCTCGAGAGTCTCGCAGGTTTAGATTAGGATCGTATATAGTCGTCGTCTTATCAAGAGGGTTGAGTCTAGTCTTGATAGTTATGCCACATTGCATGTGTCATGTACCCCGAGAGTTGTGTCTTAGTTTGTATGAATGGTTTGAACTTATACTCATCTCGATTGATCTTAATTTAAGTAATGAATATCACTTGAGGTAAGGCTTGTATTAGCTGGGCTATCTTTTGTGAATGGTCTTGTATGTTCCTTGTTGACAATTGAGCTCACATGTAATGATGTTACCAATTCTTCTCTATGTTACTAATTCTTCTCTCATTGTGTTCACTTGACTTGCGTATATTGAAATAGGTTTTTAATGGCTTCTTCTTATTCGCATTTTGATGTAATAAGGATGAGAGAACTACCCTGCGTTACTCCCCCTTAAGTTTGACCTTCATTTATAATGAATGTACAGGTTGAAGTCGGTGCTATTTAGAGTGGACACATGTGTGAGCTAGCGAGCGTTAACATTTTCGACATTTACCTTTTGTTGTAGTATAGACTCACTTATTTTGATATTTGCTTTGTTTTGAGAGATATGGCTTCCCCTTTTAGTTACGTATGTTTATATTTTGTTTTTGTATAGACTTTACTTACGTTTCATTTGACTTTTTTCTTATGGTGACTCCGCGTACTTTATATTAAGAAATTTTTAAAAACTCATGATTTTCCCTGCAAATTTTTATGACTTATTTAAAGTAATAACGTAAGGTTCATAATGGCTGTTGGAGGTGTGCGGAAGAGTGAGGTGAGGTGAGCGAGAGAGAGAGGTGAAAGTATAGGTGAATAAGTAAGTGAGTTGGGGTTTAGGAAATACTAAAACACGTAAATAAGGACTTTTTAAATGAAAATTAAAAAACGCCATTAGGCTTGGTGACTCTTCCTAAAAGTCGTCATACGTTGAGGTGAGAATTGTGGCAATATGAGGCTATTGTGAAATGCCTAGCTGCCAATCTGCCATAAGGAATAACAACTCTACTTTAAAGCGACCATGCGATCGTACGACTATAAACTTTCGAAATTCATATAAAATCGCCGTCTACGTGGACTGGAGGTGATCTAATGGCCAAAACCCATAACCCGACCAAACTCGGACACCCAGGCTGTTTTATTAGGGGTTTGGACTTTTTATTTTGACGAAAAAACCCATTGCCTGCCCAAGAAGGCTCAAATTATTTTTGGGTCGGGTTTGAGTCAATCTTTTGGCCTAGTCCGACCCATAACATTGCCGTGACTGAACTGACCCAACCCGAACCTCTACGGGCTCGGCCCATGATCATCTATAACGGGACCTCAAAACTCAATAATTTCCTTTCCGAGATTTTAAAAACGAATTTTGATAAAAGAGGTTTTTTTCGAGGATATTAAACACAATATTTCTCGGCAAAGTCATGTACATAAAATAGGTTGTGGCCTGTGGGGAAATTTTCGTTTGTTTAATTCAAACTTAATCGAACATAAAACACCAAACTTCTACATACCGGAAACTCAACTTAGTTAAAAAAATCCGATACTCTCAGTCTCAGCTACTATGGGTTCCGGTGAGTTTTAATCATGAATTTTTTTGCTGCAATTATCATGCTTTCTGTAATGATATTCGCAATTCAATTTGTTTGTATATGAATTTTTGATGATTTGATGATTTATACGGAGTAAAATTTGATGTCGCAGATGCAGATATGGAAGATTACGGATTTGAATACTCCGACGACGATGCCGATGAACTTGATGTCGATATTGAGAATCAATACTACAATTCCAAAGGTTGCTTCTTGTAATTTTATGTTCTTCGATTTTATTTAGTTCTTAATTGCTTGATCGCTTTTTAGGGTTTCAATTATTTGCTGTAATTTGTTGCCATTGTACTTCAATCATGTCGTCGGTGCGCGTTTCAAGAAGTGGTTTTTTATTTATTTATTGTAGTTCAAGTTATCTCTGCTCAGTGCTCATTAGGGTTTAAAGAATTGGGGTTTTGATGATAGTTTTTATGTTTAGGTTTATGGTATTGCTACTGGTAGTGTAATGTGTTTCGTGTGAGCTATTATAGTCGGCTTCACTTTGAGATGCCTGTTTATGTTGTCTGAGGAAAGATTTTTTTTTTTTTACATTGGTGAAGAGTAGTGAAGCGAGTGAGCTTGCAGGAGCTGTCGCCTTCCCCTGCCCCAGTCATGAAAAGTTCTGATTTTTCCCTTAGTTACTCGAGTCATTACTAATTTTCCCGCTAAAACTTTGACCTATGTTTACCCCACCGGCCCACCCCCACCCAAACACTTAAAATCCTTGCTCCACCATTGGTGGTGGTGAATCTTCTGCGCCAGCAAGATAAGCAGGAGATGTTTTGTTCTTTAGATTGATATTTCGTATTCCAAGAGGCCTGTGTCTGTTTGTTTGATGGAGGTACGCCGTGTGCCTTCTTAGTTCTTATAGGCTACTTCAATGCAAAGCCAGTTTTGCTTATTTCTTCTACTATACCAATAATAGTGCACTCCCTCTGTGTGAGTTCGGAAATGTGATTACTCTTCTAGTTTTCCCAAATCCTCTTTTGATTTCTAACTGAATCTTATCAGTGCAAGATTACTGTTCTTGCTCTGTGAAAATTGACATTGAAATAAAAAAACTTCTATGTTTCTAGTTTCTACACATTTTTCATTTATTTGTGTTTCCATTTTTTATTGCTGTGATGGAGGACCTATACTATAGGTATTTTATAGATATCCATTTAACTACAATAGTACAATATCGTTTCATTTGTTTGGTTGCTCAAACATGACACAGAATAAATGTACATGTTAGTACACCAATTTTAGTTACTCTGCCTCTTGGATCTCGTGACAATCAATAATCTAAACTTTTGAAATGATGCATTTGAAGTTGTCATAGATATGTGCCACACTCACTGTCTTTTTGATGTTTTTCGTTTGGAACTGGTTTATCCTGTTTTTGGGCTACTATCAGTGTGTGAATTGCTTTGGACCCTGGCTGTTTACTTTTGCTTCTTTAATGTTTTAAGTGGCTGGTGCTTACAAACATATCTCCTTTTCTCTTGTTTAAAGGAACTTGAGCCTTCTACACTGTGTTAGCTAGGGCTCCTCCTCCATTTCAGAGCCCGTGTTACGTGCTTTTGCGGATTATAATTTTTGAGGCTGATGCCTGCCTTTATGTTGTTTTCAGGATTGGTTGAAACTGATCCCGAAGGTGCACTTGTTGGCTTTGCTGAGGTAGTTAGCATGGAATCAGAAAAGGCTGACTGGTGAGCTATAAATCATCATATGTTACTTCAGAAGTGCATGTAAAATATGCTATGGAAGTGAAAACTTAACTTAAAGGCTCAGTCCCTACTGTTTTGATTTAGATGTGTCAAGGAAAAGTGGGTGCTGAAAGGAAGTTAGCGTGTTAGAATGTTTTACATGAATGAGTAGGACTGTAGGACATTAAAGTTTAACTTGCTGATCACTTGTTTCGTTCTTAACTATTATGTACTATCCAGAAGTTAACTTTTGCTTCCAGGCTTCTTGCAAGTTCTGAAGGATTCTGGAAACAGATTTTCATATTGTTAGTGGGTTCATGATTAGTTTTGTAATATTGTACCTATGGGCGATAATGTTTTTAGGGGATTCAAAGCATTGAAGCAAACCGTGAAGCTATATTACAAGCTTGGAAAGTATAAAGAGATGATGGAAGCATATAGGGAGATGTTGACGTACATAAAATCTGCGGTGACTAGAAATTATAGTGAGAAGTGTATCAACAACATTATGGATTTTGTTTCTGGCTCAGCAAGCCACAACTTTGATCTCCTGCAAGAGTTCTACCAAACGACTTTGATTGCTCTTGAAGAGGCCAAGAACGAGGTTAGGAGTACAAGATACTGATATTCTGCTTGTTTTAGGCATTGGTGTATTGTGAGTAACTGAGTATTTCCTGTTCACTGACTTGTTTTATTGATTGTCAGAGACTTTGGTTTAAAACTAATCTAAAGCTTTGCAAAATTTGGTTCGACATGGGTGAGTATGGGCGAATGAACAAGGTATTGAGATTTTTTAGCCTCTTCTTTGGGTGTACAAATGTGTAGGCTTTGTTTTAACCCTTTCTTTTTGTTTAAATCTTTGGAAGATCTTGAAGGAACTCCACAAATCATGCCAAAAGGAAGATGGCACTGATGATCAGAAAAAAGGAACCCAGCTGTTGGAAGTATATGCAATAGAGATTCAAATGTATACTGAGACTAAGAACAACAAGAAACTCAAGGTAGAACATCTATGACTTTATGTTGTCTTTTGGTTATTTCTTTGCATTGTACTTGTAGGCGTTGTAGTGACTAAAAGCATGAGATTTTGGAAGGCTGTCATCATCTTTAGCTCATAATGTTATGGGGAGAAAAATCTCGGTGAAATAGAAAGGAAATGGAGTCTCGTGTCACTTTGGTCTCGACACACTTACCAAACCGTATTGTATTGCATAGCAATCAGCAGTTTATATGATATCGACATTTTGATTAGGGCATCGGCTTAAAACTTAAAAGGTTAGTAATTAGAAATTAGAAAGTAATTGCATTATGTGTATGCTGAAGAATATGATGACACGCTGAAGAATATGACGACACAATACACTAAGGCGTAACTTTCACCTCTGGGATGTATGGGCAATATTCTTTAGCTTGTGCATCAGTGTGTTGTGTTAGTATTTGCAGACCTGTTAATGCATTAGTGTGTTGTTGACTAGTATGATTTATTTTCTGAAATGTGACTTATATGATACAATATGATCTTTATCTCTCTCAGTCTGTGATGTTTAGTGTGCTGTATAAAGTGTTCCATTATGAACTCTTGAGTGTGCTGGCCTTTTCCATTCTTCTCTTCTTCAGTAATTAGCTATGATCTTTCTCCTGTGACTTAAGTTGTCAAATTCTTGAGCTTCTCGCGCCTTCTGCTGAATCATTGTGTATCAAATTGTAGCAATTGTACCAGAAGGCTCTTACTGTGAAGTCAGCTATACCACATCCAAGGATAATGGGAATAATTCATGAATGTGGTGGAAAAATGCACATGGCTGAACGTCAGTGGGCAGAAGCAGCTACTGATTTTTTCGAGGCATTTAAGAATTATGATGAAGCTGGGAACGTACGGCGAATCCAGTGTCTAAAGTATGTAACAAAGTCATCTCTAACGTTCTATATGTTACTTTGACTTCTCAGTTTTGGGGCCGGGTACGCGTTTCTGGCGTGACACTCATGGATAAGGAGGGTTGTTACTTGCAAACGTGTTTCCATATTCGTCATTTAGGATAATCTACGTCTCAAATATGAGCCTTTGAAAGTCCGACACTTGGAGATGTACCTGTATCCAACACCCATACCCAAGTCTGAGTAATATAGGCAACTATGTTATCTTTTGATTCATTAAAAAGTGACCTTTATGGCCATCAGTGGTGTTTTATGAAGTTTCTTGTGGAACTGATGTTGGTCAATTTTTCTTCAATCACTTAACCTACGTTCTTCTGTGTTCTTTGTTGGTCCATAAAAAAATGACTTTTTTTATTTTATTTAAGTGCTGTTTCATGCGGTTTCTCGTGGAGACTATTTTGGTCAATTTTTTATTTTTAAACAACTGAATCATTTGGAGGCTATTCTATAAATAAAATTATTTCCATGCAATATTCTTATTTATGAACTCAAATAACAAATTTGTTTGCATTGAACCTTTGATGATTTGTCTTTGGCATCTAGTGACGATATGCCACTTTCTTGCTTAACGGTGTCATTTTTTTCTTTATCTCAGATACTTGGTTCTTGCTAATATGTTAATGGAATCAGAGGTCAACCCATTTGATGGGCAGGAGGCAAAGCCGTATGTTCTTTTCTCTTTTCCCTCAAAGCAGGCATTGTGATTTGTGAGCTTTACGATTCATGTTCGATGACTCAAAGGTTTAATGCAGGTATAAGAATGATCCTGAAATTTTAGCAATGACCAATTTGATAGCAGCGTATCAGCGAAACGAGATTCTTGAATTTGAGAAGATTCTAAAGGTCTGGATGATTGGCCATCCCTTTCTTACCGCTAGTGCCTTGTATATTTATTACCTTATTATTATAGTTCTCTTACAAAATGCTGTTGTGATGGCTCAGAGTAATAGAAGAACAATTATGGATGATCCCTTCATCCGAAATTACATTGAAGACCTCTTGAAAAACATCAGAACACAAGTGTTGCTCAAGTTGATTAAACCTTACACTAGAATCAGAATACCTTTTATATCCAAGGTAAAATAAGCATTCCTGACACCATATTTTTATTCACAAATACTTGTGAGAGACCAATTTTTTCTTACCCCTTCATGTGTTTTTTTTCGTAAATCTTTTATTGTTGATTGTGACCCAAACTGGATTCTTTAATTTAATACCTTTGTTCATAATATGTGTACCCATTTTATCGTTGATAGTGACCATTTTTACAAGTAAACCATTTTATATCATTTGTATCCATTGTATTACTTTGGGTACTTATTTTACTTGAAATTGTATAATCATCTCTCACAATAAGTTATTGTGAGACCGTCTCTAGGAGATTTGCTCAATTTTATTCAAAAGTGACCTTTTTGGTCGGTTAAGTCTTACACATTTCACAACTTGGTGAATGAAACGAGGAAAGAACAACTAGAGAAATTTGAAGTTGCTGTCCTTGTACCAGGGTTATATTTTTAACTCTTTCATTGGTTTTGTATATTTTTGCTTAAATACTTATTTATTTATATATTTTAAAAAAAAACCACTTATACTCTATTTTTTTTTTATAAATCCGTTTTCCCTCTTTACCTTTGAACTTGGTTTTCACGCTTTTCTTATTTTTATTTTAGTTTTTACAAACACATTTGTTTTGTTTACTATCTACCTATTTTCTTTTCCCTTGTTTATTTACCTTTGACCGTATTGGCGACTTCAAACCTATACGGATTCGGATGATGATTCATGTTAGCAACCCCGACCTTTGTTGGGACTAAGGTGGTGTTGTTTGAGACTTGTTCTTCAGCATTGGTCGTTGCATCTTGATACAATGATACTGCGTATATTTTGGATGGTTTAGGAAACCTGAAAAACTTTTTAAAAGTAGGTCGTGATACGATTCTGCAGTTGTAATTTTATACCATGATTTGAACCTTTTTAAAAATTTATGTGTGGGGAAGTTTTGCATATTTTGATAAATTTCTGATTTTTGTGGATGATAATTTCCAAACAAAGGCAATTTTCATACTATATGTGCGCTTTTGTACTGGGAGTAGCCATGTGTTCTAATTTCATATTTAATGGCACACAGGAGCTTAATGTGCCAGAGCAAGATGTTGAGCAGTTATTGGTGTCGCTAATATTGGACAACCGAGTACAAGGACACATTGATCAAGTCAACAGATTACTGGAGCGTAGCGACCGGTACATACTACTACTGCTGCTCGTGCTTTAATCACACTGTTGTATGATCCTTGCATACCTGATTGCGTTAATGTATATTACAGGTCAAAGGGAATGAAGAAGTATACAGCTATTGACAAATGGAACACTCAACTCAAGTCATTATATCAAACGGTTAACAATCGTGTTGGCTGAGAATTGAGGTTGGGCTTTGTATGAATACTTGTGATTTATTTTGTGTTGGGTTTCATGCAAAGGTTGCAGAAGCCTCGGCGAATTTATATGGCCTTTCCAGTCAAGTGACATGTGAATTTGAGCATCAACTGTATTACAAACACACTACAAATTGCAAATTCCCTTGATGGGTGGTTTTATCTGCGAGTAGCTCTCCTGGGTTTTTTTGGTCTGCAATTTTGGAATTGGTCCATGGAAATGCAAGCTGCTCCTATTTTTATTTTTATTTTTTTGAATAAACCCCCAAATCGGGTCTAATTTACAACCTATTCTATATCCGCAAAATGTGCAATGTATGGGGAGAATCCTCCGTCCATACTCTATGGCCTTCCAACAAAGGACCATAATGAGCAAGTTTATGTGCTACCCTATTAAAGTTTCTACGAATATAAGAAAAGAAAAATTCCCAAACTGATTACAAATAGAATGGATATCATCATAAATTAGGAAAATTTCAGTTCATGTTGTCTTCGCATTTGTAGATCATTCACCACAGTCAAGCCTATCACTTTCCACAATCACTCTTGTTTTCCCTCTCCTACGTGCTTCCCGTACTCCAACAAGAATTGCCTCCGCCACTTGTGGTTCCATCCCTTTCTTATCTTGCACCAACACCACTCAATTGTCCTCTCTGTGTTTCTACACACCGATCCAAACACCTTCAATACAACTAGCCGGTCTTCAACATTTTCCCCTGACTCCCCTTGTTCTTCACGACAGCAGCAATTCCTTTATTTGCCTCATCACCATATCCGCCCTCTATTCTTCCACTTCAAAGATGGCTTTATTCCGCCTCTCCCATGTTGCCCAACAAGTAGTCATACAATCCATACATTCGTTCATATCCATCACCCTCATGTTCTCCTCTATCTATTCCCTCACCCTATCATTTCCACAGCCGAAAATCACCTCTATTTCGAGCCTCTTCTACACCTTTTCCACTCAACCACAATCCTGTATATCATAGAGACATATCTCCAAACACTTATGGCACCGAATACACATCTCATCTGAGCCTCTAACCCGCGTAGCAATGTTATGTCGAGTTGCTATTGTATCATTACAAAACTGTCAGAAGAAAACCTTTATACGAGGGCGATGTTTGGTTAACGGCATATTGGCCAATTTTTAGCATATTCAAGGGTTTTAGCATGTTTGACCAATCAATATGCTAATTTTAGTGTTTGGTAAACAGCATATTGAAACAATATATTTGGGGTCAATATGCTGTTTTACAATATGCTGCTTACCCCAACATATTGGTTAGCATATTGTAAAATAGGAAATTTTTCTCCATTTTACAAAGAAAACTAACAATCGACTAATTGTAATCTGTCAATTACCAAACTTTCAAATTAATTCTGTTAATTATAATATGCTAGTCAAACCTTCTGATAAAATCTACCATTTATAATCTGCTTTGTAATCTGTTTATGCTGAAATTAATCCGCTGTTTACCAAACAGGGCCGAGGTATAATCAATACCTTCCTAATTTCCTAATTTTATTCTATAACTATCTATCTCGACCACCATCTGACTGGCCAATTCCAACCTCCTCATCCCCCATCACTAATATTTAGGACGATTTGACCGTATAGTCCCCATTCATATTCGGATCCCAACACCATGAATCCGAATGATGCATGACTCCTAGTCGAATATTTAACCGCATTTCCATCTCAAAAGATAAGAACATCGTTGTGAGTAGAGATGACAAGAGATCCTGGATCCTATCCAGATCCGCGGATCCGGATCCTGATGGGCAGGATATGGATCCTAATTTTTCGGACCCCGTGGATATGGATTGGATATGGATCCACTTATTTGAAAATGGATCTGGAAAATTGGGATCCGCCAGATATGGGTCGGATATGGATCCAACGTTGGTGTGGCGAATATGGATCTGGATCCTGTCGGACACTACCCAGATCCGGTCCATTGTCATCTCTACTAACACTACACAAACACAGTACACAAATTGTTTAGAGATGGCAACGGATCCTGGACCCTATCCAGATCCGCGGATCCGGATCCTGATGGGTAGGATATGGATCCTAATTTTTTGGACCCCGTGGATATGGGTTGGATATGGATCCACTTATTTGAAAATGGATTTGGATATGGATCTGGAAAATTTGGAACCGCCGGATATGGGTCGGATATGGATCCAACGTTGGTGTAGCGGATATGGATCTGGATCCTATCGGACCCTATCCTCCAGATCCGGTCCATTGCTATCCCTAGTTGTGAGTAGCTCCTTGTTCCAGCCGCATTGAAGTTTCCCCTTGACGAAATAACACGTCTCGTCTGAGTACCCGGGATCCAAGTGTCCATCTATACACGCGTATCAACCCCGTCCTCAGTCCTCTTACGTAAACCCAAACACAACACCTTCCTAGCTTCCCATATACTTCTCCATGTAAAACTCAAGTTCAAGCCAATTGCAGCTTCCATAAAGGACGGATGAGGAAAATATTTTCCTTTAAATACACGAACCATTAAGCTGTTCGGGTCTGTGTTAATAGACGCCATCCTTGCTTCGCCAGTAAAGTCGGATTAAAAAACTACTCACAATAAATATAAAAGGTAAACAAATAATTGTGACGGAAATAGTAGTTCTTCAAATACCCAAAATACTAAAAATTGAGTTCACAAACAATTGAGTTTTTGTAAAGAAAATATGTTTTTGACCAAGTAAACATATTATGTATGACAAATCACTAGTTTTTGAGCCCGTGCACTGTACGGGTGGTAACGTAAAGTATTATTAAAAGTAAATTTATGTGCTTTTTGAATTTAGTAAATTACTAATTAAACTTTAGAAAATGGTCTACCCATGCACTTTTTATAAGTTTGTGTTGCTTAATTGTGAAGTACTATGCTTTTTTTTTCCTCGACTTTTTAACTTATGAAAAGCAAAATCTGAAAAGTAAATATAAAATTATTGTAGATTTCATAACCTGTTTATTTACGCAATATACATTTAATTTTACTCATTGTTGTACGTTTTATATCATATTACCCCGCTTGTTTGTTTTTCTCTCAATTATTTACCTTTTCTCTTATCACTGACTTGACAGCCTCAAAACCCACCAAGAGACCTTTCATCACAGTGATGACTGCACTGCACTAAACACCTCGAACCACGTCCCTCTCAACCCATATCTCAGCAGCCCCCCACAACTAACCATCACCCTACAATCCATATTATACATCATCCAGCTACTCATCCCCCTCTAGCCTCCACCACCCATTCATTCTCTATTTACTAACACATTATTTACTCATTATTTTTCAATGTCGTAATGTTATGCATTAATTATTAGATAATTTTTTGAAGTCACTTCAACTTATATAAATTGAAAATAATATGAAATATTTAAATTGATTTTTTAATAATATTTTTTATGACTCTATATTATCTATTAATTACTCGTGATCTGATATATTTTATGGAATTGGTTGAGAAGAATCACAATAATCATTTATGCATTAATGATCATTCATTAATAAAATACAATAATTTGTATAATCTATATATATTTCGTTCTATCGTTCTATTCCTAAGGCACATGTTAGAAAAACTGTTATTCCTATACGTGTGGACGTATAAAAATTAAAATTAATATGTCAAATACAAATAGATACCAAACATGAAAATAGATAATTACTGACCGATACACCCAAGAAAGAAAATAGATAACTATTGACCAGAACAGTGAGAGTATTTTGAAATGATTTAAAAATTGAATAAATTAAAATCTTATCCCTTAGTATTATAAATAATGAGACCAATGTCACTTTGAGAGAGGAAGTGGTGGTCACTTAAGGTAATATCCGTAGTTTAATTATTTACCATAATAAATTTATAAAGAGGATAGTTAATTTGGAATGAATTTTAGAGAAAATAGGACAATAAAAGTAAAATAGGGGGAGTATCACTCTTGTGTTACATATTATATTTACAACCATGTTGTATATTTTTGAGCGTGAATAATCTACATGTTTATAATTGGGTCTTGTATCATACTTACACCTGTGTCGTATATCATGTTAATAACCTCGTAAAGAAACGAATTATACCATGTGCGAAGTTTTAAAAATGTTTTTAATAAAATAACTAGTTTTAAACCCGTGCAAAAAAATGCACGGGCTTACTTTTAAAATACTGATAATTTAGAAAAACCTTTGCTTAATTAATGCAAATATAATTTGCTATAAGATTACGAACAAATAATTGAAAAAAAAAATATATGATGAATGATATTAACAACATGATTACAGATTAAACCTATGACTATTATGCATTTTGTTTTGATTCTAACTTATATTGTTAATTGTACGCATATTGAGATTTACAACCATGTAAAAATATAAATAGAAGTGTAACCCGTGTAATTTTTTTTTTTTTCCGAATAAGTGCACTACCTCGCAGGTCAGAATCGAATTCATAGTTGGGGGTAAGAGAGCTCTTATCAGTTGAACTAACTTTTTTTTTCTCATAACCCGTGTAATATTCGAAATGATAATTTGCAAGAGAAATTAGATCTACGTAAATTCTCATTTGTGACACACATATCGGTTGCAAGTTTACGACGGATCAAATACAACCCACATGGGGAGATAAGACAAAAGCAAATTATCTAGGGAGTAGCATTCTCTTTTGTCTTATCAACTCATGTGGGTAGTATTTGACCCGTCGCAAGCTTGTGACGAATATACACATCACAAGGAAGACTTGCGGTTGAATCTAATGTAATTATAGTGTAAGTCCGTGTTGGGGTTGGTGTCCTTAACAGTTAGTGCAAGGACTTACAAACCTTTAAAAGGATCAAAGGGCATACTTTGGTATTATTATCAGTTGATCCACGTTTATCAATAACGGTTGGCTTGCTAGATAAGTTTGACGTTATTGTCATACAGATGGCGGTGATCAACTGGTCCCTAAAAGTCACACCTATAGGATACGTTTGAGAGACGTGACAAGATGAAAATACTGTCATGTAGATGCAAAATTGACTAACCAGTTAGTCGAGTTATTTGACTAGTAATTAGTCAAAATGTGATGTTGAGATATTATATTTAATACGGATTAAATATCATGGGCTAAGGCGAATTAACCAGTTAATTCGTAAAATTAAATATAAACGATTTATATTTAATTAAATGTATATTGAATATAATTATACAATCTTTTTTTTTGTCGGACACGTATTAATAATTCAAACTAACCCGTATTATTAGTCGATGCCTAAATTTCCGATAACCGATAATGATTTATAATCGGACGCGTCATATACATTTAGCGAGATGAGTCGGACCACGAGTTTAATAAGGAGGAAGTGGAAAGCCCACTCCCTCCCTAAGCAAACCCACGGTTTGGCCGAGCTCAACAAAAGGAGAGCTATTCTCTCCTTTTGCCCTAACTGATTCATTTGAAACAAAACTAGGGTTTTGGGAATTGTGCCTCTCAGAACTCGGATCTCTCATCCAACAAAACTCACAACAAGTTCTCCCAATATTGCAAGGCAATCGGAGAACACGTTCTAGCACAAGGGCATATCTCGGACAAGGTCTTGGGTGCAACAATTAGGAGGGAATCTCGTTTGATTTCTGTTCTTTACGCCGTGCATCAAAGGACCCGAGGTTGATTTTTTAATCTTTATCGTTTCCTTGTTATTTTTGTTTTATGACTATAAATTACATATGAAATTTGCGTTATAGTCCTACAATTAAAGGGTAGTATACGGATATTAACCCACAAGTGGTATCAGAGCGAGGCCACGTAATTTTTCTATGTAATTTTCATTAAACGAAATGAATCGATGATTTTTTGTTTAAAAATTTTGTCTCGGTAGCCAAAATTTTTTTTTACACGGCAGAAATTTTTTTTCTGTTGTTGCTGCGTTTTTGGTTGCATTGGGAACCGTGTCCTGTTTACACGGTTGCTCTTGTTGTTGTTTTGTCTTGAAAAACCGTGCGTTTCATGTTTTACACTACTGTTTTGTTTCAATTTTCATATTGTTTTTACATGTTGTTATTTTATACGGAGATTATAGCAACATGTCAAGTTTTTGTCAATTGTTAAATTTGTTTTGATGCGTTTTGATCAAAATTGCAATTGATTTTGTCTCGACAAATTGTTTTCACGAGGGTTTTGAAGTTTCAGCCATGTTTGCATTCGATCGAGCGTATTTCTACTCGATCGAGTGCTATTTCTGTCTTGTTTTTGTTCGATCGAGTCCCTGTTGTACTCGATCGACCCCTTTCAAAACCCCTCTGCTCGATCGAGTTGTCCTCGTACTCGATCGAGTAGATTCGCTGATAAAGGTACTCGATCGACCACCAGTTTAGTCGATCGAGCACTTTCTGTTTGGCAACCCTCTCGATCGACTTGCAGTTCAGTCGATCGAGCCCTTTTGTCCCTCGATCGAGCACTTATGTCCCTGGATCGAAGGATTTCAGTTTTGACAGCTTTGAAAATTTATTCTTTTTGCTTTAAATTTTCTTTTGGCTTCAATTTGTACTTTATACGGATATTGTACACTCGCTATGATTGTGAAACGGTTCACACACGTACCATTAAGTTATTTTAAAGCGTATTTAAAGTAACGGACTGTATTGGATTAAAATTAAATGATAGAAGCGGTTTTATCACATGAATTTTAATCATTAAAAGGTGGTTTGGATAAATTTAACATAATTACGGAATTATGTCACGAATGAATTTGTTTTAGTTGATGCATTTTTATTTATCGTTGATTTTAAATGTTTGTGAATGCCTTTTATTACGTATTTATTTTATTTTGCAAACGGTTGTAACTTAGTGTGGCCTTAGTAGAACGTGTTACCGTAATGATGGAACACGGTCTTGGTTGTATTTTGAGATCTCGTATCTCCGTTTTGGGATTTTTCACTTGTAATTACAGTTTTTAATTAGAATGTAAATAGGTTTATATTTGTAATTTTTAAATTGTAATTTTTGAGAAGACCAAAGATGGAGACCGGATGCTCACTCCCGCTACTTGGATCAAGATGGAACATCAAGACAAGCTTCTCGGGTCCAACGGTGGATTCCAAAGTTGTTTTATGTTTTGTTTTACTAGGATAGGCCACACTATTTACGTATTGCATTCATTTATTTATTTTTCGTAACGATAATATGCATCATATTCCGCCTAAAAACCAAACCACCTAATTATTGCATGAAAACTGACACATATAGAGGTCACGAGTTAGTTTTCATTGACATTCTCATGTCACACGTTTTTTTAAGCCATCACCCAAATTGATTCATTCACGCAGACGCTAGTTATTCGTTCACTTAAAATGAATTATAATTTAGTTGATGGGATCTTCCTCGTATAAACAAAAATTGAGAACGGTCTTTATAGGTCAAACTCCAATGAGTCCCTTCTTCGTCGGTAGGCATAATATGACCCCTTCTACGTCGGGTAAGTTGGAACCGATTGACCTATTTTATCTCAACACTATGGTCACTCGTACGATCCTGTGACTATGGTGGACTATAGATAGGATTTACGGAAATCTATCGACCAAGAGTTCTTCCGGAAGAATTAGCTAAACAGTTGGCTTATCAATTTACAGAAATTGAGTCTTGGGATCACTTGTATCATTCTTGAGGGAGATCAATTATGCAAGTGCGAGAGTCTACATGTTAAAATGAATTTTAAAATAGACTTAAATCACCTCGATGAGTTGCTTATTTCGTTTTGTTTTTCTTTCTTTTTCAGTGTAGATCACGCTTTTAAACTGCTTTATAACAAATGGCTGGTTCTACTGATAACCCAATGCCAAGTGCCACATTGGACCGTGAGTCCTGGCTTCGGATCTTCATGAATCGGATGAATCGGTCTACTCGATCGAAGAATGATGGATCCAACTTCGCGGACCGGGAGGCGGCATTACGGAATCTTGCGCTGGCCGACGGAAGCTCAAATATCTCTTGGAGCCCATCCCGGCAAACCCAGGTCCCACGGCTAGAGTTGCTGAAATCACCAAGTTTAATGATTTCTGTATGGAAGCGGGTGCGATTAAAAACGTACTCATTTTTGCAATGGAACCCAATTTGCAGAAACGCTTCATAGCCCATGGTGCAAACAAGATTTTCACCACGCTCACTAAGGAATTCTCGAAAGCACCGAGAATCGTGACCTATGAGCATACCACTCGCTTCTTTGATGCGAGACTCGAGAAGGGCCAACCGGTTAGCCCACACATTCTCAGCATGATTGAGAATGTCGAGAAACCGGAGACCTTTAAGCGTAACATCAGCGAGAACATTGTTATCGACCGCATTCTTCACTCACTCCACGATGGTTATTCGCAATTTAGAGCGAATTACTATATGAATGATTTGAAGAAAACTCCGCATGAATCGCACTCCCTCCTCGTACATGCACCGAGAAGGACATGAAGTTCAGTGGGAGCATGAAACAGGATGTTCTCGTTGTGTCGAATAAAGGGAAAGGTAAGGGCAAAGCTCGGGCAAACCTAGCGAGAGGTAAGGCGAAGTTCAAGAAGTCGGGTTCGGGTAAGAGTGGGCCTGGTGAGTCGAGCACCTCATCAGGCGTGACAAAGAGCAAGAATGAAAACATGGAATGCCATCATTGCCACAAGATTGGGCATTGGAGACGCACATGTCCTGTTTATCATGAGGACTTAAAGGCAGGTCGTGTTAAACCCGTTGGTATGTCTTCCTCTTCTTCTACTTTTATTCATATGATTGAGATTAACCACGCAAGTTACGGAACTTGGGTACTTGATACTGGTTGTGGTTCTCATCGGTGTAATCATGTGCAGGGGCTCCGAAACATCGAACCCCTCGTAAAGGGTGAGGTGGACCTGCGTGTTGGGAATGGAGCAAGAGTGGCTGCCATCTCAAAGGGGACATATGTGATCCAGCTTCCTAGCGGATTTGAGTTGTCATTATATGATTGCTATTATGTACCTAGTCTTTCGAAAAACATTATTTCGTTTTCGCACTTGATAAACTTGGTTTTTCATTTGTAATAGAGAATAATACTTGCATTTTCTCATTACACGATATGATTTCTGCAAGGCGAGTCTCCATGAACGGAATTTATGTTTTAGATCGGACCACCGAAATATTACACGTAATGAATAAAAAGTTAAAGGTTGGTGACAAAGATCAAACGTATCTATGGCACTGCCGTATGGGACACATCAATGAGAAAAGCGTAAAACAGCTCATCAAACATGGAGCTATCTCGGCCTTTGATTTTCAATCATTTGGCACGTGTGAATCATGTCTCATCGGTAAGATGACTCGTATTTCCTTCAAAGGTGTTGGAATGCGCGCTGCTGACCTATTAGGACTCATACACACGGATGTATGTGGCCCTATGTCAATCACCGCACGAGAAGGCTATAGGTATTTCATCACTTTCACGGATGACTTAAGTAGATATGGCTATGTCTACTTAATGAAGCACAAAAGTGAATCCTTTGAGAAATTCAAGGAATACCGAGAATAGGTACAGAACCTATTAGGTAGAAAGATTAAAACACACGCGTTCGGATCGTGGTGGCGAGTATCTTTCTCACGAGTTTGATCAACACCTCAAAGACTGTGGGATTGCCCTACAGTTAACTCCACCTGGAACACCTCAATTGAATGGTGTGTCCGAACGGAGAAATCGAACACTACTTGATATGGTTCGATCCATGATGAGTCACACGGTTTTACCTGATTCATTATGGGGTTATGCTCTTTTGTCAGCCGCTCTAATACTTAACCGAAGTCCGTCTAAAGCTGTTGACAAGACTCCATATGAACTATGGAAGGGAACGGTCCCCAACTTGTCCTTTATACGGGTTTGGGGCTGCGAGGCTTATGTCAAGTGGAGACACGAGGATAAGCTCGGCCCGCGATCGGTCAAGACATACTTTATAGGTTATCCTAAAGGACCACTTGGTCATTACTTTTATTCGCCAACCGAACAACGTGTTTTTGTTGCGGCTAGCGCGACATTCTTAGAGAAGGAATTTCTCGAGAATGCAAAGAGTGATAGAACCTTCGACCTGTCGGAGATTCCAGAACCAAACACCGAGCAACCATTGGAGGAACCGATTCCTTCAATCCCGGCTGCGGTGAATATTCCTGAGGAACCTAGGAGGTCGGGAAGAGTCTCTATTCCTCCGGACAGATACATTGGTATGGTCGAGGAACATGACATAGATGACGTTCTACTCTTAACGAGTAGTGAACCCGCAACCTATAAAGGTGCCATGACTAGTTCTGACTCAAAGCTATGGCTTGAGACCATGCAATCCGAGATGGACTCCATGTATGAGAACAACGTGTGGGATCTCGTTGACTTACCTGCTAAGGTTCGTCCCCTTCAATGCAAATGGCTTTACAAGATAAAGCATTCAGTGGAAGGTCAACAAGATATCTACAAAGCACGACTAGTTGCTAAAGGTTTCACCCAAGTGCCAGGTTTGCACTACGATGAGATTTTTGCACCCGTAGTCATGCTGCGTTCCATTCGGATTATCTTAGCGATTGCCGCTTTTCATGACTATGAAATTTGGCAAATGGACGTGAAAACCGCCTTCTTAAACGGCTTTTTGGAGGAAGAGTTGTACATGGTACAACCCGAAGGTTTCATCGATCCAGTACATCCTAATAAAGTATGCAAACTTAAGCGTTCCATTTATGGACTTAAGCAAGCATCTCGGAGTTGGAATCATCGCTTCGACCAAGTGATTAAAGAAAATGGATTTACTCGATCGGTCGAGGAACCATGTCTATATATCAAGTCGAGTGGGAGCAAGATTGTCTTCCTAATATTGTATGTAGACGACATACTCCTGATTGGGAATGACATACCTCTATTAACTTCGGTGAAAGTATGGTTGAAAAACCATTTCCAGATGAAAGATCTGGGAGAGGCACAAAGAATTCTAGGCATCCGTATCTATCGAGATAGATCACGACGGATGCTATCTCTCGATCGGGAGTCTTACATAGACAAAGTCCTAGAGAGATTCAAGATGACTAACTCCAAGAAGGGGTTCCTTCCTATGGCTCCAGGGGTGCATTTGAGCAAGTCTCGGGCACCGAGACACCAGGAAGAGAAAGAGCGCATGACACGGATTCCTTATGCCTCGGCTATAGGATCAATCATGTATGCCATGATATGCACACGTCCGGACGTGGCATATGCTTTGAGTATGACAAGTCGATTCCAACAGCAACCAGGTGAATCACATTGGTTGGCTGTCAAGAACATTCTTAAGTACCTCCGGAGGACTAAAGATTGGGCATTGACTTATGGAGGCTCTCAAAAGCTGTGCGCAACCGGTTACGCAGATGCTAGCTTCCAAACGGATCGAGATGACTCGAAATCTCAGTCTGGATTCGTTTTTACTCTTAATGGCGCTGCGATGATCACCTGGAAGAGTTCGAAACAAACGTTACTGCAGATTCTACGACTGAGTCCGAGTACTATGCCGCGTCTGAAGCTGCAAAGGAAGCGATATGGATGCGTCAATTCTTACATGGACTATCTGTAGTGCCTAGTTCGAATGACCCGATCACCATCTATTGCGACAATAGTGGTGCCATCTTCCAAGCTAAGGAGCCAAAGTCTAACAACAAATCTAGACATGTACAACGGAAAGCTCATCTAATCCGGGATTACGTGGAGCAAAAGGAAGTAGTGATAGAAAAGATTGCTACAGATGATAACATAGCAGATCCTCTCACTAAAGCATTACGACAAGATAAGCATGAAGGGCACGTAAATTCCATGGGAATCAAACGTGTTCCTGAGTTGTAGTACTTTTATGGATTAGATTCATTCTCTTTTGTACTCTATACGACATCATCGTTTTGATATTTATATATATTTTGTTTTTCATGTGGAATTGTACGACAATTTTGAACACCACAAAGTGAACTGAACAAACATCATATCTTTTTAGTCCTTAATTGCCCACATGAGCTGATAACTCTGGCAATTATTTTGTGACGTTGGTTGATGGTGGGTTCAACGAGCCATAAGTCAACCGGTTGACTGACCAATCACAGAGGCGATTTATACGGATATTTCGTAGGACACTATTGTGACATCGACGTGGAGTCCTAAATGTTTTATAACATTCGATGCCCGGTCGTGGATAGGACCTCCATGGTGATCCTAAGAGTCGATTCTTTTGACTATCGACTGTCTCTTGAGACTACGGCAGATTTTGGGTGACTTTGGTTTCTTTCTCACGGTCATCCGTAACAGGGGGCCAAGTAGATTTTTTTCTGGGTCATTTCATGTTGTGCTTAGATCGGAAGGAGTCGAGTTGAAGGAAATATTCAGCCTTTATCAGTTACTCGATATTTCTCAGGGCCACTCGAGGAGTCAGAATCGAAATGCATGGCCATGCTCGGATACGGATTCGTTTTATCGGTTAAGTTACTCTCTAGTCGGGAAACCACTCATGATCTGGATCGATTGTAAAATACGACCTTTGTGGATCCAGATCGCAAATTGTTTTACATTGAGTGGGAGAAATTTTAAATGAATATGAGGATCGGTTATCGCACATACACTTGTACGGACAAGTGGGAGTTTGTTGGAGCTTGTGTCCTCCAGTTAGTGCGGATAACGTCATTGCACATACACTTGTACGGACAAGTGGGAGCTTGTTGGGGTTGGTGTCCTTAACAGTTAGTGCAAGGACTTACAAACCTCTAAAAGGATCAAAGGGCATACTTTGGTATTATTATCAGTTGATCCACGTTTATCAATAACGGTTGGCTTGCTAGATAAGTTTGACGTTATTGTCATACAGATGGCGGTGATCAACTGGTCCCTAAAAGTCACACCTATAGGATACGTTTGAGAGACGTGACAAGTATGAAAATACTTTGTCATGTAGATGCCAAAATTGACTAACCGGTTAGTCCGAGTTATTTGACTAGTAATTAGTCAAAATGTGATGTTGAGATATTATATTTAATACGGATTAAATATCATGGGCTAAGGCGAATTAACAAGATTAATTCAGTAAAATTAAATATAAACGATTTATATTTAATTAAATGTATATTGAATATAATTATACAATATTGTTTTTGTCGGACACGAATTAATAATTCAGCTAACCCGTATTATTAGCCGATGCCTTAATTTCCGATAACCGATAATGATTTATAATCGATCGCGTCATATACATTTAGCGAGATGAGTCGGACCACGAGTTTAATAAGGAGGAAGTGGAAAGCCCACTCCCCCCTAAGCAAACCCACGGTTTGGCCGAGCTCAACAAAAGGAGAGCTATTCTCTCCTTTTGCCCTAACTGATTCATTTGAAACAAAACTAGGGTTTTGGGAATTGTGCCTCTCAGAACTCGGATCTCTCATCCAACAAAACTCACAACAAGTTCTCCCAATATTGCAAGGCAATCGGAGAACACGTTCTAGCACAAGGGCATATCTCGGACAAGGTCTTGGGTGCAACAATTAGGAGGGAATCTCGTTTGATTTCTGTTCTTTACGCCGTGCATCAAAGGACCCGAGGTTGATTTTTTAATCTTTATCGTTTCCTTGTTATTTTTGTTTTATGACTATAAATTACATATGAAATTTGCGTTATAGTCCTACAATTAAAGGGTAGTATAAGGATATTAACCCACAGTCCGCTAAAAACTGACAACTTTAGTTATAAGATATAGTCACTTCACTTTTTATTATAAAATATTAACATTTTCTCATCATATAGTAAACCCATCTCACGCAAAACCTACTCAAACCTCGTATACATTATACGGACACTCAATTTACGGAGGAGTACATTAATACGAATGAAAAGATATAGGGGCGGTGTATAACGTGGAGCACCATATAATTTGGGCTTATTGGACTAATATATAGCCATAAGTATAACACTTAGGTTGGATCTTGAAATAACATGAAGTTATAGTTATATAGAAAGTTGTCTAACAACATTGGAAAGAACAAACTGGATTAATATTGGCCCATTAACTAAGTGGAAAATAGTGGACCACATGTCCATATATACTAACAAACCCTAGCTGAGAAGACTCTTTCATCATCCCGATTCCCGTATCACTCTTTCTCCCTCTTTTGTCTAGTTGAGTCTAATCCATAACCCAACAACACTTTCTTCACTTTGTTCAATCAATTCAATTATAACTAAAATGATAGATGTCAATCATCTTTAGTGAAACAAATTTCGGGTATATAAGATAAAATTAAAGCAGTCATGCATTTAAGGTTTGATGATAGTCTTAATTTTCTTAATTAATTTCAATTGCTTGATGTCATCTAAGTGTATTTTTTGTACTTAATTTCATGGAATTTTATTGTACATGCAATTTGTGATTCGTTTTTTATATTTATTTTCACTTAATTTTTTTCCCAATTTCGTTTTTCTATATGTAAAAAGTCGATTACTTTTGAAATTTTTATTATTCTTGATGTAACAATATTTTCGTTGTTCCGGGTGTAATTCCAGAGCAGTTATTTGTTACCACCTGTGCTTGTAGAATGACGTCCTTGGTTGAATCCTCCTCTCGGTCTCCTGAAGCAATGAACAAACTGAGGGCTCGGCTTTGGACCGAGCGAACTCACTCCGACGCTCAAGTCAGTAAACTTAGAGAGATAAGTTGTTGTTGCTTGGCGAAATGTATTTTGTAGAGAGATAAGGAAGATATTACCAGATGAATAGTGATTCTTCGGTTCAATTGTGGATCCTCTCCTCAATGAGAGTTGAGGAGTATTTATAGACTTTCCTCCTTTGTCACGTAGTGGCCAAGTGGCTAGCAGGTGGAAAGACTGATCTACCCTCGGCCGAGGGACCCATGGCAGGCCGGCGGGCCCTGTTGACTCGCCGCCGAGGGGTCTTGGATATGAGTTCGCGGATGTGTGCCCCGGCTGGCTAGTTGCCCCGGCCGGGACCCAAGAGATAGGCCGACAGGGTGCGTCGGTTAGCCTGTCTAGGTCGTTGACTTGCTTGTGGATATCTTTGACCCTGCTCAATATGTTGACTTGGTCAGCGGGTGCAGAATATGCCTTATCAATTTGCCCCCAGCGTAGTCTATGCCGCGGTATGGGCTCCGATGTATGTTGAGCGTATATTCTGCGTAAGACAAAAAAATTTTCTGCCCCGGCTTTTTCTACCTCGGCGTGGTTCTGCTTAGGCCGTACCATATCCCCCCTCCACATGGATGTGTAAAGGGCATCCGATGTGGAAAAGAAAGTGACGCTGGCCGAGACCTGGGTTGAGAGTGCCGGTTGTTTTTGACGCCCCGCCGTGCTATCTAGCTTGGCCGATCATGTGGCGGCGGAGAACAGATACTTAGGAATTTGTTGAGGAAGATGAATAGGCGAAGAGATATGAAGGGGCGTGTTGAAGACGCTTGGTCACTGTTGCATTGATTGACGTTCAATTGTTGCAACGATTGACATTCCGTGGTTGCATGTCCGACACGTGTCGTTCGATTATTGATTGGCCGACGTTTCATGGGCCGTGCCCGATTGGTCCTTCTTCATGGGCTTTCCCTTATAAATAGGGCGAGTTAGTCCCGAAATTGGCCACCAATTTCATTTTCTCTAAAATTTTCTTCTCTCTAAACTTTCAAGGGCTTCTTTCTCTTCTAATCTTCAGAGTCGTTACTTCGGCTAGTGCTTTTCTTCAAGGTAAACAAACAAATTTTTCTCAATCTCTTATTTTGTTAAGTAATTGTTGCTACCATGTCTTCTGCTGATGCCGGAACTAGTAACCGTGCGCCGGGGGGTTCCCCGTCGCGTCTTGATGAGAAGGAGATACTAGACGCCATCCCGATAAGGTCTGGGGGCCCTAGGTCTCCTTCTCCCGAAGTCGACCCAAAAGTTTTGGAGGATTGGGAGGATGATGATGACGGTGATGATGCTGAGAGGGCTCATCCTAATGAGGGGAGGCAGTACGTCATGGATCACGGCGAGGCTGCGCATGATGGTCTTGATCGTGCCCGGACCAATAAATTCGCCGGATTGTTCCGCGGAAATCTTTTCGAGGGTCATTTCTCCTTCGGTGAGGGGTACAAAATTGTTATCCCTGAGAAGGGTCAGGCGGTCTGTTGCCCTCCCCCGGGTCACATCGGCGTATATATCAGGCACCTGGAGTATGGGCTCCGGTTTCCTTTGAATGAATACGTCACGGCCATCATCAAAGCTATGAACGTCGCTGTGTCTCAACTGCATCCGTTGGCCATTAGGACGATAGTTGGCTTCGTGTGGCTCTGTCTCTTTAAGGGGGAGGTCCCTACAGTTAACTTATTCCGCCGGCTTCATCATCTACGGCCATCGAACCCCGGTAAGGTGGGGTGGTACAGCGTGCAGATGGAGCCGGGCTACATCTCCGTTGATAAGCTTTCTTCCTGCAAGGACTGGAAGGGGCGGTGGGTGTATGTCGAAGTGCCGGATGACTATCCGCTGCCCCGGTCCTTCCAGCACCAAGTTAATTTGCGGTGCGAGAGCGAGGCTGAGCGTGACAAATGGGTAACCCGGAGTAAGCTTAAGATGGACGCTTCGAAGGTCTATCTTAATGCAGATGAGAAGCGGGCGATGCAGCTGTTTGATGCTGAGAAGGGATGGGTGCCCCCGACTCAGATTATTCTTCAGGATGAGCTGCTTTGCCGCGTCGGCCTCATACCGGCCCTCAACCAGGGTGAGTAGGGTCGGTGTGAGGCCCTTCTTTGCCTATTATGCTCCTGTTTTTAGAGCTTTGTTTTACTTCTTTCATGTAACCCTTGTCTGGTTTCTTGCAGACCGGTTTGGCCAGGATCTGTCTGAGAGGACCTTGAAGAGGTTAGGGCTTGACAAGGACGGGGAGGTCATTCAGCGGCATCCTCAGGCTGACGCGCGTGATCGTAGACTGGCTCCCAACGAACTCATGGACAAGCAGCTGAAGGCACTGGATCCGGCGGTGGCTCAAGCACGGGTTCTCGGAGGTGTGCCAAAGAGAAAACCAAAGGCAGCGTCCAGGTCGGCGACGGCGTCAATCCCAACTCCTCTTCAACCCAACGGTCCAGAAGGAGCATGTGGAGGTCGTCGATATTACCGCGGAGGTGGTGACTGTTGCGAAGGGCCCTCCTCCTCCAAAGAAGAGAAAAGAACCACTGCCGGCTTCTACCGTTGCCGGCGGAAAGAATGATTCACCCGGTCCTTTATCTAAGAAGGTCCAGACTGGTACGGACCTAACCTGTGGTTCAGACTTAGCTGGTTCATTATGCATTCCCGATGACAGACTCTCTGATGTGTCAATGAATGTTGATATGGATGCGCTGTGTGAATTTTTTGTAGATCCGCCGTCGGCAGCCGTCGTTCTTACTGAACGGCAATTAGAGAAGCAGCCTGAGAAGGCGGGTGATAGAAATGTCACCGTTGACTCCTTACTCTAGAAGGTTTCCCCCACCGAGCTTGTGGCAGAGGGGACGAGAATATACAAGAGGCTGGCGAAATGGACTCAACTAGCCGGCTCCCATATTATGGAGCAAGAGAAGGCTATGGCCCAAGCTGGGCCATTGATCGAACGGCTTAAGCTTGATCTTTCCGCTGCAAAGGGGGAAGCCGGGAAGGCTAAGCTTGACCTCCTTGCTGCACGAAAGCGTGTGGAGGAAGCTGAGAGGCAGCTATTAGCCGAGAGGGCCAAAGTTGAGGTTGCTGATGCTACCGCTGCCAAGTTGCTGGAGGAGCGGGACAGGTATAAGGGCGGTTACGACGCCGTAGTTTCCAAGAGGGAAGAATGGAAGGAAATGTACTTGGCTCAGTCGGAGGCACATAGGGGCACAAGGGATATCCTTGCCCAAAAGGAGAAAGATATTGAGATGCTTTGATCGAGATCATCCCTACCATGTGCGCCCAATTCGGGACCAGGCCGAGGAAGCGACCGGGGAGGCTATCAAGAAGCTCATTCCTGAAGGCTCCTTCCCGTGGCAACAATTTGAGCAGCTTCTGGATGAGATGGCCGATGCTGCGGAAAAAGCGGCTGCGGAAAAGGCGGAGGCGGCGAAGGCGGCTCAGATAGCTGAGGCCAAGGCGGCCTACGATGCAAAGGTGAAGGAGGACGAAGAGGAGGCTGAGAGGCTAAAGGCACGTGAAAATGACGAGCTTTCCTCTGGGCCGGCCACCGAAGATGATGCTGCTGCTGCCGATGGGGGGCAACAACAAGCGTAGGGAGAAGGGCGGTCGTCACCAGACTCACCCGGCATCTCGGATAGCTTTAGCTGTTCGGGGGCCAACTATTGAGCCTTTCCTCCCTGCCATCTTTTGGCGCTTCAAATGTCATGTTTGTAACCTTTTGCTTTTCTTTTCCTTGTTTTTGTAAAACTTTGGTAGGTTGCGTTTTGGCTCATCCCTATGGGGACGGCCGTCGTCTGTATTCTTCTCATTTGTAATAAGAGTTTGCTCATTTTGCCTCTGGCTTGGCCGAGGTCTTCTCTTGTCTTCTTGCGTTATTAATTGAGCGCTTTTTCGTTTTTACCTTCGGCTTGGCCGAGGTAACTAGAAGGCGCATCTCAACTGCGTTTAACGTCTTTTTCTTGAACATGTTAGCATGTTGGTCGCTTCCTCTTTCACTCTCGGTCTAGCCGAGGCGTCGGAATTGCGCTTCCCAACCGCCGTTGTGAACATGTTGGCGTATCGACCGTTGTGTCCTCTGCCAGGCCTTCGGTTTGGCCGAGGCGACTAGAGGTTACGGCGCGACAGCGTCTGTTAGCGTATCGACCGTTGTGTCCCCTGCCAGGCCTTCGGTGGGCCGAGGCGACTAGGGGTTACGGCGCGATAGCGTCTGTTAGCGTATCGACCGTTGTGTCCCCTGCCAGGCCTTCGGCGGGCCGAGGCGACTAGGGGTTACGGCGCGATAGCGTCTGTATCTGGCAACTGCACTGGTAGTGACTGCCGTGGCTTCTACTTCTTGGTAATGACTATGGGGGGGAAAATGAACACTTTGATGGAAAACTTGGACGATTCTTCATTAGACATAAACATGCGTCGGGGTGCCTACAGTTGTCTTAGGCACCTCCGCCGCTATACAAAGTATTTCCTGAGGTTGTCAGTGTTCCAATGGCTCATCAAAGGCACGCCCCCCATGTCTGTCAGCCGGTATGTACCCGGCCTCATTTTTTCAACGACTTTGTAGGGACCTTCCCAGTTAGCCGTCAGTTTACCATGAATGTTCCCTTTGTTGGTGGCGGCTGATTTTCTTAGGACTAGATCTCCTACTTTTAGGTCCCTTTTGTGGACTCTTCGGTTGTATGCTCTTCTCATTCGGTTTTGGTATACTGCCAAGTTGAGGCGTGCTGTATCTCGGCTTTCCTCGACTAGGTCTAGAGAAGCTCTTAGACCTTCCTCATTTTCAACCGGGTTAAAGGTGGCCGTTCTGAATGTCGGCACCGTTGCCTCAATTGGCAGGACTGCTTCGGATCCGTAGACTAAGTGGAATGGACTGTACCCCGTCGCTTCTTTCTCCGTGGTCCGGAGGGACCACAGGACGCCGGGTAGCTCATCGGCCCATCTTCCCTTTAGGTCTTCAACTGTTTTCTTCAAACCGTTGAGGATTGTTTTATTAGCTGCCTCTGTCTGTCTGTTGCTCTGTGGGTGGCAGACGGAGGAGTATGCAAATTTGATACCAAGTTCTTCCAACCACTTCATTATTGTGTCACTCCAAAACTCTCGGCCGTGGTCAAATACCATAACTTGGGGTAACCCAAAATGAGTTATGACATTTTCCCAGATTACCTTTCTTACGGCCGCCGTGGTCTTGGCAGGTACCGCTACAGCTTCAACCCATTTGGTGAAGTAGTCAACGGCGACGATCAAGTACTTTCTTCCTCCGGAAGCCGTTGGAAATGGCCCTAGTAGATCCATCCCCCACTGTGCAAAAGGAAGAGGATTGAGTACCGGCTGCAGGTCTCGGGAAGGTGCATGTATCACCGGAGCATGCATTTGACAGTTGTTGCACTTTTTGGTTTTGGCTCTGGAATCCGCAAGCATGGTGGGCCAGAAGTAGCCGGCTCGGAGAGCTTTGTGGGCTAGTGCTCTTGCCCCCATGTGATGGCCGCAGATGCCTTCGTGAATTTCTGTCAAGATTAGCTCGCGTCGTCGGTGGGCCGACACATTTCAGAGTGGCCTTATCACGGACCTCTGTACAATTCCCCTTCGAAGACCAAGTACCTTGCTGCGATCCTTTTTATTTTCTGCGAGAGACTGCGGTCCTCCGGTAACTCATTTGTCAATTTGTATTTCATTATCGGAGTCATCCACGTCGTCTCGGTCTCTATGTTACCTACCATGCCGACGGCCTCAGTAATGCTCTTGGCATTCCTGATGTCCACCAAAGACGGTTGGTGACATTCTTGATGGTCGAATCGGCAAGCTTTGAGAGAGCGTCGGCTCGGTTATTCTCGGACACTGGGAATGCATTGTATCGAAAAGATTTCAACTTAGAAGTGTCGCTTTTACCTTTTCGGGTATCTTACCATCCCGTCGTCTCGAGTCTCGTACTCTCCTCGGATTTGATTAGCCACTAAAAGTGAATCTGTTTTCAAAATGATGTGCTCTGCCCTGGCGCTCTAGCTAGCTCGACTCAGGTTATCACCGCCTCATATTGATTCGTTGTTTGAGGCCGAGAAGGTAAATTTCAAGGCATACTCAAACTCGTTCCCGTTTGGGCTGATGATAAGGATGCCGGCTCCTGAGCTGTTCGCCGTGGAGGACCCGTCGGTGTACACTTCCCATACCCCGGGGTTTTGCTCTTCTTGATATGTGCACTCGGCTAGGAAATCTGCAAGTGCTTGTCCCTTTATCGAGGGCCTTGGCTTGTATTGAATGCCGAAGCCGGATAACTCTACTGCCCATTTGATGAGCCTGCCGGATTGCTCAAATTTTTCCAATGCTTTCTCCAATGGTTGATCGGTTAAGACCGTCACGGGATGTGCGTCGAAGTAGGGTTTAAGTTTCCTTGCGGCGACGACGACAAAGAAAGGCGCTTTTTCAATCGGCGGGTAATTTCTCTCGCGGGCAACAATGTATGGTCGACAAAGTAGATTGGGTGTCTTCTTGCTTGTCCTCTTCTCTCGACGATTACGGACCGACCGTGGCCGAGGTAATCGCTATGTATGAGATATAGCGTCTCCCCAAAGATCGGCACGGACGGGGTTGGGAGAGTCTGAAGATGAGCTTTCAGTTGCTTGAAAGCTATGCTCTGTTCCTCCCCCCAGCTGAAGTCCTTATTCCCTTTCAACACTTTGAAGAATGGGGTGCTCTTGTCGGCTGATCGAGAGATGAAACGGGCTAGAGCCGCCATCATCCCGGTCAGCATCATAACCTCTTTTCGATTCCTTGGCTCCGGCAGATCTAGGATTGCTCGGACTTTGTCTGGGTTGGCATCAATTCCCCTGGCGCTGACAAGTACGCCGAGGAACTTACCTGCCCGGACACCGAAGTTGCATTTCATTGGGTTGAGCTTCATCTTGTATTTCCTTAGTGAACAAAATGTCTCTTGTAAATCGGCTAAGTGCTCGCTGTCAGACTTGCTTTTCACAATAGCATCGTCGACGTAAGCCTCAATGTTTCGCCCTTTTTTATTTTGGAATACTTTGTCCACCAGTCTTGTGTAAGTTGCACCGGCGTTCTTCAAACCAAACGGCATCATTTTGTACATGTATGTGCCGTTAGCAGTGATGAATGCGCATTTAGGCATGTCTTCCTCGGCCATGAACACCTGATGATACCCTGAGAAGGCGTCCAGCAGGCTCAGCATAGTGTAGCCTGCCGTCGCGTCGATTAAACTATCTATTCGAGGCAAGGGATAGCAATCTTTGGGGCATGCTTTATTAAGATTGGTAAAATCTATACACATCCTCCATGCCCCCGATGATTTCTTCACCATTACAACATTAGCTAACCACTCAGGATAGGTACAAGGCATGATAAAGCCCGCCGCTAGTAATTTATCTACCTCGGCTTTGATGGCCTCATCCTTCTACCGAGGAGTTCCTCATCCTTTGCTTGACAGGGCGAGCGGTGGGGAGTACGTTTAGCTTGTGAACAATTACCTCCCGGCTCACGCCTGGCATCTCGGCCGCCGAGTAGGCGAAGACGTCTTTGTTCTTCCTCGGCAGGTCAGGAGGGCGGCTCGAATTTTGGCTCCAGGTTAACACCGATAGTTACGGTGCGGCCTGGGTCAATCTCCACCTCCTCGGTCTCCGCTCCTTCGACCATGCCGACGGTGGTATCCATGCGTTCGCCCCTCCCGTTGCAAGGATGGGCTCTTACCCTTCTCTCGACTTCTTCGCCACTTTGAAGGATTGCATGTTGCACCCCCCGGCGGACACTTGGACATTGACCACTTCGTCCTTTTCGTTCTTTGAGACGAGCTTATGCGCTTCCCCCGGTCCGAGACATACATCAATGTCGAGCCGGATGGACATTCTTGCATCGGCCTCGCTCGGGGTGACTCGGCCTATGAGAACGTTGGCGGCGGACGAGCCGTCAATGACCAAGAACTCGACATAACATTCTTGGCCGCACTTCCCTCGTCGAACCTCACCGCAGGCTGATTGATTGACCCAAGGGGTACCGGCCGGCCCCCAAAAAGCCTGTACAACGGGTTGGTGCGGGGGCTCAAGTCTTCAACCTTCGACCGAGGTTGAGAAAGCATTATTTGTACATAATGTTTGTGTAGGCGCTGTGTCAATCGGCACCTCTTCACCAGGTGGTTGGCTATGTCCAAGTGGACTACGAGTGGGTCGTTGTGAGGGGCGATGACTCCCTCGTAGTCCTTCTTCCCAATAGTTATATCGGGGATGTTGGAAGCGGGAGCCATTGTGTTGGGCACAAAGTTGATGGCCCGATACGGCTCGTTCAGTGTCGTTTGTGCCCATGAGCGGACCCACCGTTCTCGTTGCCCCCGATAACAACATGGATCACTCCTATCCGTTCAAAGACGGATTTCTTGTTTGAACCGCCGGCGTCAGTCTTTTGGCCTTTGGCAACATATTTGCCGAGGCTCCCCTTTCGAATCGCTCTTCGATGGCATTCTTGGATGCGGCGAGTTGTCGATTAATGACCGGTGTGGCCGTGGTACTCACGATCTTGGCTCGTGTCACCGTCACTTCTCGGCATGGGGGCCTTTCCACTTCGACCCTCGTTTTTGCTCGGGCGAAGACTTCGGCGGCCGATACGACCAGGGGGGTGTGATCATTGTACCGCTTTTGGTTGTGCGGTCCCGAACTTCCCCCGACGCCCGCCGAGTTCTGTTTCCTGGCAGACTTGTCAGAACGTGACCTATTATTGTCACGATGTCTTTCATCCGAGTTGTCCTCCCGGTGGCTCTTCTTCTCTGAGTGCCCAGTCTCGCTGTGGCCTACCCAGGTCTTGTGATAGTCTTCCACCTTGATGGCCTGGTCGGCCATCTTCCTAGCGGCGTCTAGGCCCAGACCTCCGTACTTGATGAACTCATTTTTTAAGTCTCCCCTTAGGAGGCCTTTCATCAGCGCGAAGGCCGCCAGTTCGGGGTTCAGCTCTCGAATCTGCTGAACCTTGGCGTCGAACCTCTTCACATAGCTTCGTAGAGACTCGCTCCCCTCCTGTCTAATAGTCAGGAGATCCGATGTCTCCACGGCCCTCCTCTTATTGCAAGAGTACTGGGCTAAAAAGGTGTCCCTTAGGTCGGCGTAACAGTATACCGAGCCGTCGGGCAGCCCCTTGTACCAACTCTGAGCCATCCCATGCAAGGTCATTGGGAAGACTCGGCACCAGACTTCATCTGGTTGTTCCCACACCGACATGTACGACTCAAAGGCCTCGGCATGGTCGGTGGGGTCGCTATCCCCTTTGTATGTGAACGCCGGCAACTTTAGCTTGGTTGGCACGGGGGTTTCAAGGACGTAGGCACTGAGGGGCTGTCTGACCACGTGTCGAACGACACGCGGCGATCGGCTCCTCGCATTCCTAGTCCGGCTCCTCTCCCCGTGGCGGGAAGGGCTTCTTCTCCGACTCTGGTGAGTCGGGTTTCTTCTCTGACTCTGGTGAGTCGGACTCCTTCTCCGACTCTGGCGAGTCGGACTTCTTTCACTCCTCTGGGGCATGCCTCGTCGGTGCTGCGGCGACGCCGTCCTCCCGCGAGTGCGGGAAGGACTCAGGTCTACCACTAGCACTCTGGGCTCCCCGGCGTCTCGTGGGCCGCTTCCTCCAGTGCTCCGTTCAAGTCTCTTGGAGTCACATTTTGGGCCCTGGTCTCCTGGACGGGTTCCGCCGCTCTTGTCGGTGTGGCAGTGTGAGCCGGCGTACTACCAATTAGGTCTAGGAGTAGCTTCAGTTTCGCTGCATCAACCACATGTCCCATGATGGTGACCTGGTTGGCGGGCAGCGGCGTATCTGGTATTATTGGCATCCCGTACTTCGGTTGAATTACCCGGCCGGTGGAGGGCTGCGCAACTCCAGAATTGTGGACGGTATCGTCTTGGTAGAATTCGGTTTCGTCAGTCACGAATACCTCTTGTTGTTTTGACATCTTCTTAGCTCTTTGGGTGGGTTTTTGTTTTGTGTTTTTTTTTTTGTTTGGGAATGAATGTGACTAGCTTCTAGTATCTCTCCCCACAGACGGCGCCAATTGTTCCGGGTGTAATTCCAGAGCAGTTATTTGTTACCACCTGTGCTTGTAGAATGACGTCCTTGGTTGAATCCTCCTCTCGGTCTCCTGAAGCAATGAACAAACTGAGGGCTCGGTTTTGGACCGAGCGAACTCACTCCGACGCTCAAGTCAGTAAACTTAGAGAGATAAGTTGTTGTTGCTTGGCGAAATGTATTTTGTAGAGAGATAAGGAAGATATTACCAGATGAATAGTGATTCTTCGGTTCAATTGTGGATCCTCTCCTCAATGAGAGTTGAGGAGTATTTATAGACTTTCCTCCTTTGTCACGTAGTGGCCAAGTGGCTAGCAGGTGGAAAGACTGATCTACCCTCGGCCGAGGGACCCATGGCAGGCCGGCGGGCCCTGTTGACTCGCCGCCGAGGGGTCTTGGATATGAGTTCGCGGATGTGTGCCCCGGCTGGCTAGTTGCCCCGGCCGGGACCCAAGAGATAGGCCGACAGGGTGCGTCGGTTAGCCTGTCTAGGTCGTTGACTTGCTTGTGGATATCTTTGACTCTGCTCAATATGTTGACTTGGTCAGCGGGTGCAGAATATGCCCCATCATTCGTTTTTGTTAATATTTTTTTTTTGGGATTTTTTGCTTAAAAATGCAGATATGCTACATGCATTTTGTAAAAAATATTTCTATATATCGCTTTTTCAAAAATGCTTGGTATTTTAAAATTAAATAAAAAAATCTAATTATCTACATCTTAAAGTCTGAATCATACTTGTATCAAATAACATACACAGTATATAACAAAGTGTTTATATAGTATAATTAATAAGAGGGAGAATTATTTATGAAACCAGGAGAGAGGTAAAATAAATCTTTGAGGAGAACGTGGGTGCTGAAGAAATTAATTTTTTTTTTCACACCCTGAAAATCAGGGACCAATAGAAATCCTTTAAAAGCTTCAGCTTTTATAGATAGAAGATTGTTGCAAATAGAGATAGAAAAAGGAGGATAAACTTATTAAGATTATGAAATGGTAGTTGGTACTCGGTCTGTTTCAGTTTTTTTTTTAATTCCATTTTGGAGGGTCTCAGTCAACTGTTTGTCTTTATATTTTGAGTTTTTTTTTTGTCAAAACTACCTTATATTTAGGGGTATTTGTAAAAAAAAACTACCTTATATCATTTTTCTTGTTTTAGACTACCTTTGTTTTCTCATTTTTTGGTCAAAAACTACCTACGCTGAAAATATGGCGAGATTTGGTCGATTTAGTGACATTAACCTATCTCACATGACTTTCTTAACATCAAACAACAATGATCAACAACATCTACTAAAGTTTAGCGTAAGTACTTTATGACTTCCCAAAATCGGGCCTTAGTAAGATTAAAACATAAAAGAGTCATGTGAGATATGTTAAAGCCGGAAAATAGACCAAATATGTCTAGATTCTTAGCGTAGGTAGTTATTGACCAAAAATAAAGAAAACAAAGGTAGTTGAAAACAAAAAAAATAATATAAGGTAGTATTTTTACAAATACACCTAAATATAAGGTAGTTTTTGACAAAAAAAACCTTATATTTTAGATTAATCTTTGATGGTCAAAACAAAAAAAAATTAGTCTACTTGTCATCTAATATTGACTCTTTTTTTTCCTTGTCTTTCTGCCAAAACAAAAGGCAAACAAATCAATTGTATCTTTTTATTTTAGATTTGCCTTTAATAGACAATTGAATTCTCCCCATTTTATACTTGTCATCTAATAATGACCCTTCTTCTTTCCTTGTCTTTCTCCAAAACAAAAGGCAAATAAATTGACCAAAATAGAGGGAGTATACTCCATTTTATTACCCTACTTCTATTTTGAAATGATTTTAGGTATTTAGGGCAATTAATTGTTAGGCCAATATTCTTGTCAATAATGACACCCGAGATTCTTGTCATTAACGATTAAATTTATTACTTTAGACGTAATTTATTTAGTATTTTAAAGGCAATCAAATTAATTGTTATATAGTGCATAATTTTTTGTATTTAGGGCAATTAATTATTAGGCCAATATTTTTTGTCTGATAATCGACTTGATTTGGGCGAGATTTTTGGCGAAATAAAATTGGCATATTTGTGATATTTTAAAAACGTAGTTGCTCATTCATGGATTTTTTTTTCATTATTTTTCCATAGTATACTCTTTACCTAATTCTGTTTACTTCTCTCTCCAATTCTCCTTCATTCTCTCCCTCACAAAATTGATCAAATCAACAAAATTAATCCGTCAAATTACACAATTATGGATGCTAATTCTCGTATCGATCAGGTAATAATTCTAATTCTAAATTTATTAACTATATTAGGGTTTGTTTACACTAAATAAATTAGGACTAATTAAATTAGGGTTTATATCGATCAAGTAATTAAACTCGGAGTACAACCGCGAAACCAACTCAGTTTACAATCGTTGTGCATGATCATCACACCACCAAATCGCAATTTGCTCTGAAATCCCATGTTAGTCATAGTTAGCACATGTTGGTTCTCTCTGTTTCACGTACAATTTTTTTTTTTTTTTTTAACAAGCGAAAAGAAATAAACTTGATTAAGATCATCGTTGGGAGGCGGGCCTGTGAGTTCGACTGATGGTGGCGCAAGGGAGGCGGCGGTGAGGATGGTGGCGGACGGGTGGTGGTTGGATGTTTTTAGTTAGAGTACGATAAAAATAAATGAAGAAGAGAGAGAGTGTAAGGGTATTAAAATGGATTCAATAAAGTATAAGGGGTATTATGGTCATGTACGTCCATGATTGAGTAAAACACATACATAAATGAGCACCACCCTTTAAAAATATTAAAAAGATTATACTTTCAACCAGTTAAATTGAGTAACAAATATAATCTTGAGCAAATATCTCCTTAAAAGATTATACCGAAAATTATACTTTCAACCAGTTAAATTGGGTAACAAATATAATTTTGAGCAAATATTTTCTTAAAAGATTATACCGGAAATATGTTTAAAAATATGTTTAAAAATATGTTAAAAAATCAACAACTTTCAGTTTTTTTAGCAATGTTTACGTGATTGCCTTTCTTTATTATTATTTTTTTTAATAAAGTGGAGAGTGACATGTGGCATCTGAAGGGGCTATGACACGTGGCAATCAAAGGAGGTGTCGGTTATTGCTTTAATAAAATATATGATATGATGATATATGATATGATGATTGTAAAACATCAACAAAAATGCATAAAATAAACATTTAAAAACGACGGATTAAGAGCATGTTTGACCCCGATTCTATAAAATAAGTTTTTGTTTTTAAGTTTAATTTTTCAAAAGTGTTTTTCAAAAGCAGAAAAAACAAATAGTTGTTTCTATTTCTATCGGCAAAAATATGGATTTTTAGCTTTTGAGAATTTTTGTTTAATTTTTAGAAAACGATGTGTTTGGCCAAAAAGTGTTTTTAAGTCCAAAAATACTAAAAACAAAATAGGCCAAACACACACTAATGCATGTAGGGAATTTTGAGAGGTTTCAATTATTTTGGTCTTTAGAAATACGAGGGGTGCCCACGTAGAATTTGGAAAAAGGGTACTAGGTAGGAAACCCAAAATAAAGAAGATGACCAACGTAATATAAACATACTTTACACGATATCATATATGGGCCTTGCAAATGGGCCGAGTTTGAATTGGCTCAATTCGGGTTTCTAGGAATTCGTATCGGATTATTTCGGATTTGGGTCATATTCGGGTGAGTAGTTATCAAGTTATTTGTGGATAACAATCCATGTTCTTTTGGACTGAAACTGGTTGAACTGAACTAATATACAGTAAAAAATTTATACTGAACTAAACTTATCTAAACTAAATTGAATCGACCTCAATTGAACTGAACTGAATGAACATATAATACAGAAATTAAGTCCAAAAGAAAGAGCTCCCATATAGAATCAATTAGTTTTAACATAGACTAATAGATTAGCATTATTAGCCTTAATAATAAGCTTTATCATTTAATAGCATTATTTGCATATGGCTGTGTTTGTGGAAAGCCAAGTGATTGGCATTCATTTGTTCGGTTTCAACATGTACTATAAATTGGTTCCAAAGAATAAAATGAAGACACAGAGTTTTATCCTAATTGTGTTTAACATGGTATCAGAAAAATTAACACAATTAAAATCCTAAATTCCAAAACCCTTACCGTCGTTATGACGAACGGTGAAACATTTCCGAAAATCGACCCTTCCTCCCCATATTACCTTGGCCCCCAGGATAAACCAGGCGACTCGATAACTCTGATTCGCCTTACCCTCGATAACTACAACGAATGGTCACATGATGTTCGGCTCGCACTCAAATCGCGAAGAAAATATGCGTTCGTTAATGGTTCCATTAACGCACCAACAAGCCCCTGTACCGAAGACGATTGGGAAACTATTCATTCGATGTTGGTTTCATGGCTATCGACTACCATTACACTGGAGGTACGAGGTTTACTTCCAAAATTCGAAAATGCTAAGCAACTCTGGGATGCGTTGCAGGAACGGTTCGGAGTTATGGATGGATCCCGCATCTAACAGATCATCGGCGATCTCCGTGACTGTCGCCAAAACGGAGGTATGCCTATTGTCGTTTACTATGGGAAATTGTGTCAATTATGGGATGATCTCGATAAACATCAACCCATAATTGATTGCAAGTGTTGTGCTAATTGCACTAGTGCCAAACAACACCTTGACAGGCGTGAATCCAAACGGTTGCACGCGTTTCTGTGGGGTTTACTTCCGCAACCCTATTCGTCCCTTCGTTATGTTATTTTGGCTCAAACCCCTTTCCCTACAGTGGCTCGTGTGTTTCATATGATGTGCCAAGAGGAACGGGTTCGTGGATTGGGCGTTGTTTCTGACCCTAAGCCGGACATTGCGAGTTTTAATGTCACTAGTAATTCTAGTCCCCCTGATAAACCCCTTTCACAGATGACCCGGACTGAGCGACAAAAGTTGCATTGTAATCACTGTAAATGCAACGGTCACGACCGTAGCATCTGTTTTGATCTTCTAGGTTATACTCCGGATTGGTATTATGAACTTAAGGGCACACAAAGGGGGTCTGGCCGTGGCTCCTCTAGCCGTGGGCGTGGCGGGGGCGTGGCAGTGGTGGTGACCGTGCACAGGGGGACAGTAATTCCAACCGTATAGCGGGGACTATTGCCGCCAGTAATGTTGTATACACACAAGCTGCTAGTACATCGTCTGATACTCCACCTGTTACTTCCGCTTCCATGGTAAATGTCTATGACACACCGAGTCATGATCATTCTGGTAAGTGGCTCATTGATACAGGTTGTTCCCATCATGTTACTGGCAAATTTGCACTTCTTACTAATGTTAAAGACATTCCGAGTCGTATTGTGGGTTTACCTGACGGTTCGAAAATCCAAGCTTCACTTGTTGGCTGCGTTGGGCTCACTTCAAAAATAATTTTGGATCCTGTTTTATTTGTTCCTCAATTAAAGTGTAATTTAATTTCGGCTTCCCAATTGAGTGACGTGTTGAATTGTGAATTTATAACCAATGCTACTTCATGTGTCATTCAGGACCGGGCTACGAGGGAGGAGATTGGACATGGTGAGAGGCTTGACGGACTGTACTACCTTCGTGCTGCTCCAGAATCTGCACATGTTCTACGCGCCAGGCCTTCCTTGTTTACTTTATGGCATAACAGATTGGATCATCCGTCTGAGCAAATTGTTAAGCTTCTTCCATTTGTACGAAATAAAGAACAATCGTTGTCAAAACCGTGTGAGGTTTGTCATCGGGCTAATCACATTCGTAGTCCTCTTCCTTTGAGCACAAATAATAGTATGATTGCATTTGAAATTGTCCATTGTGATTTATGGGGCCCATATGACATTCCGTCCACAACCGGGGCACGATATTTTTTAACTGTGGTCGATGATTTTTCACGTGGGGTGTGGGTCTATTTACTCAATAATAAAACTGAAGTGCCTCAAAAGTTTAAGCTGTTTATGGCTATGATTAAACGCCAATTTTCGGTCGATATTCAAATTGTGCGCAGTGATAACGGGACCGAGTTCCATACTTTAAAGCCATTTTTTTTTTTCTGAGATAGGCATTTTATTTCAATCCTCGTGTGTTGGTACCCCTCAACAAAACGGGCGTGTTGAGCGAAAACACCAACATATTTTAAATGTGGCCCGCGCTTTACGATTTCAAAGTCGGTTACCAATTCAGTTTTGGGGAGAATGTGCTTTAGCCGCGACTTTTATTATTAATCGGACTCCATCTCGGGTACTCAATGGGTTAACCCCATATGAAAAACTATACTGTAAAGCACCCAATTTTCAAATACTACGGGTTTTTGGTTCGCTTTGTTTTGCTCACAACCAACGATCCAAAGGTGATAAATTTGCCAGTAGAAGCCGGAAATGTGTTTTTATGGGTTACCCCTCTGGTCAAAAGGGATGGTATTTGTATGATTTGGAGCGTCGGAAATTTTTCGTGTCTCGTGATGTGAAATTTTATGAAGACCAATTCCCATTTCAATCCGAGATAAGCAGTCCTGTTTCAGACAACACTGTTCATGTCCCATCAGAAACTATAATAATGGATTGGGATTTTGATGACACTGCTATGCCCAATCCTGGCCCTACGGACCCCAAGTCCCCTGCAACGGCTGCCCCGAACCCGACTCCTCCTGCATCTCCACTTACGGGTCCCTCTGGTTCTGTTTCGTCCCCAAACACGGGCTCATCAGGTTCTGCTTTGCCCCCTGTACAGCCTATTTTAGGCCGCGGTCAGCGTACTCGTCTTCCGAATCCAAATTATCGTGATTACATTCTGGATTTTGCCAGCGACGACAGCAGCGATGATAGTCCGTCAAGCGCCTCTCGCCTCCTTGTCTCATCTCCCTCGCCAGGTACCCCATATCCTCTAGCTAATTATTTATCTTGCCATAAATTTTCATCTCCATATCGTTCCTATGTAGCTGCTATTACGTCCCATACGGAGCCTCGAAATTTCAAGGCTGCCGTCCAAAGCAGTGAATGGCGGAAAGCTATGGAAGATGAAATGCGCGCTTTAATTGCGAATGAAACTTGGGTACTTGACACTTTGCCACCGGGAAAGAAAGCTTTGACTAGCAAATGGTTATACAAAATTAAATACAAATCGGATTCCACCATTGAAAGGTTTAAAGCCCGGTTGGTTGTCTTTGGGAATCACCAAACAGAGGGGGTCGATTATGATGAGACATTTGCCCCCGTTGCGAAAATGACTACGGTCCGTACTTTCTTATCTATTGCTACCGCGAAAAAATGGCATCTCCATCAGATAGATGTTCACAATGCGTTCCTTCATGGTGATGTGGCCGAAGAAGTGTATATGAGATTACCTCCCGGGTTTTCTGCTCCAAAACCCGGACTTGTGTGTCGACTGAAGAAATCATTGTATGGTCTAAAACAAGCACCCCGGTGTTGGTTTGCAAAGCTTGGTATGACTTTGAAGCAGTACATGTAACACCCCCACACTCCAAGTGCCTTACCAGGACCACTCAGGTATAAGGATGCCACCATCTCGGTTACCCGAGGCATGATATTCATAAGACAATAACAAAACAACTTTAAAAGTAAATAAAGTTTAAAGTGATTACATAGCAATTCCAAACTGATAAAAAGAAATACAAGATTCTCAGACGGTCTACTGCTAAAACTATCAAAGCCATAAAACATCGTCTGACATAGCGGAAGACTTCTAACTGCCATGTGATGACTCATCCCCCAGCTATCCCATACGTGTCATATCATACCTGCTCAATAACTGATCACCACCCCCGAATGGATCACCACAATTTTTAAAACATTTAAACGGGGTCAGTACTAATCACACAATTCAATATATATAACAATAAGATAAACAGACAGCTTAACCGTCGCATATACACAATCACACCAATCCCAACAATCTCAATCACCGACTGTCCACTGAACCAGCCCTGCCAGTGGGGGACCGCAGCCGTACCCACCAAATCCCCGCTCCCCATAATGAGCGATAACCCTGTCCATTAATGTGCACATCCCTTCTGTGGCGGGTTCCACAGAAGGCGAAACTAGGGCGTGAAGCCACTCCCGCAAGTGACCCCACTCAGCCGAGGCCATGCCTCGCGAACCATCAACAACGATCACAACCACAATCACAATACAATTACTATATCAAACAACCAAACACAATACATCAACCAATATCCCATTATGGGACTAAGTAGGAAATCCTACCTGGAACAGCAACACAATCAGACGGTCTCAACAGCTGTATTAAAATTCCTCTTCTACGAATCCTCTTCCTAGCGTATAATCACATAATCACTAATTACACAAAACTACCACAAATCCCCAATTCCCAAAATTAGGGTTTAACGAAACTTAATTAAATATAACAAATTCGATACATAGATCTTACCCTCGACGCAAGGATCACAAAGATGCAAAGAACGATGAAATCTGACACCTCTAGCTCCGGGATTTGTCAACAACACGGATAAATGCGAAGAACGTAACTTGAATCTCCCTTTTAATGTTATTAGGTTTGTAAAAGTGTATTATGAAAGTGACGGAAAGATTTATATATTAATCCGTGTTATTAACAAAACCCGTCGAATTATCACCCGCTAACCGAGCTACTCGATCGAGTAGCTAAGGTACTCGATCGAGTGCCCCCTTACTCGATCGAGTATCCTAGTTACTCGATCGAGTACCCAACAGGTCAAAAACTATTTTAAAACGCAACTCACCCTTAGCTTACTCGACAGAGTAAGGCCTACTCGATAGAGTATCCAAAGACTCATAAATACGGAGTATTACAGTCTTCCCTCCTTAAAAAGAACTTCGTCCTCGAAGTTCAACCCATACATAAAAACAAACATACTAACTCGGTCAAGACGCAACAAAGCTACTAAGAACTCAAAACAAAACCCCAACTTACAGAACATGAAACCATGAACTCTTAACACCAACTCTACTAACTATTCCTACCTCCATACCTCGCTCACGATGTCGTATCAACTACATCATAAACTCTCCCGACACTAACTCCATACATAACCAACTACATAAACATCAAACGGAATGTTACATTCTACCACCCTTAAAAGGAACTTCGTCCTCGAAGTTTACTCACACTCATAACCTCATCATCCAACTGTCAACACTATCGAAGTATTCTCGCATTCCTAACATCGAACTACTACAAGCACGTCCATGACCTTTTAACACTATCAACCACAACATATACAAATCCATATCTTATGCTACACCAACACTCTACTTCCAAATATACTACCATATGTACAACCATCAAAATCTCTTTTATCGCATCCTACTCCTCTTAAGATAAATGTTACGTCCTTGTAACTCACTAATACTAAATCCTAGATATATCTTTTCATTATCCTCATCACCACCGCATGTCAAAGATAACCACCTAGAACCTAAACACTCGCCATGCACATATCCAAGGCTCTCTTACTTAAACAACTTTCATACTTCACTTCACTCGTCACACCACCTAACCTATACCACAAAATCCTTAACTTAATCCAAAACTTCACTTGTTCCCTATTACCGCAACATGACACACCTCTCTATATAAACTACATAAAACTCTTATCGTCAAAAGCATAACTCACGATCCACACTTGTTACGTACACTCACACTAGATCCTCAAGTTCTTTTCTTTATTACCGCAAAACTCATACAAAACTTAACATGACACTAATTCCCAACACCCTACACTCACTTTGTCCCAAAATCGATTATGAACCACTGCAGCGTCCAGATCAATACAACACATGTTCCACCGATCACTTACTATGACTATGTCTAAAGCCTCATCTTAAAACAAGATCAAAAGTACTGTAACAACTTCTCACAACTTTGTCCCATCAACAGAATGTCACTATACCATGACAACAACAAAAACATGTACAACTCTCTTTCATATCATACTCTACACTCATTCAAAAACTTAACTGGTAAGAAACATCAATAAACAAAACAACTGTCTATCCGTACAAACTGAAACTCACAGGAAGCAACATTAAACAAAACAACAATTTATGTGTAACTGGTATATACTTTCGAAACTCGAATCATAATCATCCCGCCTACTCCACCACAACCGGTGACGGCATCGCAACACCGCCACCAACAGCCACACCGCAGTGCAAAAATACCCGCACCACCACACTATGTACCGTGCCCGGATCATCACCCGAGGCACAACAACCACATCGATAGACATCACAACTGCATACAATTCGCATAAACACTGACTCAGAATAACTTCTCAGACAAGGAAAACTTACTCAAATCCACTTTACTAAATCACAACGCAATATATTTTATGGATTAAACAGATAATAACCTCGTGAATATCATCCTCTTACCATATCACAGTTTGACATGTATCATGAATATATACAGGTATAACCAGTCATGCCAGATCACTCAAATTATTACCTTTTTAATCATCATTCAATTAGATTAGCGTACCCAACATGCGTTATAGAACATTCAAATAACAACTTTATGATAATCACACCATATCACGTCTTGTGAGGTCAAAACCTCACACAAACATTTATATATATATCACAGACCCGTAATCACATCCAACCAGTCAATCCTGATCACGTAAGTTACCACCAGATAAAAGTTACCTCTCACCCGAGCTTAATTCGTATGCCCCTCATAACACATTCTCTCATTCGCATAATCATCACCTCATGCCAAATATAACCATACCATTAATACTCAACTACTAACAACCGCCTCATATACCACATCTTATGCTCTCTCTCACAACCATACATATCAATCTGGTCTCTACAAAATCAACCTCTTTAGGATTGCTACCTTTCTAATATACCATCACCCTTAACCACTAGTCACAAATCATAACACTACCACTGTTCGGACATCAAACCTCTTACACCCATCTCTAAACATCACGATTTCTTTCCTATCTTTGGTTAACATCCCCAAATAAAGAACATCAAACCCATCAACAAAATTACCTCAACATTATTCCCAATACTATCTTAATTGTATCGTCATCTAACTTTCCACCACAAATCTCATATCGTGTAAATACTCCACCAACTCTTACTCCCTTAATTCCTCGAAACTCATTATTAATCATGTTGCCCTGAAGCTCCCATATAACCATTAACTAACATCCTCAGGATAATATCACACCTTTCGATGATTCCTTACCTTTATATCACATAACTCCGGTGAAAATTTTCCTTAGCTTACTTTTATCCATCTTTTCTTTTACACTTGACAAAATCAATTAACTATTCAACTTCTTATCACTTCTACCTAACTCTTTAGTGTTCCGGTTACTTTCCCATTGCTCCAAGACCCACATCTCATTATTTTATATCGATATCATCTCACTCTTTCTTACCATGGATCTTCTCTTATAATGCTATCACTCACACTTGCCACTAACCTATCCATAAAATTAACGTTCACTGTTTAAACAACTTCATTTCATGCCGTTAAATGCCCAAAGAAATCACACGTAGTTTCACTTCTTAATAAACCAAATCTCTCAAACTCACTCACTGTCTACAAATCCACCTTGCAACATGTCTCCATAAAGTTCACTATATACCACTCTTCTCAATCCCTTTAAAACGAACTTTCACTACATATATTCTTGACCCACACGACTCCTAACCATCTCACTCCATAATTCTTTACACATCTCAAGTTGCCACTATCCAAACCTTCCTTTCAATCTTTTCATTCTCACGTTCCTTAGACCCACATCATCCCTTACCCACTTTCACTTACTTTTACATCACTCAATTTCGCGAATAAATCACTCACCACGTCTCACCAAAACTTGCACCATGCCTCAATCAGCTCATCAATATTCTTTTTCTTTTTCCACTTCTCAGCACAACCACATATAGCTCATCTCCTCCCACCAAACTCATACTCACCATAAGGTGCCACTCACCACCCCATAAGATTGGGTAACTTACGTATCAAGACCAACTTACATGTAAAACAATGCATAAAGAAGTAAAATAACAACTTTGAATTAAACATAATATGCACGAATGTCAAAAGATAAGCATATGACCCAAAACAGGGGTCACTAGATCGAGTACCGGCCACTCGATCGAGTAAGGGACTTACTCGATCGAATAGGTGAAGATCAGAAGCCCGTAAAACAAATCACCAGGGCTACTCGATTGAGTAACTAACGTACTCGATCGAGTTTCCCCTTACTCGATCGAGTACCAAGGCTACTCGATCGAGTACCCCAATTCTCAGCACTGTCCAATTTTCGTAAAACAGTCATAACTCACTCATTACTTGGTCGTTTTGGGCGTGTGACCTATCGTTAGAATCGTAAAAGGACAAGCTATCACCTCCAATTGGAATCACATCAAAATCATTTATGCATCTCAAGTTATAACAGTTTAAAGACAACCTCTTTATAATCGAAAAACACAACTACTTGATTTTACTTCCAAACAACTTAAACAACAACCAAGCAAACAAAACCAGTCCAAAACTCATAAAACCAGTATTCATAATCATATGTTACTATTTTCAAAAATCAAGCAACAACATCCATCATGCACATATGTTATTTAACTCATTAGTCATGTACTAACCGCATACTTTAAATTTTATAACTTTTCGTAACACAACATTCTCATACATTACAAATCCTATTTCCATGTTACTAATACAACAACATTACAAATACACTTCGTCACTTAAACATATTCATAATCACAAAATTCATATTCTCATGCAATTGCTACTCCATCTTTTCCAATCAATTCATCCATTTCCAACACATTACTCATCATTCTCATACACTTTTCTAACAATTCTAACCAACATTGTAAACCAACTATCATGCAACATGCTTTCAATCAACAACATACGAAATCACATCATCACCATCTTTTCTACACATTCCCCACTCTCAACATACATACATCCACTGATTCATGCCACACATCACTACATAGGTACACAATACACAAGGTAAACACATAGCGATCCCGACTCATATCCCATAGTGACCGGTTCAAAATTGTAGGGCGAGTTCGCGACTTTAGGACGTCTCCCAAGTCTTTGCATTAGCTCCTACAACCTTTACCCCGGGTTCATTTTAATTGACTCCCTATATTCATTGGATTCATTGGTTACACGTTTCAGGATCGTCGCTCTGATACCATTTGTAACACCCCCACACTCCAAGTGCCTTACCAGGACCACTCAGGTATAAGGATGCCACCATCTCGGTTACCCGAGGCATGATATTCATAAGACAATAACGAAACAACTTTAAAAGTAAATAAAGTTTAAAGTGATTACATAGCAATTCCAAACTGATAAAAAGAAATACAAGATTCTCAGACGGTCTACTGCTAAAACTATCAAAGCCATAAAACATCGTCTGACACAGCGGAAGACTTCTAACTGCCATGTGATGACTCATCCCAGCTATCCCATACGTGTCATATCATACCTGCTCAATAACTGATCACCACCCCCGAATGGATCACCACAATTTTTAAAACATTTAAACGGGGTCAGTACTAATCACACAATTCAATATATATAACAATAAGATAAACAGACAGCTTAACCGTCGCATATACACAATCACACCAATCCCAACAATCTCAATCACCGACTGTCCACTGGACCAGCCCTGCCAGTGGGGGACCGCAGCCGTACCCACCAAATCCCCGCTCCCCATAATGAGCGATAACCCTGTCCATTAATGTGCACATCCCTTCTGTGGCGGGTTCCACAGAAGGCGAAACTAGGGCGTGAAGCCACTCCCGCAAGTGACCCCACTCAGCCGAGGCCACGCCTCGCGAACCATCAACAACGATCACAACCACAATCACAATACAATTACTATATCAAACAACCAAACACAATACATCAACCAATATCCCATTATGGGACTAAGTAGGAAATCCTACCTGGAACAGCAACACAATCAGACGGTCTCAACAGCTGTATTAAAATTCCTCTTCTACGAATCCTCTTCCTAGCATATAATCACATAATCACTAATTACACAAAACTACCACAAATCCCCAATTCCCAAAATTAGGGTTTAACGAAACTTAATTAAATATAACAAATTCGATACATAGATCTTACCCTCGACGCAAGGATCACAAAGATGCAAAGAACGATGAAATCCGACACCTCTAGCTCCGGGATTTGTCAACAACACGGATGAATGCGAAGAACGTAACTTGAATCTCCCTTTTAATGTTATTAGGTTTGTAAAAGTGTATTATGAAAGTGACGGAAAGATTTATATATTAATCCGTGTTATTAACAAAACCCGTCGAATTATCACCCGCTAACCGAGCTACTCGATCGAGTAGCTAAGGTACTCGATCGAGTGCCCCCTTACTCGATCGAGTATCCTAGTTACTCGATCGAGTACCCAACAGGTCAGAAACTATTTTAAAACGCAACTCACCCTTACTCGACAGAGTAAGGCATACTCGATAGAGTACCCAAAGACTCATAAATACGGAGTATTACAGTACGGGTTCTCCCAAAGCTATTATTACTACTCTCTTTTTACTTATGTTAAAGATGCGGTACGGCTCCATGTCTTGATATATGTGGATGATTTTAATTGTTTCTGGAAATGACTTACCTTCCCTTGTCGCCTTCAAAGCTTATTTACACAAATGCTTCCATATGAAAGATTTGGGTGATTTAAAATATTTTCTTGGCATCGAAGTAGCTCGTAATTCCGATGGTCTTTTCTTGTGCCAACGCAAATATACACTTGACATTATTAATGAAATTGGCCTTCTCGGGTGTAAACCCTCTCCTACTCCGCTTGAGCAACATCATCAACTTGGGCGTAGCGGGAGCAAGTTTCTTACCAACCCCGAGCGATATCGAAGATTGGTGGGTCGTTTGGTATACTTGGCTGTCACTCGTCCGGACCTTACTTACACGGTCCACATTTTGTCTCAGTTCATGAGTGCACCCCGAGAGGACCATTGGCATGCCGCGCTACGGACCGTTCGGTATCTTAAAGGTACCCCAGGGCAGGGTATTTTGTTGTCTTCCCGTTCCGATATGAAATTATCTGGCTGGTGTGATTCGGATTGGGGTAAGTGTCCCGAGAGTCGCCGTTCTTTATCCGGTTGGCTTGTTTATTTTGGTTCCTCTCCTGTGGCGTGGAAGACCAAAAAACAGCTTACTGTCTCGCTGTCCTCAGCTGAGGCCGAATATCGAGCACTTCGTGCCATTACTAGCGAAATTAAGTGGCTTACATGCCTCTTAAGAGATTTGGGCGTGACACATTCGGCTCCCGTGAAAATTTTCGGCGACAATAAGTCAGCCTTGCACATTGCACATAACCCGGTCTTTCATGAGCGTACCAAGCATAAAGAGATCGGCTGTCATTTTGTTCGGGATGCTATTAAAGATGGCCTTATTGCTCCTTCTTATGCTCCTACTACGGTTCAACTTGCTGATGTGCTTACTAAAGCCCTTGGAGTTTCTCAGTTTCAGTTATTAGTCCGCAAGTTGGGCATCGTTAATCTATATGCTCCCACTTGAGGGGAGTAATAGATTAGCATTATTAGCCTTAATAATAAGCTTTATCATTTAATAGCATTATTTGCATATGGCTGTGTTTGTGGAAAGCCAAGTGATTGGCATTCCTTTGTTCGGTTTCAACATGTACTATAAATTGGTTCCAAAGAATAAAATGAAGACACAGAGTTTTATCCTAATTGTGTTTAACATAGACGGATATATCCGTCTAAAGTGAAAGACAGGTCAAATATGTTTAAAGTTGTGACATTTTTGGGCCTCACCATACAACTTGTTGCTGTCTTATCCTTGGAGTGGGTGAATATTTGGCCCGTCTATAACTATAAACGGATAACAAACATTCTGATTGGGTCAATTTGGATGCAGGTCGAGTCGGGTCATGCAGTCGGGGCAGTTTTGTCTGATATATATGGTCTACCGTCTACGGATGCTCGGTATTTAATTAAGAAACGGAAAAAAGAGTCAAGAATTGTACTTGCATTATTCTTGACAAACACTTCTCGGAACATAAATCCCTAATCTTTACCTCGAATTCCAACTTTGTTAAAAAAAATTCCGATACCCTAAAATCTTAACTCTTAACTACAATGGGTTCCGGTGTGTTTCTACATACTTTTGATGATTTAATTTTATTTATAATTCAATTTAATTATATTTTTTTTAGCAATTATCATGATTTTTTGATGATTATATCGTTTATACAATGTCTATGCTGCAGATGCAGATATGGAAGATTACGGGTTTGAGTACTCCGACGAAGACGCTGATGAACAAGATGTTGATATTGAGAATCAATACTATAATTCCAAAGGTTGCTTCTTTTGATTTTATTTGGTTCTTAATTACTTGAATGTGTTTTAGGGTTTTAATTATTTGCTATAATTTGATGCTGTTGTGCTGTAAACATTCATCGATGCGTTTCAAGTATCGTTTTAATTATTTGTTATAATTTGAGAATCAATACTGTAATTCCAAAAGAATTGGTATTTATGTTGACAGAAGTTACTACGCCATAATATTGTATTGCCTAATTGTAGTGTTACGCGACTCGTGTCACCAATTGTAGCTGGTTTTGCTATTGGGTGCCTGTTTATGTTGTTTGAGGAAAGTATGTTTCGATATTAAGCGGTGAACAGATACTTGCAGTAGATGCCGCCTTCCCCACTAGCTTTGAAAATTTTGATTTTTTAGCTAGTTACTCTAGTGCATTACTAATTTTCTCCTTAAATCTCGAGGTAGACACTTTAAACTTCTTGCTCTTCCATTGGTGGTGCGGAATCTTCAGTGTTGGCAGGATAAGCAGGAATGTTTTGTACTTTTATTCGTTAGATTGATACCTCGTATTCGAGAGGCCTACTTTGTTTGTTGGGCGGAGGTACTGCGTGTGCCTTCCTAGTTGCTCAGTTACATCAATGCAATGCTGGTTTTGATTGTTACTCGTAACATACAATCTATTTCCTTTGTTTGAGTTTTGAAATACGAATACTCTTCTAATTCCCCCTAAGATCTAATTCTTTTTTTTTTTGTCGACACTTGTCAATGCGGGATTACTGTTCGAGTTAATATTGTAAAAATTGACAGTACAAGTAAACTCGCCCTTGGTTTCTATAGATTGTTCATTATTTGTGTGTTTTCACTTTTGTGGCAGAGGATGTGTAGTATGGGTATTTTATGGATATCCATTTACCCTGGTAGTTTCTTTTTTGCTTCTTTTGGTTATAGTAGCACGTGCTTTCACACATGTCCTCTTTTCTCTAGTTTAAAAAATCTTCAATATTGTGTTAACTTGGGCTCCTCGTACATCTTGGAGTTTGATAAGTGCGTTTTTGGATTGTAATTTTCAAGGCTGATACCTGGCTTATTTCACTTGTTTCAGGATTGGTTGAATCTGATCCCGAAGGTGCACTTGCTGGCTTTGCAGAGGTAGTTAGCATGGAACCAGAGAAGGCTGATTGGTGAGCTATAAAAGATCATTTTTTATTCAAGAATTGCGTGTTAAATATGTTATGGAACTACTTGTATAGGAAGTAGATATAGGCTCAAAGCCTCTATTGATTTAAGTTAGACGTGTCAAGGAAAAGTAATAGTGTTATGATCCTATCTAGAAGTGGGTGTTGAATGGATGTTATTTATTCTATGGGTGATATCACAGCTGGCATTTTGAACGAAGTAGTGGGTAATAGTGTTGTGCATGAATGAATAGAACCTAAAAGTTAACTTGGTTTATCACTTGTTTGACTTTTGACTGTTACCTACGATACTATCTAAAAGTTAATATTTATTCCAGCCTTCCATGCTTCTAGCTTGTTATAGAGGGTTATGGGTTTTTGATCAAACATAGAAGAATTTTTTTATGCTACCGTAATGCCACATCACTTTTGTTACCCTCTCACGTAATAATAATATACTCTGTAAAAAAGGTGGGAATGTGGGATGTTATAAAAACGATAGACTACCTAAAATACTGGAACCTGATTGGTTGCTTACACCGCATCAGATATGTTACCGAAGGATAAATAGTTTTCTGTGACATATATTCATACTGCTAGTGTTTCATATATAATTTTGTAATATTTTACCTAATGACACTCATATTTTAGGGGATTTAAAGCATTAAAGCAAACTGTGAAGCTGTATTACAAGTTAGGAAAGTATAAAGAGATGCTGGAAGCGTACAGAGAGATGTTAACTTACATAAAATCTGCAGTGACTAGAAATTATAGTGAGAAGTGTATCAACAGCATTATGGATTTTGTTTCTGGGTCAGCAAGCCACAATTTTGATCTCCTGCAAGAGTTCTACCAGACGACCTTGAAAGCTCTTGAAGAGGCCAAGAATGAGGTTAGGAGTACAAGATACTTGTTCTAGGCTATTGGTGTATTGTGAATATTTCCTGCTCACTGTCTTGTTTTATTGATTGTCAGAGACTATGGTTTAAAACTAATCTAAAGCTTTGCAACATTTGGTTCGACATGGGAGAGTATGGGCGAATGAACAAGGTATTGTGATTTTTTTTTCCTGTTCTATTTGGTCAGTACAAATATGTAGGCTTTGCTTTTAACCTTTTCTTTTTGTTTAAATCTTTAAAAGATCCTGAAGGAACTCCACAAATCATGTCAAAAGGAAGATGGCACTGATGATCAGAAAAAAGGAACCCAGCTGTTGGAAGTTTATGCAATAGAAATCCAAATGTATACTGAGACCAAGAACAATAAGAAACTCAAGGTGGACCATCTTTGACTTACTTTTGTCTTTTGACTCTTTCTTTGCATGTACTTGTAGGCGTGGTAGACTTGTAGCTAGCTTCTGTAGTGACTAAAGGGTATGGAAGGTCGTCGTTGTCTTTCGCGTGTCATAGTATAGTCGGAATGTTTTGGGTAAAAAGGCTCGGTGGAGTAGAAAAGGAAATAAGGAGATGTGTGCTTGTATTGTTAAGCAATCAGTGCTATGTGAAGTAATCATATCTGTATCATGAAGAGTATTATGATAAAATAAACTAAGGCATAACTTTCGCTTCTAGGATTGTGGACGATATTGTCTAGATCGTGCATCTTGATTATTGCTTCCTGTCTGAAGAACTTCACAATTTGATTACTCTCTATACCTTAACTTCTGCTAACTTTTGGTTTAGTTATTTCAGACTGTAAACGCATTAGTGTGTTGTCGACTAATATGATTTATTTTCTGAAATGTGAGTAAAACGATACAGTATGATCTTTACATCTGTGAATATGTGCTCTTCTGTGTGTTGTATATGGTGTACCCATGATGAACTCTCAAGTATTCTGGCCTTTTCCATTCGTACTCTCTCTTTATTTATTTCAGAACTTGCTCTAGCACTTCACTTCAGTAATCAACTATGGCCTTTCTACTGTAACTTTAGTCGTCAAATTCATGAGCTTCTCACACTATCTCCTGAATATTGTGTATTAAATTGCAGCAATTGTACCAGAAGGCTCTCACCGTAAAGTCAGCTATACCACATCCGAGGATAATGGGAATAATTCATGAATGTGGTGGGAAAATGCACATGGCAGAACGTCAGTGGGCAGAAGCAGCCACTGATTTTTTCGAGGCCTTTAAGAACTATGATGAAGCTGGGAACCAAAGGAGGATCCAGTGCCTGAAGTATGTAACAAAGTCACCCTTAACGTTCTTTTTATTACTTCACATTTCAGATTTGTGGCCATACCTGTGTTATTGCATGGATAGGGAATTAATTTCTTGCTTGTTGCTTGCCAATCCGACATTCTCATAGCGGAGACACAATGACTGTCATACATTACAAAAGTAAATGAAGGGATAGGTGTATGAAGTATATAGTATGGTTTTTAACGATTATATGCCTTATGTCTATCATTTCTCCATTTCACTTTTTTTGTTTCCATATTTTTTCGTCTTGTCGATGTGCCGTCATAATCGTATCCTCATTATAGGACAAGGCGGACCTTGTGTCACCAAATTTGAATCAGGGAGAGTCCGACGAACTAGAGTAGCATAGACGATGCCTTTATCATGCTCTTGCATTTTCTTGTTGTACTTCTTTAATGTTTTTTTATCGTTTTTAGCATCATGCCAAACTATGATCTTCAAGGATAGGCTATCGTTTAGAAAATGAAACAGAAGCGGTGTTTTAAAGAATTCAAACTGGATGGTCTGGCTAAAAGCGACTAGATACAATATTACACTTGTAATAGGGGACGTGATTGTAGCTCTTATAAGGGCCTATGCACCATTAAGTACGGCTAGATGCAGTAGACATGAATTTTGGGAGATTCAGTAGAGGTGATCTAACGGATGCCTTTTGCTGGTGTTTTCCAACATAAACGTGGGCTCTAGTCGTGTTATCTCCGAGAGCATTCATGGAGGTTGCGGTTTTGGGAAGAAATATAATGAAATGATATCTTGGGAACTTGTATCTGACAAATGACTTGGTTTAAAGAATCACTGGTTTGAGAAAAGAAACTTTTACTTAGTGAGATAGATGAGTGAAGGTGGTGGTGTGAGTACGATACCTCAACATAAACTATTGGTTCTTGATTCTCGAGATAGGAAGCCTTAGGGTGAAAATCAGAAGTACATCAGAGAATCAGCTGCTGAACTTTCATGGAGAACTAGCACGTCTAGCATTATTATTGTGGTTATAATGACTACTAGTGGACATATTGTGTAATATGTGCATGAATATAGATTCATGTCCTTACAATCTTTTTTCGTATTTTGCTTCAAATTTTAACAACTCTTTCTTCTTTCTTCCCCTCTCTTCATTTTTTTTACCTTACACTGATAGGTCCATATCTGGATAAATAAAAAAAATAAAATAAAAACTATAGGTCCATTCATGTTAGCCATCCCTAAATATTTTCGGGACTAAGTGGTTGTTTGGTTCATAGAGGAATTAAAATTTCCTAGGAAGTTATTCCCTAATTCATGTGAATTTCTAGAAATTGTTTAGTTACTTATGTGGGAAATTGAGTTCCACATGAATTGTCAGTTACCTAGACGGGGTAGGTAAGCCAATTCTTCCATTATGTGGGAATTCAGAATTCATATGAAGTTTCAATTACTACATTTTTTGGCAGCCAAACAATCTCCTTAGTCACAGTTGCTACAATTCCCATTTCATGAAATCTGTCGAGGCAACCAACCAACCACTAATTTTTAAATTTTTTTTGGGTTTCAATCTACCAAAGTTGGTTGGTGTGAGTTCCTTGACTCTTGCGAATCGCCAAACTTGGGAGGGGTCTATCCATTAAGTTGTCTTCAGTACCTCGAAGTAGATTGCCCCAGGTGTCGGTAGGGGATACTCCTGGTCATCACCAAATAAAAAATTCAAACACAGTTTTTAAAAATAGAATTACCTAGCAATATTCTTAAATTTTGAAGTCAAATAACAAATTTGTGTACATTGAACCATTGATGTTGTCTTTGGCTTCTAGTGATGATATGCCACTTTCTTGCCTAACATTGTCATTCTTTTCTTTATCTCAGATATTTGGTTCTTGCTAACATGTTGATGGAATCCGAGGTCAATCCTTTTGATGGACAGGAGGCAAAGCCGTATGTTGTTTTGTCTTTTCCCTCGGTGTGTGGCATTGTGATTTGTGAGCTCTATGATTTGTGTTTGCTGACTTGAAGCTTTATTACAGATATAAGAATGATCCTGAAATTTTGGCAATGACAAATTTGATAGCTGCTTATCAACGAAATGAAATTCTCGAGTTTGAGAAGATTCTGAAGGTCTGGGTGATTAGCCATCCCTTTCTTAGCACTTCGGTTCTATATATATTACCTTGCTGTTTTAGTTCTCTTACGAAGCACCGATTTTGATGATTCAGAGTAACAGAAGAACAATTATGGATGATCCCTTCATTCGAAATTACATTGAAGACCTCTTGAAAAACATCAGAACTCAAGTGTTGCTCAAGTTGATTAAACCTTACACGAGAATCAGAATACCTTTTATATCCAAGGTAAAATAAGCGTTCCTGATACCATTTTTTTTATTCACAGTGGCTGTGTTGTACCCAATTGCTTCATTCTTTTGCTTGTGTATGGAGTATTTTTAAGTTCATATTCGTTCCGTGGTATTATCAATGGTGTTGTGATCAAATTTGGATGGCGTACAGGAGCTTAATGTGCCAGAGCAAGATGTTGAGCAGTTATTGGTGTCGCTAATATTGGACAACCGAGTACAAGGATACATTGACCAAGTCAACAGGTTACTGGAACGTAGCGACCGGTAAATATTTCTACTATTATTGGTGCTTTTGGAGATGAACCACACTGTTATATGATTCTTGCATACCTGACTGCTTTAATAATATATCACAGGTCGAAGGGAATGAAGAAGTATACAGCTATTGACAAATGGAGCACACAACTCAAGTCATTATATCAAACGGTTAACAATCGGGTTGGTTGAGAATTGAGATTTAGGACTTTGTATGCTTGCTATTTAGTTTCTGGTGGATCTCGTTCTCATACAAAGGTTGCCGGAGTCTAGGTGTACTTTTTGTTTGGCTTCTTTCAGTCGAGTTACATATGAATTTGAGCACCAACGTTATCACACACACTGATATTCCCATGGTATGTTTCATCTGCGGATTACTATGCGTAGGTAATTTTTGGCGCAATTTGGAAGTGGTATCGGTTTGGTTCGGTGCAAGTACAGGTTGCTTGGTTTTGCTAGTTTTGTTTGTGTAAAGTTCCCAAATGTCAAGGTCATCGGCAAATTGGGTGAGAATTCTGTTTTCCTAACTACGACTGCATTGTGAGATTTCTCTGAAACACAGAACAGTTTATATTCCTGTCAAGCAAGATTACACACAATTTCATAAAATTCCAGCAAGTCTCGAACTACTTGCCCAGAAAACTTGATGAGACGGGGAATTCTGAAGAAGACCAACGGCCAGCCTGTTGATGTTCCTGAGTAACCTTGAAAACATCTTGCAAACACCTCTGAAGAAGACCAACGGCCAGCCTGTTGCTAACATCCACAATAAACTTGCGAGATACCTGATATACAGATGATCCAGCTCTCTTTGCAGGATAACTCGGACTTGCAAATCTCACACTGTATGCAAGTTTTCTTCAATAGAAACAAAAAACGAGAAAGTAGTGGCTTTTACAAATCATATTATGAATGATTCGATTGGCGTCACTAATGTTTGTTTGAATCTTAAACATGCAAGCAATGAAAAATCAACGTGCACCGTGCACGAGTAATTCCCGACAAGCTTCAAAATGATTAGTGATTGGCCTGGATTGGATTTTACGAGATTTAAATCTGATCCACTTATTTATTGGATCATCACGCCCACGTCAACACCCACACCCAATAACAATAACAAAACATAAAAGGGTATTAGAGCCCATAGTTAAAACAACCTAGGCATGCTGCAAGAAGATTCGAAAAACTGGGTCAATAACTTGCAGCAAGAGAGGTCTAGACTGCTTTAAAAATGGTCATCGCGGTGACCGGTTCAAAACTAAAAGGGCTATAAGCCGAATTAAAGACGTCTTTCTAACGGAGTTAAGGAGGCTCTTAATAGTTTCTACCCGAGGTTCATTTTATTAGTCACATACTAGTTTCATTAGATTCATTAGTTTCATGTCCTAGGATCGTTCACACTGATACCACTTTGTAACACCCCCATTTATCCAGGAGTTTTTAGCAAGACATTCCCAAATAAATAGAACTGTTACTATCTTGGTTGCCCGAGATAGTGAATAACAAATATAATAATACAAAGGTATTTTAAGTAAATAACATAATTAATACCTCAGGTGGCCTTTATTACAATTCAACTGTATTAAATAACTTAAAAATTATATTACAAATGAATAATAACTCAAGGTCTTTAAAGTAACATCGGGTGAACTATGTAGATGTGATAGCTAGACTCCAATATTGCCGCCACTCTCACGCCCCAAATCCCCACCAAGCATCCAGCACAACAACTAATCCAAACCTGTTATTTCATCTGCTCCCCATTCGATCGGAAGTGTCATCAAATGGATCATAACAGGTAACAATTAGTAAAAGTTGGGTGACAATTTTTACACAAGACACAAACACGTCGACCAAAAAGATCGAGTAGGAATAACTAAACAATGCTTAGCAATTATTGATCAACACCTGCAATAGAGAGCATGATAAAAACAACAAGCATTCACCACACCACTATCCACGCCACTCACGTCGTGGCTCACGCAACACATACACTACTACACATTGTGCATGGGTCTGCAGGACCACGGACCACCCGAACACCGTCGTTCCTTGCATACCAAGTCATGCCAAGTCTGCAGATCCGCAACTCTTTCACATCCCCGTGCCTGACCTACCAAAACATCACAACAATTGTCAACAACAACCAAACTCCTCCTCCAATAACAAGGTTATCACAATTATAATTCAACAACAATATTTGACAATAATGATACATTCATGAAGTAACCATCACCTAGATAATACAACAACAACAATACTTCTTATAAATCTGTCTCAACATGTTCAACAACAACAATTAATCAATACTTGTTAAGATAGATTAGTTAAACCTACTTTTTAGCAAAACCTCAATTAAACAAGCAATTAACCACTTAGAATTGTTCCTCCACAAATCCCTCACCTACTCAAGACATAATTTACATATAATCACAATCTATGCATATTACTCAAATTAACATAGAAAACTACCAAAGTTAACCCCCGAAAATCACCCCTACACACGACCTACCTTACGACCACCTAGGTCTCAGCCGTCAAACAACCACCACGGCGGACAACGGTGGTCATTGGTGGTCAAGGGCAATCGTGGGGTGATCAACGGTGTCACGGGTCAATTATCAAACGTAAATTCATTAATTAAAAGCGAGATTAGTTTACTTACGGTATTAGATCTAAGGCAAGGATGAAGAATTGAAAGCTCTCTCTCTCTCTCTCTCTCTCTCTCTCTCTCTCTCTCTCTCTCTCTCTCTAATATTTTAGGACTCTTTGAATTTGTGAATAAAGCGTTCTTAGTTGGATGAAGGGAAGTATTTATATAGTTTGTGAGTGGTGAAAGAATCCATGATATAATAAATAATAAATAAATAAATAAATTGGAATTAAGTAAGCTTAGATAGCGTCCAGACCCAATACACCTTGCCCCTTCCATACTCCTAAACAGCCAGTCCCCTCTTCTCCCCTTTTTTAAGGTTATAGCTAGTCTACTATAACTTAACTGTAACACCTCTTCTTACCCGGCCAAGGTAATTGGGAGATGTTACCTTCTCGGTTTCCCGAGGCGGTGAATCGGAGATACAATAAAGAAACACTTATTATAAATGACAAGTTTAGTGATTACAAACCATTAACTAATAAATAAATACAACTCATGGCTACTATACTCATCTAACTAACTACACTCGTCTCGTGACTTATCAAGCTCGTCTCGTCTCCCACATACTATCCAAATAACCTGTACTTAACTTGTTCCCCATATGACCAAAGGACATCATAGGTGATAATTACACAGACACACAAACGTCGGTTTCAATAAACAAATAAAGTGCGACACGACTCAAGTGTGTGAATATGCAACATGACTACTAATATGAATAAACCACTATCAACAACCACCACCACGGTATCGGGAAACGCTCAAACATACCGACAACCACACTGGTACCGGGACACGCCCAGACATACCGATAACCACACTGATACCGGGACACGCCCAGACATACCGATAATCAGAAACAAGTACCGGGACACGCCCAGACGTACCGGGTCCGGAAGCTAACCGGATCCCCTACCAGACGTCGTGTCTCAACCACACGAGTCCTTCCGTAACTCAAGCCATTAACGTGCACATCCCTCTTAGAGTGGGAAGCTCCAAGAGGCGACTTAAGCGTAAGACGGTCTCCCAACCGTCTTACGTCTCCTCAATAACCAAGTAACACCACCAATGATCTCCAACACAACACAACAATGACCATACATGGAAAATGCAACACAATACCAATTATATGACTCATGATGAACTCCCTCCCAATATTTCATAGATAAAACTTCCTCAAAGACCAACTTGTTATCCCAATCGACTCATACATAAAAATGATGATGCAAGACACATAAATATGCACACAAAAATATTGAAACCAAGTAGGATAAACCTACCTTTTAGCATACTCCATAAGCTAATCCAAGACAACAAGAATCCATCTCATAAAACCGTCTCATCCTACAATTATCACATAATAACTATCATAATACATCCTAATATATTATACAATACAAAATCCCTTATTATTACCCTCTAATTACCGATAAACACATACTAATTGCTAATTAATCAACCCAATTGAAAACCCCCAAAAGTTAGGGTTCATAAGACTAGAAAAGGGTAGATCTTAACTTACAAATAAAGAGGAAGGAAGGATGAAGGTGAGCAATCCACTAAACCAAGCTTGAATCCCCTAATATGGTGTTTGTGAGGGTTTTAGAGAGAAGGGAGAGAGTTTGGAGAGATAAGGAAGAAGATAAAAATGATTTTAGGGTTAGGGAAGAAAGAGTTTAATCCCGTGTTCTAAACAGCGTTACTCAATCGAGTGGCGAGTCCACTCGGTCGATAGTCGGTCCACTCGGTCGAGTGAACCTCTAGTGCGACGCAGTTCTCAGCAATGACCAGTTTTCGTAAAACAGTCATATCTCACTCGTCTCTTGGTCATTTTGGGCGTGTGACCTACCGTTGGAATCGTAAGAGAACAAGATATCACCTCCAATTGAAATCACATCAATACCATATCTAGATCTCAAGTTATGACAGTTTTAAGACGACCCTTCTATAGGCGGACAATATAACAACTCCACTAAGTCTAGTATAGGTTATACTCCACTTTATAGTTATACCTCACTCCCGAGTCACCTCTAGTCTAGTCTAAGGTCCCCTCACGCATACCAAGGCTTCTTTTCGGGTCCCACAATATCGGGGTATTACATTAACTCATTTCCAAACCTTTATTCTAATTTCATTTTAACTTTAGCCGAGTTGACTTTGACCAAAAATACGGAGTACTACAGTCCTCTATTAAAAAGAATTTTGTCTCAAAGTTTGCACATAGATTCAAAAAGACACTACCAACAACTTATTAATTCAATTAGCCCATCCAATATAATTACTCAATTAGTTTAACATTCAACACAACTTATGGATAACTACACTCATTTTAGCTTCTAAATATCGAACTATTACATTATACCCCTAAAAATAAGCTAGTGGACCATTGATTACGTGGTCTATATGCCTCTTTTTTTTTTTGCCTTTTGTTTCATACCTCTCTCCCAGTGAGAACGACTACTTGGGATGTCCTATTTTCAATTTATGGAATCCTTTCATTGATATGTTTAAATAAAGTTTTTGTAAATCTCAAAACATTTAGGGATATCCTAAAACTTCTATATGTTGAACATGTATTCGTCACTAGTTGCATTGCCTTGTTTTGCATTATTAATACTAAAATGCAAAATAATATGAGGTTATTTTAATACGGATTTTCTAACATTAAATTAATTACAGAAAGTTTGTTGAGAATATTCACTAATTATGGTAAATGTGAGTTTGTACATCTATCTTTCATGATTTATTCTCCACAAACTTTCTGTAATTAACTTATTAACATGTATGTGCCCTAAGGGTATATGTTAGAAAAACCCTTTTATTTTTATACATAAATATAAAGTTGTGAGATCTAAATACGATCATAGCCATTAAGAGAAAATGGGCCCTCATCAATTACTTTTTAGAAATTGGAGAAGATCATTTATTGTGGGAAGCTATAATATTCTGAAACTTGCGGTAATGCATACCATAAGTAGTAAATATAGTTTTACTTAAAACTATTTTAGATTTATAATATTTAACATTATTTTATGGTCGCAAATGAAATTTTATTTGTCTGACCATAGACAAGGATACATGAGATACATCACATATTATCTCCGCTAACATTGGTTAGAGTAATTATTCTTATTGTTGCGATAGCTAGTTGAATTTTCATCACTTTTAATACAATTACATTAATAAAACCACTTTTATTTGTGTAGGTGGAGTGAAAACGCAATAGGCGGCTTACATAAAGAGTCTTTTGAAATAAAATGTCATTTTATCAGTCAATGCACAAAAGCTTTACCATCTTTAAGACTCTAACAAACTTTTTTTTGGTTCTTACCGAATTTTAGATCGCATTCAATCCTTTTTTTTATTTTAATTATATTAGTGTGGTGATTAGTCTTTAAATTGACTAGCTAAATTGAGGTCTGCATTGCAAAAACAACCTTTTTAGAGTAGTTAAGGGCAAAATTTAAGATTTTCAACACATAAATGTGATTGGGTTCGACCTCTACATCATACATTTCTAACTTTATCACTTGTAAATTGATATGCGCCACGTGGCTTTAAGAAAAATAGGAGTGGTAAAATTAATATCGTAGATTTACAACAATTAACATTGTTCTAAACTTTTTTCAAATGAGATTATGTGTAATTGTAAACCATGTCTAATATACATGAAGTAAATGATACTTCATATCTAATCTCCACTAACATTGGTTGTCATAATTATTTTCATTTTTATTATAGTCAATTGCATATTCATTAATTTTAATTTTAATAGCATTAATAAAACTAGTTTCCATTGTGCAGGTGGAGTGAACACACGACTCGCGAAAAGCGATCACCGTGAGTACTTTACGAGGGATTTTGAAGTAGAATGTCCTTTTATGTCCCGATTATCCACGCCCAACTGTTCTATTAGTATGTGATTAGTTTTTATATTGACAAAATGAAGGTTCACATCAATAAAAGCAAGTTTGCACGAGTAGTTAAAGGGGAAAACTTCATATCTTCTCCACATAAACGCACATGGGTTCGAACCACGTTTGCTCGAGTTGTTAAGTGGGAAGACTTAAGATCTTCTACACATAAGTGCGCATAAGTTCGAACCCTACAGCTTGTATTTGCTAGGCTATCTCGTGTTAATAGACGTTTCTTTTCTTGAAATTTTGTCTCATCATATGTGATCAAGAACAATTTCAGGTTTTTGTGTATGAGAATCTGCATTAGGCATTAACATTACAATAGTTTTTAAACACTTTTTTTCAAATTTTCTTTTTCTAATATCTTAGATTTACAAATGTTAAAATTTTTCTAAGTTTAATAGGGTGTCAAATAAGATTTTGTGTGATCGATAAATAATCGCACCACGTGTCTGATATACATCACATCTGATCTCCGCCAATATTGGTTATCGTGATTATTCTTATTGTCCTTGTAGCTAGTTGCATTTTCATCACTTTTAATTTTATTAGCATTAAGAAAACTAGTTTCCAGCGTTTAGGAGTGAAGATGTGAAAAACGATTAACGTGGCTTCATGCGAAGCTTTTAATGTAGAATGTCCTTTTATGTCCCAATCATCCATGGCTAGTTGATCTGTAACAAACTTTTCTTTTGTTTCTTCTCTTACCGAATATTAGATTATAAGACTTCATTTTTTTTCCTTTTTGTTTTATTTATATCTAATTAATCTAATCCGTCATTCAGGTGTAAACAGCGGGTTCATATTCGAACGGCCTATTACCTGAAAGCTTTCGTCCTCCATCCCCATGAACAGGATTGGGTCTTTAGCAACTCGGTCCCGAACTCCAGACCACATCTAATTAATCTTTATATTAAATAATTAAATTAAGGTTTACATTAACAGAAGCAGGTTTCCCCGAGTGGTTAAGGGGAAGACTTAAGATCATCTGCACATAAGTGCGCGTGGGTTTGAACCCCACAACCTGCATTTTTAACTAATGTATTTGTAAATATAGTAACTATGGTAGAACTAATGTATTTGTAAATGTAAATGATAGTTTAAAGCGAGGCTAGCTCGTGTTAATAATTTTTTTTATTATATTGTCATCTCTCCAAATTTTATCAAATCTATATTTATTTTATTATAAATATAAAAGGCCAATTTGTACACATATTGAGCCATTATCAATCATAAGACGCCACAATGAATGTTCTTAATAATTACAAGCAAGGGTTAATTTCTGTTTGGTTTTTCTAATGTGTGCCCTTAGGGCACACATTAATAAACCAAATATGGAAAGATTTACAACATATTCTCATGATAAATGGAATTATAAACTTAGTTTTACCACAATTAGTGGGAATATCCTATGAATCTTTCCTTATTTGGTTTATTAATGTATCCCCTTAGGGCACACGTTAGAAAAACCCATTTCTGTTTAGAGATAAGAGGAGGTGATCAGCAACTGAGGCTAAATAAATGCAGTAATCTATCGCCTAACATCCCTTCTCTTCCCCTTTTCCTACGACTTCACTAAATTGTCTGTTGAAATATATTATGTTTTTTTTTTTGTTTATGCTTATAATCAATATATGATTTGATTATATCTATTGTTATATTGTAAACTATTTATTACGAAATTACTTTTTTCCCATACGAACTTTACTTTTTTCACATACACTTTTTCATTACCTTTCCCTGCACTACCCTTTTTACCTAAAACTAAGCAAATGGACTTCTTTATCAACTTTTTTTTTTCCTAAAACCTAAACTAATCGATCTAAACAAAGAACGGGTTATTGAGGAATCTTAACTATCATTACTAATTGACCATCCGAGATGTTAAGTTAGAATAAATTAAGATCGATCGTGTAAATAATATAAATATGGTAATTACCTCCAAAACAAATAAAAATATTGCAATTATTTTTTAAATTATGCAACCATAATCTGATATAAATTTATATTTCTCATGCTCAACACCCACGTTGTCACTACATGTTTAACGTTTACGTTGTCATTGCATCTTTAACGTACAGAAACAAAGAACATGTGATAGCCACTTATGTGGACCAATGTACGTACGATTTACCATATAGCGGTATATTAAAAAAAAAAAATCTTCTTTGCATTAAATTCCATATATATGAGATCAACAAAATGTAAGAGAAAGTGGGGATCCGTTTTTCTCGTTAAGAACGTGACTTACATACCACTAATTGCCCTCAACTCTACCAAAAACATGATTTTTCACAAAAAAAAAAAAAGTTGCCAAAAGACTTTTAGTTTTTGTTTGGATACATGGCAATCACAGAGAAATAAATAGGATGAATTTTGAGCAAAATAATTTCTTTTATATGATAGAAATATGGGGGATGAAGAACTTGAAAGACGGAAAAAATGAATCTCTCTCATTTTTCTCTTTGGCAAATTTCATTCTCCTCAAATTTTTTTGAGGGAAACTCTCCCTCTCCATTTTCCTTCTCCTCGACGTAAGTGATGGTGAGTCACATCACCAACGAGCTTTGAGAAGTATGATTATAATTTATTAAAAATTAGGCTTTTTAAAGGAGAAAGAGGGAAGAGATGTGTTAAATAAAAGGTGGAGAATATTAGTGTGCTTATTTCATACCAATATATAAGTGAACGAGAAAAGAGAAGATAACTTTTTGAATTTTTCCTAAAAGGAAAATTAAATAATTATTGACTTAAATCTAAGTTGATGATTAAAAAATGTTGATTTTGAGCGACATTTTCTCATAATACATATACTCGTGTAATAGTTTTAATTTCCTTAAAATGAGAACATGACAATAGTATTTTGATAAATAAAATATCAAAATTTAACATTATCTCAGAATCTATTTGGTAAAAGTAAGGGACAAATGATAAAAATTATTACCTGTAGGTTTTTTAAAAATAATTATTGTATGTAGTATGATAAGTTATAAGCATTATTCTGTAGTGGTATAACTGGTAGAAGACTTCCTCTAACACAAATATTGCGTGCTTGAATCTTACGAGTAGCCAATTTTATTAAACATTTATTTTTGGTTATGAACTTGTTTCTTATCATTTACTCTTTATCTATAGCGAAAACATTTGTTAGTCCTAAGGTTTGATCCCGAGCCTTCAAAGAATATATCATATTCAAAACTGAACCACAAGTGTTAATTATTAAACAAAGTTCTAAAAAATGTACTATATCTTATACTCCGTAAGAAATGTTACTCAACAATATATACGTTTATCTTAAGTGTTTCAAACAAACACGGTATTTATAAAAAGAAATCTAAAAAAAATCTATTTTTTTCTATTTGTTTTTACTTTTTAATATAATGAAAAATTAAATTCCAAAATAGAAAAATGTTTAAAATTGATTTTTTTTTTAAAAAAAATGTGCCCCGTAGTACCAAAATCTTATGTCCCCCACTAATAGGAGGATTACTACGGAAATGGATCCTCTCCATTTCCACTCACAATCTCCTTAAATAATAGTTTCTTCTTTCACCCTCATTTTCCTTTATTTTTATTCATAAATTTAGAACCGTTAGATATTGTCAATATGCGATCCAAGCCATTAATAAGTACTTGCCTCTCCATTTCTTTTGAGGAAATGGAGAGAAAATGAGCTCGATTACCACAAGGGTCATATAGCAAAAACAAATACGGAACTGACAAAGTAATAGTACAAAAGGCACAAATTATATAATCGAACTAGAATGAATCGCATGAATTTGATGGGTCACAAAAATAGTTTTTAATCAACTGTTCTTTCTTTATTTATTTATAACAATGACAAGTCATCTCTTTTTTTTTATGCCCTGAAAGAATTGATTGTGAATTTTTGCATTTAAAAAAATTGAATGTGTATACAATTTTACAGAGAAATCAGAGAGACGGAATTCACACTTCTTAAATACATGATTACTGAACTTTGGGAGTTAATTACAGAGAAACTAAGTAGATAGGACTTCATCATGTTTGCGAAATCTTGGCCTTGGTTTCAAGCACAGGTATGCCAAGAAAATCCTAGGCTATTCCAAACTAGGCTCACTGCTGAGAAGCGATTGCCAGAGATCGAGAGTGAAGAAGTTGATTGGGAACACGAGTATCGTGTTTCCCTTGTCAAGGAACTCATATCTTCTTGAAAGCTTGTCTCACCATATTCGTCATCCGATATATCTACCGGGTGTGATAAAGACCAATTTTAGTTTTTATTTATGAGAAACCGCATTAGACATGACCACGCCGATAGATTTTAAATACATATTTTGTTTTTAATATTCCAAATATCTTAAAAGACTAGTCTACATGGTGAATTTAGATAACAATATAATATTTTAAATTTACAATCGTTAACATTGTTCAACCTTTAAGATTATGTTAAATAATATTTTTGTGATCGTTATTATATCCGCACCAAGTGTCCAATGCCTTATAAATGAGATACATCACATTTGACCTCAGTTAACATTGGACGTCGTAATGATCCTCATTGTCCTTGTATTCAATTGCATTTTCATCACTTTTAATTTTAGTAGCAATAACAAATTTAGTTTCAATTCTGTTGGTTGAATGAAAACGCGATAAGCAATCACCGTGGTGACATATATGGGCTTTTGAAGTAGAATGTTTTTTGATGTTCCGATTATCCACGCCTAAATGCTTCTCCATCTCTAACAAACTCTTTTTTTTCTTTTTTTTCTTACCGAATCTATAAAATATTATTAAAAGGCTAGCCTAAAAAGGCCACGTAGACAATGTCACATGGGATGAAAAAAAACCACGTACATAATAACAATATGACTTGACAAACTAATATGACATGGATTATCAATTTATTATTATATACGTATTAATTTAATTCACTTATTTCCTTTAAAAATTCATCCATATTCCATTAGCTTTAAACTTAATTAACTAAAAAAAACTACAATAAGAAAATACGCATTAATTAAATATAAGTTAATAATTTCAAGAAATTTCATATGGATTAGTATTATATGTATTCGAAGTAAAAAAAATGAATACATAAGAAATTAAGAACGAAGAAGAATAAATGAAGTTGAAAACAATTTTTTTTTTGTATTGTCAGATTTGTCACTAATTCACTTATTATAACTTTGTTGTATATAGAAGATATTTTACAGAACTAATTAATCAACAAATGAGTATTAAATATCATATAAAATATTTTCATAGGAAAATATAAAATATATGGAAAAGAAAATATTTATTTAATTTAAGTAATTTACAAACAAATTCTGTAAATACTTAAATGAAATTAAACACTAATAATAGAATTTTAAAAGGGTAGTAATACCGTGTATTTAGTTCATGAAAATATTTCACGTAAAGGATAAGGTTTTGGAAAATATAAAATATATGGAAAAGAAAATATTTATTTAATTTAAATAATTTACAAAAAAATTCTGTAAATACATAAGTAAATTAAACACTAATAATAAAATTTTAAAAGGGTAGTAATACCATGTATTTAGTTCATGAAATTATATCACGTACAGGATAATTTAAATGAGACCTTCTCCATTCCACTTTTATTGTTTAATTATCCTTTAAAATTTATTCCAAATTAATTGTTTTTTTCAAAATTTAGTATGATAAATGACTTAACTATTAGTATCTACACAATATAATAAAAAGACAAGATGAGTAGTTTATTATTTGACGTGTGTCATGTTAAGCAGTTTTAAGTGCCACATTTTATGTTATTTTTCTTTGCATTTTATCTATCTATACAATATAGTTAAAAGTCTACTTAAAGCATTTAATTTTAATCCACGTGTATTTTTTCTATTGGTTAATAATAATTCAATTATATTAATTACTTAAATTATCTAACTAAAAGTAAGTAATTATCTAACTAAAAGTAATCTCTAAATACCATGTGTTACATGCTTATAAAATAAAAAATAAAAAAATATATAAAAAAGTAGTGGCAAATACAAAAAACAAATTAATACAAACTCTTTATTCTTCTCTCTTAAATTTGGTATTAATCTACCTATTGATTTAACTTCTTTTTTTCTTTTTTTTTTAATAGATAGTCTTTTGGTTTTCCTCACAATTATTATACTTTGTATTTATTTCACCATAATTTTTTATCTCCCCCATTCTTCTTCTCTCAAATAAATTATTGAAATTAATTAAATAATTAATTACAAAAAATTTCTTATATAAATATCACAACAATCCTATATTTCATTTTTATCCAAAAAGTTGGTATGTAAAATATGCATATATAACCAATTGAATTATTTAACTTTTTTATTCTTATTATGTTTTGAATTAATTAATAGTTAGAATCTTATTTAATTATTATTTTTGTGTTTGTATTAAAATTGCAGGAGGATGACATACTCACATATCAAAAACATTGCATGAAATTGGAAATAATGGTTATGAAACTTCTTTGCAATTATCTTTCGACTTGAATATATTTTCATTGAGTTTTCATTTTATTATTATTATTATTATGATGATGATGTATGCGAAATATCAAATTGTAGTACGAATCTCTAATTATTGGTGACATGTTACATTATATATTCCAACCCTTGGAATATTAATTGACAAATTTGTAAATTATACTAAATTGTCTTATACCCTTTCGTGCACTTTATTAGTTTTCCGTGTACTCCTTAACTTGTATTTTGTCAATCAGGTTATAAATCAAATATCTTAGTCGACAAACAGATTATAAATTAAATGTCTTAATGGAAGTGTTGAAGTTATATGCTCCAAGGATATAAATCGGATCTTTTAATGCGGATCAAGGTAAATATTTTGCATGGTTTTTGAGCGAAATCCGATGATCATTCTCCAATCCATTCTTCCATTTTGAATGCTTTCAAACCTTTAAATCATTTTTTTTCCATCAAATATTTTCTTCTAGCACTCTCAATCTTTCTTCGAGAGATGTTTACTTTTTTTGTTTGTATATATTTTTGTTATCTCATAATTATTTGTTACGAATATTTTTTAATTATCACCCCACTTCTCTTTTTTTTGTCCATTTTTATATTATCACCCTTTTTCTTTAATTTCTACTTTGGGACGTACATTTTACTAAATGTTTCTTATAACTTTTTTTTTTTAAAAATTACAAAATAATGTCATCATTTAAGGGTAAAATTCTCACATTACTCCACCAATTGCAACTTTTTCCTTTTATTGGTTTTTATGTTTTCTTAATCTTAATTATTGCCCACAAGCAAATGAGATTATAATTAAAAAAAAAAAGGAAGAAGTATAATAATACAAATTGTGTATCCTTATTTCTTTGAAATTCATTGAGATAGGCGTTAAAGCTCCTCACATAAAAGTTCACCAATAACAAAAAATATAGAGATGACTATAATTAACAACAGATATAGAAATAAAACTAGAATGATGTCCGTTGTTTAACAAATACATTTTCTCGTGTATCCTCTCAAAAATTGCTCACATAAAATTTATTTTTAAAATTATTGAATGCGTATTTAGTCTAAAATTTTATTTGTATAAGTCTCATGTCATCAACTCCTTGCTAATAGTTTAAGTATATCACTTAGATCTTTCGTTATACAAAAATCATTTCAATAATATTTCTCCCAATACGTTGGAAATCAATTGAATTTACGAGGACGATGTTGCAAGATCGATGAACCGACAAGAATTTTTAATGTATTATTTGTTAAAAGTTTAACAAACTCCATTGCATTTAAAAAAATAAACTTGTAAATTTAGCCTAATTAGTAAGATAAACATAAGTTGTATTTTAACATAGCGCTTTTTGCGCATTATTCATATCGTCTCTAATTGACTAAAGGCAATATGTAAAATTCAGTTATAAAATATCATTACCATCCATTCATTTATATATTTTACATATTTACTCTATTTTACATTTCTTTTTTCATTAGAATACGTTAGGTAATAAGGAATAGAATTAGATGTCCAAGTGTCCAACATTTTGTTTCTTTGTCGGATAAAAATAGGACCAAGGTTCTTCGAACGCACCAAAACAACACTAAAAACAATATATCAAGTAGTAGAATACCAAAAGCCATCAATGTTGAGTGAGCCGAATAACCACCGTGACAAAGCCAAGCGCCCTCGAAATCCGGAGACAATCTAAACACCGTAAAATAAGCAGGGAACAAAAGCAAAAAGGGGACCGACAATAATTAACACCACAAGACAACAATCAGTAAAAAGACAAAGACAATGAGGACCGTAGCAAAATAAGAGTAGTTTGCAAAGTTAATATTCCATTGTTTGAATGCAATTTTATGTTTTCCCATAATTTGTGTTGACTTTGCTTATAGGCTTTGAGAATAAGTTGTTTAAAGTGCTCTGATGAAACACGAGACAATACAATTTCCCAATTAATTTATATGCAATACCAGCCTTCAAAATCAGATAATGGACATTCGTATGTTCTTTAAAATGAGGGTTTCATGGATTTTGGTGCTATAATATATCTTACCCTCATGAACTGTGACAGGACCCTTACTGCCTTGCTTAGGTATCCTACCAACATATCTCCAAGATAATAAGCAAGAAGACAAACAAGCCGAATAACTCATTCATGAACGATACCGCAAAAATAAAAGAATAAAAATAATCGATCAAACCCGTGATTCTCACGGGTCACAAAACTAGTTTTAGATCATAAGGCTTCAATCATTTTTTTTTTCTTTTTTGTTCTATTAGTGTGTGACTAGTATCTAAATTAACTAATTAAGTCGTTGTTTACATTACAAAAGCATGTTTGCCCTAGTGGTTAAGGGGGAAGACTTAAGATCTTCTGCATATAAGTGTGCGTGGGTTCGAACTCCAGAGCCTGCATATTTAGCTTCTTCATTTGATTTTTATTATTGCTAAAACTTTAAAACCCAGTCGGCATAATAAATTTAGCTTGAACTCGTCATTTTTATTATTGCCAAAACTTTAAAACCCAGTCGGCATAATAAATTTAGCTTGAACTCGTCTTTATTCAAAAAAATTAGTTCGGTTAACTCTACATTCCAAACATTAATTAGAAAAAATATTACCAATTGAGTCGTCTTAGATTGTGAGTGTGTTTATTTTCTCCAATTGAAGTTGTCTTCCAATACATAAAGTCCAAATTCTACATCAAAACGAGACCACATACTCTCTATGAGATATTTTTTCTAGTACGTCGTCAACAATGGGGATGGCGATTGTGGCTAGACCGAGTAGTAACCAAATTGACCCGAAGGAAAAAAAATCAATCTAAACCCAACTTCTAAAAATCGATAATCGATCCACTATTTAAATACATATCCAAATACACTGAAAATATGAACCATATCCAAACCCAACCATTCATACCCGAACCCGATCCAATCAAACATTTTTTGAATTTTAGGCTTCGATCATTAAACTTGAAATTTCAATTTTGTAATATAAAATACTTCGTAGAATTTTGGGAAATTTTATGTTGTATCTCCGAATTTTTCGGTTTTCTATGTTGTACTCTTGTACCTCTGTCTTTTTCCAATCTATAAAATTATATTAAAAGGGTAACCTTAAAAGGCCACGTAGACAAAGCCACATAGGCGAAGAAAAAACCACGTGTGCATTACGAATGCCACATCTATAAATCTATATAATCTATACTATATAGTGAAAAGGCAACTTAATACATTTAATTTTTTGCCATGTAGGATTATCATAATTAAATTCTATTAATTTATATTGAAAATATTAAGGCTACTTTAATAAATTTATTAAAATTCATTATAAGCTTTAGTAATATTTTTTTTGTGTGGAAACCATAAGATCATGATTTAAATTATAAAAATAAATTAAGAATTTAGTCTCATCATTTAAATCATTCAATTTGTTCATCTAACTCCTCCTTAACCATAAATATAGTAGCTAAAAGGTCTTATATAGTAAATACAAAATCTAATAATTTTGATTATAAAGCTACTAATATCTACAAATTTATAAATATAATTAAAAGGAAAACCAAAATATCTATCATCATCAATATGTCATATTTTAACTATATAGTTAAAAGGCAACTTAATACATTTAATTTTTTACCATGTAGGATTATCATAATTAAATTCTATTAATTTATATTGTTAATATTAAGGCTACTTTAATAAATTTATTAAAACTCATTATAAGGTTTAGTAATATTTATTTTTGTGTGGGAACCATAAGATCATGATTTAAATTATAAAAATAAATTAAGAATTTAGTCTCATCATTTAAATCATTCAATTTGTTCATCTAACTCCTCCATAACCATAAAGATAGTAGCTAAAAGGTCTGATATGTAGTAAATAAAAAATCTAATAATTTGGATTATAAAACTACTAATATCTACAAATTTATAAATATAATTAAAAGGAAAACCAAAATATCTATCATTATCAATATGTCATATTTTAATTACATATACAAGATAACTTTTTAAACGACTTTCATGCAAAGTGGAGTTTGTAAGGGGGGGGGGGGGGGGTGATAATAATAATAATAATAATAATAATAATAATAATAATAATAATAATAATAATAATAATAATAATAATAATAATAATAATAATAATAATAATAATGCAAACCTTTTACATACCATTTCTCATTTTCCCATATTTATGTTTATATTAAACTTCATAAAAATGAAAAATGGATGCTCAAAAGTCATGAACTCGATCTTTATTTATAACTATATTAAATTTGATAATAATAAAAAAAATAATATTTAATAGCCATAAAACGCATCCTCAATTGTTTATATTTTTTATAGAAGGCAAAATTTGTAAGCAAAAAATTTCTTATCTCTATCGTTAGTAGAATGGTATGTGTCACCGATATTATTAACTATTTTTTTTTTATTGGAAGTTTCATTGGGTTATGAATTGTTCATCACATTTTCAATTTCGCGTATGTGTTTGTTTTGTTTCCATTTAGGTATCAAGATTATTTGTTGTGTTAAGCTCTTCCAAGGTAAATATACTTATATTTCTACAATTTGATTATCATTCCCTCTTTTTTTCATTACCTAAGGTGAAACTAAGTTAATAATGATAATATTGCATAAAACAAATTCCACTATTATTGTGTTACTTTTTTTTTAATAAATACTCATTTATTGAAGAAAAAAGATTATAAGGAGAAGTGAAATACTAAGATTGTTTAAACAGCTATATTTTATATATTAATTAAAGATTGGTGACATCAACGTGGAATCGTGGATGATTAATAATTTTTTGAGCATTTATTATACTCCGTATATATTTTGAAATATCACAAAAAGGTGGAAAATTTGAGGGGATGACATAGCATTTTTTGTATAATATTGTATAATAGGTGAAGTATTCGGCAATAATGATCCAATTGTTGTTCAAGTTGTTGCTGCTTTAAAATTTTTAGTTCCGCAATTTATTATTGTATTAGCTTCAATTTTATGGGGGTATGAAATGTTAGTTTTGTCATAACATTTCTAATTGTGTGTTTTATGTTATTTTCGGAATTGTTGATGAAATTTTGATATCTAATTTGTGAGGGTGCTCTATCTTTGGGGATCTTTGTTTGATAATATAGTTTTGTTTAATTTGATTATATGAATACTTATATTATTAATTCATTTTAGCTTACATTGAGTTACTTTAGTTTTGATAGGGGTATCTTAGTATATCTAATATATGAAATTTTAATTTCTGATAAACTGTTGTATAAAAGACTAATTGAATTTATACAACCCTTAAAACATGAAAACCGTAAATTGAATTGATTGTAGTATGTTATTATATTAAATCACTAAAGTATTACACTAGAAACAGAACAACCCGTGAATTTCACGGGTCACAAAACTAGTTTTATGTTATACCCTTGAACTTTACACATTAGTCTATACCATGAGTTTAGCGATTGTCTTCACTAACTTAGTTTGTTATTTGATATATTAAATTGCCTTTTTACCATCACAATTACCTATTAAGCTACTCATTTACCTATTAATCCGCATAATTAATCATTAACCCGCCCAATAATATATGAATCAAACAAAAAATTCATGAAATCTCTGTTATCATTTCACGCTTCATATGATTGCTTTTAATAATAGTTTGTGCTTATTGAAGGTAATTTGTGATGCTTCTCATAGAGGATGATTATACGACATTAATGAGTCAGAATGAAGGCAATTGTTTCAAGACGAATAAAGTTAACGGAGACTTAAAAGAGGTCATTATGGAGAATAAGTAAGAAGGTCAGAGTTATTCCCTCAAAAAAAAAAAAGGTCAGAGTTACAATGCATAATATGGAAAAGGCAGGGTACAACTTAAAAACCCAAAAATTGAGGGCACAACATAAAATTTATCTATAATTTTCTACAAAGTCAAATCAAATTTCGTATCAAATTTTGGATTATATTGTGGACGGATATTGATTTGGAGCGAGTATTTGAATTTGGAAAAAGGTATAATGAAACAAGTATGAAATTTTAAATAATGAATGTGAATCAGTGCTCTAATAAATCAGGGGATTGGGTTTGATCTCATAAAACCGGATCCAACCCGAATCATTGCCGGTCCCTACTCGCCAATGAGTCTTCTCATATTCCTTAAGCTCCCTCCTAATTTGCATACCTAATACGATGTATTGGGCTCGTAGTCCGAGCCCGTAATATCGATAGATTTATATTGCTTTCTTATGTTATAAGAAACCCTCGACTTGCGATGTAATATAAATACCGATCTAATTATCAATGAGAAAGACAATTGGTTTTATACCTAAAATATACTTTAGCATGGTATCAGTGATATTCAATTTTTCAAAATAAAGATCTTAAAAACCCTACCCTCCTCCTCCGCCATGTCTGGCGATGCGCCGCCTCCACCACCTCTCAAAATCGAGCCTAATTCTCCCTACTACATTGGGAATCATGATAAACCTGGGGATCGTATAACTAATACCCGTCTCACCCTACATAATTTCGATGAATGGAAAAGCGATGTTCGCACCGCTCTCAAAGCACGACGAAAATTTGGCTTTCTCGATGGGACCTACACCAAGCCGAAGCCGCCCTGCACAGTAGAAGATTGGGAGACTCTACATTCGATGCTTGTTTCTTGGCTCATGAACCTCATTGAGCCCGAGGTAAAACGCCTTTTATCTAATTATGATGATGCTAAACGTTTATGGGACGATCTCCATGATCGTCTTAGTGTTGTTGATGGCTCTAGGATCCAGCAACTTAAGGGTGCACTTCGTGACTGCAAACAGACCGACACTATGTCAGTCGCGGTTTATTATGGCACCTTGAATCAGTTATGGGATGAGTTAGACACATATGAACCAATCATAACCTGCAAATGCACTATTGATGTCGGTAAACAGCACATCGAACGTAGGGAGAGTGATCGTCTTCACCAGTTTTTACTTGGCTTATTATCTGTGCATTATGAAACCTTGCGCTCTGTCATTCTATCACAAACTCCTTTGCCCACTGTTAGTCGCGCTTTTCAGTTGATTAGCCAAGAGGAGCGGGTAAAGGGGATTAATACATCCCGTGAAATTGTATCTCAACCCGAATTATCGACCTTTGCTGTTAATAATTCTAACCCGCGCTCACTATTGGGTCCCCGTCCTTCCACGCAACTCTCTCGTTCTGAACGACAGAAATTGGTATGTAGTCACTGCAAGAACAAGGGTCATGATCGAAGTATGTGTTTTGACTTGATGGATGAAATACCGGATTGGTGGTACGAGTTTAAAGGCCTTAAAAATCCTAACCACGGAGGTCCAGCTGCCTCTCGTGGTGGAAACCAAAACAGGGGACGTGGTGGGGCTCGCCCCAATGAACAAACTGGACAAGCACACTCGGATGCAACCGTGAATTCCTCCAAACCCGAAAGTAGCAATGCTGTCCACACTGGTGTTCGTCATGGGGAGTCTTCGCAGCCGCCTGTTTCTGTGTATGGGACTCCATCTCATACGTTTTGTGGTAAGTGGTTAATTGATACGGGATGTTCTCACCATGTTACTGGGCAAGTGAACTTTTTACATAATCTTCGCCAAATCCCGAGCCGTGTTGTTGGTCTTCCGGATGGCTCACATGTCCAAGCCTCTCATGTTGGTAGCGTGAGCTTATCTACTACTATCACTCTTGATCCCGTTCTTTACGTCCCAAAGTTGCATTGTAACTTGATCTCTGCCTCCCAATTAAGTGATGCTATCGACTGTGTTTTTATCACTAATGCTACTCATTGTCTTATCCAGGACCGAATTTCGAGGACGACGATTGGCACCGGTGATCGGTTGGATGGACTATACTACCTTCGTCAAGAACCAAAGATTACTACAAGTGCAGTGGGTGTTGATTCTAGTATTAATTTATGGCATAGACGGTTGGGTCATCCTTCCGAGAAAGTAGTTAAATTACTTCCGTTTATTAGTAATAAAAGTACGTTGAATAAGCCATGTGATACTTGTCATCGTGCAAAGCAAATTAGAAATTCTTTTCCATTAAGTGATAATAAAAGTGACGGTCTTTTTCATCTTATACATTGCGATTTATGGGGGCCTTATGAGTCTCCGTCTACTAGCGGTGCTCGCTATTTCCTTACTCTTGTCGATGACTATTCACGTGGTGTGTGGATTTATTTACTATCATCTAAGACTGAAGTGCCCGAAAAATTCATGAATTTTGTAGCCATGATTTCTCGTCAATTCACTGCCGAAATCAAAATTGTTCGGAGTGACAATGGGACCGAATTCCACCCATTACAGCCGTACTTTACCTCACAAGGTATACTATTCCAAAGCTCTTGTGTTGGGACACCCCAGCAAAATGGTAGGGTGGAACGTAAGCATCAACATATACTTAACGTGGCTCGTGCTATTCGTTTTCAAGCCGGTCTTGTAACACCCCTATACTCCAAGTGCCTTACCAGGACCACTCAGGTATAAGGATGCTACCATCTCGGTTACCCGAGGCAATGGTTATCATAAGACAATAAAGAAACATATTTAAATAATAATTAACGTTTAAAGTAATTACATGCCAAACACCAAAACTGATAAAAGGAAATACAAGTTCTCAAAACTATCTGCTATCGAAATACTATCAAGCGTCAGACACAGCGGAAGACTTCTAAACTGCAACGTGGTGACTCATCCCAGCTATCCCATACGCATCGTCTCATACTCGCTCAATAATCGCTCACCACCCCGAATGGATCACCACAGTTTTTAAAACATTTAAACGGGGTCGATACTAATCACACAATTCAATATATCAACAATAAGATAAACAGGACAATTTGAACTGAATCACACACACACACACACACACACACACACCACCAACTCCCATCATCTCAATATCGACCGTCCACTTTGGACCCCCGCAGATGGGGGACCGCAGCCGTTCCCACCTAAGCCCCGCTCATCGTACGAGCGATAACCCTGTCCCATTAATGTGCACATCCCCTTCCGTGGCGGGTTCCACGAAGGGCGAAACTAGGGCGTGAAGCCACTCCCGCAAGTGACTCCACTCAGCCGAGAACGCATCTCGAGAACCAGAGACAACAATCACAATCACAACCGTCACAACACAATTACGATATTAATCAATAATCACAATCAACCACCGTCACAACACAATTACGATATTAAACAATCAATCTCAACACATCAACAATCATCCCATTATGGGACTAATACTGAGTAGGAAATCCTACCTGGAAAGCACAACACGCAGACGGTATCTACAAATTTGTCTCAAAACGCCTCTTCTATGAACTCTCCTCCTACCATACAACACATAGATACTACTATTCAATTACTATTCATAAAAACCCCCAACTCCTAAATTAGGGTTTCACTATTCTTAACAAAACAGTATATAAATTATATTAGAAGCTTACCCTCGACGCAAGGAATCCAACGACACGAATTACGATACGATCCGACCGTCTCGAACTCCGGAATTGTCAAGAACGCGATTAGGAAGAAGACAAGTTGCTTTCTCTCTTAAACAGGTTTTAGGTTTTGTAAAAAGTGATTTAGAACAAAGACGAATTGGTTTAAATACCTTAATCGCGTAATTAACAAAACCCGAGAAAACTCCCCCGTAAAACCGGACACTCGATCGAGTACCCAAGGTACTCGATCGAGTACCCCTTACTCGATCGAGTGCCCCTGACTACTCGATCGAGTGCCCAACAGTCGAAACTATTTATCTTCGCAACTTGCCCTTACTGACAGAGTAAGGGCTACTCGATAGAGTACCCCCAAGACATATAAATACGGAGTATTACGGTCTTCCCTCCTTAAAAAGAACTTCGTCCCCGAAGTTCAACCCATACATAAAAACAAACATGCTAACTCGATCAAGACACAACAACGTAACTAAGAACTCGAAACAAAACTCCAACCCAAACATGAACTCGTAACACCAACTCCACTAACTATTCCTACCTCCACAAAATGGCTCACGATATCGTATCAACTCCATTATATCTCTCTCAACACTAACTCCATACGCTACCAACTACCATCCTTTAACGCTGCTAGCTCCGTAATATATCATCCCCTACCAAATCCCATATCAAGACACTCATAGACATCAAACGGAATGTTACATTCTACCACCCTTAAAAGGAACTTCGTCCTCGAAGTTTACTCGAGCTCATAACATCATCCTCCAAATCAACACTATATAAAATATCCTCACACTCTGAAGCATCACACTTACTACAAGCACGGCCATGGCCTTTTATCACTATCAACCACAACATATACAAATCCATATCTTATGCTACACCAACACTCTACTTTCAAATATACTACCATATGCACACCCATCAAAATCTCTTTTATCACATCCTACTCCTCTTAAGATAAATGTTACGTCCTCGTAACTCACTAATACTAAATACTAAATACATCTCATTACTCTCTTTACCACCACATGTGTAAGATAACCGCTTATAATCTAAACACTCGCCATGCATATATCCAAGGCTCTCTTACTTAAACATTCCTCATACCTCAACTCATTCGTCACACCATCTAACCTATACCTCAAAACTCGTAGTAAAATCACCATACTAACTCTCCATTATTTCTGCAAAACAACATACCTCTCTATGTAAGGCACTTATCTCCCAGAAGCATAACTCACGATCCACACTCGTTATGTACACGCACACTAGATCATCAAGTTCTTTCTTCCATTACCGCAAAACTCATACACAACTTAACATGACACTAATTCCCAATACCCTACACTCACTGTCTCAACAAAAGATTATGAACCACCTGCATCTTTCGGGTCATTACCACACATGTTCTACGACTCACTTGCCATTACCATGTCTACTGAAACCTTAACTAGAACAAGATCATAATTATTGTAACGACCTCTCCCCACCGTATCCCATCAATAGAACATCACTATACCATGACAACAACGAAAACATATTCAACTCTATTTCCTATCATACTCTACCTCATTCTTAACTTCACCTGGTAAAGAGAACATCAATAAGCAAGACAACTGTCTACATGCAGAAACTGAAACTCGCAGGGAACAATATCAACCAAAACAACAATCTATGTATAACTGGTATGTATTTTCGAAACTCGAATCATAATCATCCCGCCTACTCCACCACAACCGGTGACGGCATCACAACACCGCCACCAACAGCCACACCGTAGTGCGAAAATACCCGTATCACAGCACTATGTACCGTGCCCGGATCACCACCCGAGGCACCACAACCACACCGATAGACATCACAACTGCATACAATTCCCATAAACACTGACTCAGCATAACTTCTCAGACAAGAAGAAAAAAAAACTTACTCAAATCCACTTTATTAAGTCACCACGCAACATATTATATGGATACACAGATAAGCATCTCATGAACATCATCTCTACCATTTCACGGAGTACACATGTGTTATTAATACACATAAAATTATAACTAGCCATGTCAATTAATCAAATTATTACCTTTTTGGATATCATTCAATTAAATTACCGTGTCCAACATATATATTACAGAACATTCATAAAACAACTTTATAATTATCACACCATACCACTTCTTGTGAGGTCAGAACCTCACACAAACATTTACACATATCATAGACCCGTAATCACAACCAACTAGTCAATCCTGACCACGTAAGTTACCACTCGATAAAAGTTACCTGTCGCCCGAGTTTAACTCATATGCCCCTCATAACATATTCCCCCATTCGCACAACCATCACTTCCTGCCAAATATAACCATACCTTTACTATTCAACTATTAGCATCCGCCTCATCTAACCACATCTTATACCCTCTCACAATCATACACAACAATCAGGTCCCTACCAAATCAGCCTCTTTAGAATTGCTACCTTTCTAATATACCATCACTCTTAACCACTAGTGATAACACCACAATGCCACCACTGCTCGTATATCAAACCTCTTACACTCATATCAAAATAACATGGTTTTTCTCCTATTTTTGGTTAACATTCCAAATAACGAACAGCAACCCATCCACAAAATTATCTCAACATTATTCCCAATACTATCTTATTTGTATTGTCATCCAACTCTCCACCAAATATCTCGTATCGTGCCAATACTCCACCAACTTCTTACTCCCTTAATTCCTCGAAACTCATTACTAATCATGTTGTCCCAAAACTCCTCTATAACCATTAACTAACATCCTCGTGACATTATCACACATTTCAATGATTCCTTACCTTTTTATCACATGACTCCGGTGAATGTTTTCCTCAGCTTACTTTTATCCTTCTTTTCTCTTTACACTCAATAATACCAATTAATAGTTCAACTCCTTATTCCTTCTAGCTAACTCTTTTGAAATCCAGTTACGTTCTCACTGCTCCAAAACTCACATCTAATTATTTCATATCGATATCATCTCACTCTTTCTTACCACAAATATTCTCTTATTATGTCATCAATCACCCTTGCCACTAATCCATCCATAAAATCAACGTTCTTGTTCAACAATTGCATCTCCCTTCTTACATCTCTAGAAATCAAAATTCCTTTCATACCGCTAATTGCCCAAGGAGAACCCACAATAGTTTCATCTCTTAAAAAGCCAAATCTCCACCCCGTGACATGTCTCCACAAAGTTCACTATATACCACTCTTCTCAACCCCTTTAAAACGAACTTCCTTTATGTATATTCTTAACCCACACGGCTCTTAACGACCTCCTTCCATAATTCTTTACACATCTCAGGTTGTCACTATCCATATCCTTACTCCCAATCCTTTCATTCTCACGTTCCTTAGACTCACATCATCCTTTGCCCACATTCACCTACTTTTACGTTACTCAACATACAAACATATCACTCATCTCATCTCACAAAACATGCTCTATGTCTCTATACACCATACCAATCTTCCTTTTCTTTTTCCACTATCTATCACAACACATATAACTCATGTCCTCCCACCGAACTCATACTCACCACGGGTGCCACTCACTACACCACAAGATTGGGTAACTTACGCGTCAAGACCAATATACATGTAAAACAATGCATAAAAGAGCCAAATAATAACTTTGAATTAAACATAATATGCAACGAATTCAAAAGATAAGCATATGACCCAAAACAGGGTCACTAGATCGAGTACAGGCCACTCGATCGAGTAAGGGACTTACTCGATCGAGTAGGTCAAGATCATAAGCACGTAAAACAAATCACCAGGGCTACTCGATCGAGTGGCGAGGTACTCGATCGAGTGCCCCCTTACTCGATCGAGTACCAAGGATACTCGATCGAGTACCCTAATTCTCAGCACTGTCCAGTTTTCGTAAAACAGTCATAACTCACTCATTACTTGGTCAATTTGGGCGTGTGACCTATCGTTAGAATCGTAAAAGGACAAGCTATCATCTCCAATTGGAATCACATCAAAATCATTTATGCATCTCAAGTTATAACAGTTTAAAGACAACCTCTTTATAAACGAAAAACACAACTATTGATTTTTACTTCCCAAACGACTTAAACAACAACCAAGCAAACAAAACCAGTCCAAAGCTCATAAAACCAGTATTCGTAATCATACGTTACTATTTTCAAAAATCAAGCAACAACATTCATCATGCACATAGGTTATTTAACTTGTCAATCACGATTTACCCACATAAACATGCTCACCCATGAATTTCATATTCTTATGCAATTACTTACTTAATCTCTTCCAACTAATCCATCAATTACAGCTACACACTTCTTACAACATATACCCATGAACAATCGTGGACAAGTACATAAACTTATCATACAACTCTATGCAGACAAAATATACGTATACCACACAACATTTCTATTCGCATGTTATTATTATGTCACATCATGAATCATCCATCATGTTTCTCATTCCAACCACAGTTCTATATATCTCATCAACAAGTTTCCTCATATCACCATTTTCTTTCACATGCTCAACTTTCTACTTCAACATCCAACAATTAACACATTCCATCACATTCATAAACCAGTTAACCAAACACATATACGACTCGACAAACACTTTCCCACGTGACCGGTTCAAAGTTGTAGGGCGACCCCTTGCGGCTTTAGGACGTCTCCCAAGCCTTTGCACTAGCTCCTACAACTTTTACCCCGGGTTCATTTTAATTGACTCCCTATGTTCATTAAGTTCATTGGTTACAGGTTTCAGGATCGTCGCTCTGATACCATTTGTAACACCCCTATACTCCAAGTGCCTTACCAGGACCACTCAGGTATAAGGATGCTACCATCTCGGTTACCCGAGGCAATGGTTATCATAAGACAATAAAGAAACATATTTAAATAATAATTAACGTTTAAAGTAATTACATGCCAAACACCAAAACTGATAAAAGGAAATACAAGTTCTCAAAACTATCTGCTATCGAAATACTATCAAGCGTCAGACACAGCGGAAGACTTCTAAACTGCAACGTGGTGACTCATCCCAGCTATCCCATACGCATCGTCTCATACCTGCTCAATAACTGCTCACCACCCCCGAATGGATCACCACAGTTTTTAAAACATTTAACGGGGTCAGTACTAATCACACAATTCAATATATCAACAATAAGATAACAGACAATTTGAAATCACACACACACACACACACACACACACACCACCAACTCCCATCATCTCAATACCGATCGTCCTTTGGACCAGCCCGCCGATGGGGGACCGCAGCCGTTCCCACCTAAGCCCCGCTCATCGTACGAGCGATAACCCTGTCCCATTAATGTGCACATCCCCTTCCGTGGCGGGTTCCACGAAGGGCGAAACTAGGGCGTGAAGCCACTCCCGCAAGTGACTCCACTCAGCCGAGAACGCATCTCGAGAACCAGAGACAACAATCACAATCACAACCGTCACAACACAATTACGATATTAATCAATAATCACAATCAACCACCGTCACAACACAATTACGATATTAAACAATCAATCTCAACACATCAACAATCATCCCATTATGGGACTAATACTGAGTAGGAAATCCTACCTGGAAAGCACAACACGCAGACGGTATCTACAGCTGTCTCAAAACGCCTCTTCTATGAACTCTCCTCCTACCATACAACACATAGATACTACTATTCAATTACTATTCATAAAAACCCCCAACTCCTAAATTAGGGTTTCACTATTCTTAACAAAACAGTATATAAATTATATTAGAAGCTTACCCTCGACGCAAGGAATCCAACGACACGAATTACGATACGATCCGACCGTCGAACTCTCCGGAATTGTCAAGAACGCGATTAGGAAGAAGACAAGTTGCTTTCTCTCTTAAACAGGTTTTAGGTTTTGTAAAAAGTGATTTAGAACAAAGACGAATTGGTTTAAATACCTTAATCGCGTAATTAACAAAACCCGAGAAAACTCCCCCGTAAAACCGGACACTCGATCGAGTACCCAAGGTACTCGATCGAGTACCCCCCTACTCGATCGAGTGCCCCAGCTACTCGATCGAGTGCCCAACAGGTCAGAAACTATTTATCTTCGCAACTTGCCCTTACTCGACAGAGTAAGGGCTACTCGATAGAGTACCCCCAAGACATATAAATACGGAGTATTACAGGTCTGCCCATCACTTTCTGGGGTGAGTGTGCACTGGGAGCTGCTTATCTCATTAATCGCACCCCTTCGGTTTTATTGGGTGGTGTTACTCCATATGAAATAATATTTGGTAAACCTCCTCCATTTAATCATTTACGCGTTTTTGGGTCACTGTGTTATGCTCACAACCAACGCGCAAAAGGGAATAAATTTACCAGTAAAAGCCGTAAATGTGTATTTCTCGGGTACCCCTCCGGGAAGAAAGGATGGTATTTATATGATATGGACACTGGCGATTTTTTCGTGTCCCGCGATGTGGTCTTTTACGAGTCCCACTTTCCTTATTTGGATGAATCACGCTCAACTACAGGGGGGTGCCGTCCTCTGACAGTCCGGCAGGTGCGTTTTTTGATGATAGTGACGGTGACGAGGTCAGTCCAATTTCTATCCCAGCGGAGCAGGTTACTATTCCCGGTTCCACTCCGTCTCACGCGGGTCCCTCACAGACCGTGTCCTCTCCAAACACAGAGGACACGCCTCCTAGTACCGAGCAACCCATTAATACTGACGAGCCTACTGCTGCCAACGAACCACCACAAATGGGTCGAGGCTTCCGTCCTAAAATTCCCTCTACTGCACTCCGTGATTATGTACTTGAGAAGTCGGTTAAAGGTAGTCGTCCATCCGCTGCTTCTCACATCGCTGTGCCATCGTCCTCCTCAGGTACTCCGTATCCTCTTATTAATTATGTTGATAGTAATAAATTTTCTGTCCAGCATCGCGCTTTCATGTGGTCTTTTACGAGTCCCACTTTCCTTATTTGGATGAATCACGCTCAACTACAGGGGGGTGCCGTCCTCTGACAGTCCGGCAGGTGCGTTTTTTGATGATAGTGACGGTGACGAGGTCAGTCCAATTTCTATCCCAGCGGAGCAGGTTACTATTCCCGGTTCCACTCCGTCTCACGCGGGTCCCTCACAGACCGTGTCCTCTCCAAACACAGAGGACACGCCTCCTAGTACCGAGCAACCCATTAATACTGACGAGCCTACTGCTGCCAACGAACCACCACAAATGGGTCGAGGCTTCCGTCCTAAAATTCCCTCTACTGCACTCCGTGATTATGTACTTGAGAAGTCGGTTAAAGGTAGTCGTCCATCCGCTGCTTCTCACATCGCTGTGCCATCGTCCTCCTCAGGTACTCCGTATTCTCTTATTAATTATGTTGATAGTAATAAATTTTCTGTCCAGCATCGCGCTTTCATGGCAGCGCTTATGACTCACAAGGAGCCTCGTTCTTTTACTGAGGCCGTAAAGAATGAAGGTTGGCGAAATGCCATGGATGCAGAGATGAAGGCTCTGCACGAAAATGGAACTTGGACATTGGTACCATTACCAGCGGGCAAGCGCGCTCTCGGGAGTAAATGGCTATATAAAATAAAATACAAGTCCGATGGTTCCATTGAACGACTCAAGGCACGTTTGGTCATTCTTGGCAATCACCAGACACATGGGATTGATTATGAAGAAACATTTGCCCCTGTGGCTAAAATGACTACCGTTCGTACTTTTTTAGCTGTGGCAGCTGCTAAGAATTGGATATTACACCAAATGGATGTGCACAATGTCTTCTTGCATGGTGACCTTCATGAAGAAGTGTATATGAAACTACCCCCTGGGTTTCTTTCGGATGTGCCCGGTATGGTGTGTCAGCTCAAAAAATCCTTGTACGGGCTCAAGCAAGCTCCGCGCTGTTGGTTTGCAAAGTTTGGTGCGGCACTGAAGAAATATGGGTTTGTTCAAAGCGTTGCTGATTATTCCCTATTCACTTATTCTCAAGGTACGGTACACCTAAATGTGCTCCTGTATGTCGATGATATGCTTATTTCCTCCAATGATTCCGCTGCTATCACTACCTTTAAAACTTATTTAAGCTCTTGTTTCCATATGAAAGACTTGGGTGTTCTCAAGTATTTTCTCGGCCTTGAAGTTGCTCGTAATTCTGAAGGTATTTTTGTGTGTCAACGAAAATATGCGCTGGACATTATTGCCGAGTGTGGTTTGTTGGGCTGTAAACCCTCACTTACGCCTCTTGAACAGAATCACCAACTCGGCCTGTCCACGCATTCTCTTCTTCCTGATGCAGAGCGCTATAGACGACTAGTCGGTCGTCTTGTTTATCTCGCCGTGACACGGCTTGATCTTACTTATACAGTCCATATCTTGTCTCAGTTTATGCATGCTCCACGCCAAGATCACTGGGACGCTGCCCTTCGCACTGTGCGCTACTTAAAGGGCACCCCCGGCCAGGGTATTCTATTACGATCCGATACGTCATTGTCCCTAATTGGATGGTGTGACTCCGACTATGCCGCTTGTCCCCTTACTCGTCGCTCCCTCAGTGGATGGTTGGTCTTTCTCGGCTCCTCTCCTGTGTCGTGGAAGACAAAGAAACAATCCACTGTCTCTCTGTCATCTTCCGAAGCTGAATATCGCTCTATGGCGGCCATTACATGCGAACTAAAGTGGCTTCGCAGTCTCTTGTCATGTTTGGGAGTTCCTCAGTCCGTGGCCACTCCTCTTTTCTGCGACAACCAGTCTGCCTTGCACATTGCTAATAACCCCGTTTTTCATGAACGGACAAAACATATTGAAGTAGACTTACACTTCGTTCGTGATGCGATTATTGACGGTCTTATTGCTCCGTCCCATGTTTCTACTGCTACTCAGCTTGCTGACATTTTCACGAAGTCTCTCGGCTCGACTCGTTTTCTCTCTTTAGTTGGCAAGATGGGCGTCCTAAATCCATCCGCTCCATCTTGAGGGGGGGTAATACGATGTATTGGGCTCGTAGTCCGAGCCCGTAATATCGATAGATTTATATTGCTTTCTTATGTTATAAGAAACCCTCGACTTGCGATGTAATATAAATACCGATCTAATTATCAATGAGAAAGACAATTGGTTTTATACCTAAAATATACTTTAGCAATACCTCTTCTTTCTTTCCCATTCCGATCAACAAAGATGTACCAACTCCTTTTTCCGGTTTAGTTTTTTAACTTTGTCTCATTGTTTTGTGTTACACGTAGGCCGTAGCCATTTTGAGGTTACAAACAACAATCTATGATGCATCAACTCTCCATTTGCCGTGGCAGATCAGGAGTCATGTGACTCAGGTGGTGGTAGAAATGGTTCCCGTAGGTTTTTTTTTTATTAAGTTGTATCCTTACTTTTGTGAGGCTATTAATCATTCGGGGTTAAATTGCACTTATGTGTAGGTTTATTTGCTACTTATCCCGGTTACATAAGTCCTGCATCTTTTGGATACCCTAATTTTCATCTAAAATCACGGTCAACAATTACTTACGAGGATCAAATTCTGGTGGAACGAAGGTGGTTTCCTAAACTCTCTACATATTTGTTTACAACTTAGAATTCATGCATGATCAACTTCCTCTAGTTTCCTTGTTGTTAGGCTGTTAAGGAGGAGAAAAAGACCATAAGCCTTTTTAGAACAATTAGTCTCACTATATATCCGTCTAAAGTGAAAGACATGGGATATCTCCCGTCTATAATGAGAATTTGTGTTTTTAGAATTCTATTCAAAACTTCGTGATAGAAACTATTTTTTTTTTTTTTTTTTTTTTTTTGACAGCAGTAAAAAAAGTGTAGCTTACACCATACATCTCCGACTCTCGGAGTCGGATTTTATTATAACATTATGCGACTTAGAAATTAAACTAAGGGTTGGGGTGCTAATCAAAGTAGACTTCTTTAGGGGACGACCAGAACTCGCCAACGGATCAAACATCTCTTTTCTCTTCTTCATCAACCGAGCTTCGGAGGAGTACCTACAACAAGACACACTTACGCCACGAGGACGTAGGAAGTTATGGGTGAAAGATCTACTTTTAGAAAAAGTAGAAAAATTGTGTCTTGGAGATTCTTCTCCTCGGCTAAAATTCTTCTTAGAAGTGAGCATTCTCCTTTTGTAATTCTCATGACGTTTAAAAGGGTACCTGCAACGTGACATACTAGAGGCACACGATATCTTACCCTTCTTTGAGCAAGCAGAAAATAAGAAAGGCCGGTGATCATTAGAATCAGAGTGAGCGTGAGTGCAAATTGAAGTAGCGTCATCAATTGTAGAAGAAACAGTCAAACTTGATTCTTGAGAAACGACTGTGCTGCTCGGCACTTTGAGGACTTGACTGCCAGAAGGAATCACGTTGTCACATATGGAGGACGTGCTCAAACTTGCATCGGGAACAGGAGGCTTAACATTATTCATATCTAAAGGAGACATGTCTTCGGTCATGAGTGTCATTGCCTTAAACTTCCTCTTTCTCCTCCTCCTCTTTGCCTTCTTCTTCTTCTTCTTACACATTACTTTTGAAATGTCTTTTTCCTTTGTTATCTCAGTGTTAAGGATCCGAATTGTTATGGTTGATAAATCTCTTTTATGATAAAAGCTCACCTTTTTGCCTTCAAGGAGCTTTTGATAAGATTGACCACGGACCCTTAGCCGGAACTTTCCTCCACCCTTTTTGGAGAACTCCAGCATTGAAGACTCATCAAAAACATACTCATTCGCCTTAAAACTAGTGTCCATGTCCATGCCACAAATATTTCGAGCATCTGTCATCTCCACAACCACCCTCTCGTTAACCTTTATACTCTTATCCGTTCTCATGCCATGATTATTTTGAGTCCCTGTCACCTCCATCTTCACCTTCTCGCTATCCTTAATACTCGTACAAGTTTCTGAAACATGAACAATCTTCTTCGTCCTATCCACATCAACCGCGGGAGTATTCTCCAACACTCTTTTTCCATTTTCCTTCATAAGAAGCTGATTTTTTACAACTTCCAATTCCCTTAAAACATCCTTATTCTTAGGTTCTACTCCCAACGCCTCAACTAGATCAAGTTTAGCTTCCGAAAACCTTTTCAACTTCATGAATGCTAACGCCCTACGAAAAAGAGCCTTAACATTACGAGGAAAAGAGTGCAAAATCATAGAGCACAAGTCCAAAGTAGCTTGGAATTCCTCAAGCTTGAGGGCACATGCAGCAAGATTAGAATTAAGGGAAACAGCAAGGTCAGATAACGACTGAACATCTTCGCCCCCAACAACACCCATACTCAAACTAAGCAGCTTACACCCTTCATCGTAACAAGCAGCAGCCCTATCAAAACAATTCTGTCTAAAGAAACCATTACCCCTGTCTTTAAGCTCCTTAACCTTAAGCAAAGGTGACCCCTGAAGATTCATAAGATAGCCTAACATCCTCTCCCCATCACCATCCATAAAACCATCACTTACATGAGCACAAGAAAAATCTTCAAGAAATTTCTGATAACAGGATGTCATACTTCCAGTGAACTTGAAACCCAAAAAACCTAACAATTCAGACAATCACCCCAGAAAGACCAATAAACCCGAGTCTACCAATGACGATTATTAACCAATTAATACCCCAAAACCCAGAGAATTAAAACTATGATAATCAAAGCAAGTCACCAGAGATACTTATTAAACTATACACAAGACTTAATTAACAATAAAGAAGCACAAAAAAGGGAAAATGATGTCACCGGTGGTGTTGCAAGAGACGCAAATCAAAGAAGATAAAACGCTCCAAGGTAATCGCACCACAAGATGGTAATCGCGACACTCGATCGAAACACGAACGACCATAAAAGCAAAGCCACAAACCGGATGAACAACAAAATCCCTCTAACTGCAACAACGAACTACCCGACGAACAAAGGTTAAAACGTTCGGCTCGCCGGCGACGAGAAGGATGGTCTCGCTGGAGAAGGCAGCCGGCGAGCCGAAACAAACAGGCGAGATGGGTAAGTTTTAATCGGGGGAACTTTCTCTCACTAAAAGGGGGTTTTTTTGTGAAAAAAATTGTTGAGTTTTTTACTTCGTGATAGAAACTAGATTACAAAGAGTTGATGCATGAGGGATTGATCGTCGAGCACTAGTAGCTTGTTGAACCTCTCTTGATATTCTCATATGATGAAAACAAGAAAATGGTTGGTTGGAAAAGAAAGTGTCAAAACAACAAAACTAGGATCGAGTGAAGTAAAGAAGTGAAAGAAGATGACGTAAAAAGAGAACTCCCTCTATTTTTTACGTCTTCTCGTATTTTGAAACACTCACTTCTCTATTCCAAGTTCCAATATCTGGTACCGTACACCCAAGCCCTCACCACACACCGGCAACACTGAGTCCACCATTACTAATTAAAAGGGCTCAGGAATTAGTATTAAGTTTTCTGGTGCCTAGTTATCATACATGCGATAATCGACTTTGAATTGAGCAAGTTTTTTGTTACTATTAAAATAGAACAAAGAACTTCCCCGAATTCAAGGTTAATGGCGAAAAACATAGATTCCGTCAAATTTTGGAAGTTAAGAAGGTAACGATGGCAATTCATAATGGAAGCAAAACTGAAACATTCACTAATTTCAGAATCATGGTATAGCAAGTGCTCAATGTCAGCGTTCAACGCTCTCAGCAAAACATCAACAACAAAACATCACGCCAAGACTCTTAAACCTGCTTCTTATTACGACATGAAAACAAGGGTCCCTCTGCACTTTCTTCCTTCAAAACCTGAAATTCCTTCAGTAAACTTAGTAGGGCTCAACAGGTACACGGAAGTTAGCTCCAGCATAAATAGCTTCTGCACCGAGCTCCTCTTCAATACGCAAGAGCTGCACAACATAAACACAGGTATCACACTCCTGTTCTCAATAATTGTAAACTACTGTCACTAGTAAAAAGTGGAGCCAGATTTTAGAGAATATGGAGTTTTCTGGACTCTCTGTCATTAATCGCTTTCAAATTTGAGGTCTTTAAACTAAAAGAAATGTACTTTCTCTCCGATTTCTGCAGTCATCTTAGCATAATGCTCCCGGTCATCCTGGTCAAAGTGAACTAAGACCCCAAGGAATTGAACATAGCTCACCCAAAGTGAACTAGGCCTACTACGGAGTATGGTATACTGGTACAGACGATGGAGCAGTTTATTGTATATTACTATATGGTCTAGTATCAGTTGATTACACATCGGCTCCGTCAAATATCAGCCTATCAGGTCTCTAAAAGGTATCGGCCTACGATAGTGTATCAGCCTGAGTTCTAATACGATAATGGCATGATAAGAATATAGCACAGTCAATTGCACGTTAAAAAGCTAGGTTATGACCCTCAAGCTGACCTGGTTGTATTTAGCTAGACGCTCAGATCTGCAAGGAGCTCCGGTTTTGATTTGGCCCTGTTAAGGTATAAATGGTTAAATAATACACGTGAAAAATAAAATTAAAACTACAGTAAAGATGGCAGAATAGATGAATACCGTGGAGAGACCCACAGAAAGATCAGCAATAAAGGTGTCCTCGGTTTCACCACTGCAATAAATAGTCATCAAGCATTAAATCAACTCCTTTAAAGACAACAAAACTACCAGTTTGTTTCAACACTCAAAGGATCGATTGTCAAACCTGCGGTGACTAGCCATCACACCCCATCCAGCCTTCTTGGACATCCTCACAGCCTCAATACTTTCGGTCACAGACCCAATTTGGTTAACCTTGAGAAGAAGTGCATTGCAAGACTTTTCATTAATGGCCTTGCCAACCCTCTGCAACGATTAAATAAGTTATTAGCTTATTGCTGTTAGTTATAGTCAGTAACTTATCCACATGAATAGCGGCTTGCTTACCTTGGGGTTGGTGACCAAGAGATCGTCTCCAACAATTTGTACTTTCTCTCCGATTTCTGCAGTCATCTTAGCATAATGCTCCCAGTCATCCTGGTCAAAAGGATCTTCAATTGACACAATGGGGTACTCGGACACAAATGACTTGTAAAGATCCTTTAGAGCTTCACCGGAGATCCTTTGTGACCCATCATTGTTCTGTAAATAACAGTAACTTCCATAAAAACCACGAGAAAACAATATATGAACATCGGAAAAAAAAATTAACCAATTGTGAAAGGCAGCTCAATTAGTCAAACATACGTCTTCCTTGAAGTTTAAGTCATAAGTCTTGTCTTCCTTGTAGAACTCAGAAGCAGCAACATCCATCCCAATAACCACCTGAGTGTGATAACGTATAAAGATTAATCATTCCATCTAATTTCTCGAGTTAGATGTGACATAACTACCGCTAGCGAGAATATTTACCTTGCCAGTGTATCCGGCCTTCTCAATGGCTGTCTTGAGCAACTCAAGACCTTCCTTGTTCTCCTGAATAGCCAAAGATAAAGCGTGAGTACAGCAATACAAAGCAAGATCACAAACAAAAGCATAAATGACGACGAAGGCAGTGGTCAAACCTGGATATTAGGAGCAAAGCCGCCCTCATCACCAACATTGGTTGCATCTTGGCCATACTTCTTCTTGATCACACTCTGAAATTCGCAGCATAACCCACAAAATCATTAAGTACACACAGCAAAACAAAAGCACATTGAACTACTTGTATTAAGTGATAGTGGACTGCAGATCATTAACTAAGACTGTATAAATGAATAAAGTGCAAATTGCCCATTCCAAATGATCTTCATAATGTGATCAGTAGTTTTAAAAATAGCATCCTATAAAAGTGAATTTAGAAGGACGATGCATGGCAAGCTCGTCCTTAATGTGTTTAAAATTAATCACTCACTAATCTCGAAAGCTAGCGCACGACGACATAGAAGTGATGGAACTATCAACTTTTCCAATAAAATTTCTTAGCAAATATACAGTGACTATGAGAATAAATGCATGGATTAGAAAGAAATATAAGCTCATAACTACCTTCAAATGGTGGTATACTTCACTGCCCATTTTCATGGCTTCCTTGAATGAAGAAGCTCCAATAGGAAGAATCATGAACTCCTGCATGGCAAGCTTGTTGCCAGCATGGGAACCACCGTTGATGACATTAAAAGCTGGGACTGGCAAGACCATCTTCTTGTTACCAGCGAGCTCAGCAATGTGCTGTATCAAAATGAATACAAGACATTATTACTCAGATGAACAGGAGAATTCAGAAAAGCAGCATTAGAGAGCAAACAAGCTTATGTACCTTGTACAATGGAATTTTCTTGACTTGGGCTCCAGCTTTGCAGACAGCAAGGGAAACAGCCAAGATGGCGTTTGCTCCCAACTGCAGAGAAAGGAACATTTTCAAAGTTGTGAGAAAAGAAAACCGACAATCAAATCATACATTAGGCCTAAGTCAAGTAATAAGATACAATGATGAACACAGTATTTACCTTCTGCTTGCACCATCCCCACTCATTGACAGTTCCATCGAGTTGTTGAACCATGAAGTTGTCAATTTCAGTCTGCTGAGTTGGGTCCTGTGGAGAATAATACAAAAGGATATAAAAAATCAAAACAAACATCATAGCTACACCCGAACCATAACAAATAATTTGCATGCGAAAAATATTAAAGCTAAATAATCTTTTGAAAGTGCTGAACTGATGATCTCAATTATTAGACACTCAAACAAAGCACTGAAAAGTGCATACCTTGCCAACCAACGCAGGGCCAATAATTTCATTTACATTCTTGACAGCCTACAAAAGCCAAACAAAACACTGTAAGCGGAAACAACTCCATTAATGGACAAAATGCAACACATTAGCGAAGAGGAAACCAAAAGTTACCTTAAGAACACCTTTTCCCATGAAGTCAGAACCTCCGTCCCTGAGCTCAAGAGCTTCATAGACTCCTAATATCACAAAACCACAGGATAATCTTTATGAATAACCGAGTTTACAAAGAACATAAGATCGCTTTAAACTATTTCAACCAGGGAAAACTCACCAGTGGATGCGCCACTAGGAACAGCTGCTCTAGCATAAGTTCCATCGTCTAGATGAACATCAGCCTAACATAATTAACCAACATTTCACAGTTAATTACCAACTAATTTAATCAATTATCAGTATCTCTTATCCTATAACAAAACTAACATATGAAAGCATCCACTTATGACTTATGACCTAATTCATCAAGGATCGCGGACTTCATATATTTGTTTGATCTGACCGCTGATAAAATGAATGCCGAGAATACAATAAAAATTACATATGAAAGCATCCATCCAGTTACGAATAATAATCATGGTCCCTTATAAATCGAGGAATTTAACAAATTAAACCGTCACTAACTCAAGCAAACAAAAGCAACTACTCACTAATTCAATGGAACACAAAACGTACCACCTTTTAGATTTCTTACTAATATCAATAAACTACTCCATAATAAGGAAATCTCTTTCTAAAAACCACAAATCTAATCTAATCATGAGGATACGGAACATTAATAGCTGCGTAAAAACAAATTTAGCAGTTTGTTAGACACGGAGTATAATAACAAATCAGCAACTATAAAATCAAAATAACTACTTCCTCTATATCAAATTATTTGTTTCCTTTTTATTGTTTTGTGACGGTATTTTAATCAAAGGTAAACAAATGAACTAGACTAAGGGATTACAATACTTCATCATGTGTGAATTGTGATAAAGTAAACCCTTGAATGAACACCTAAAGGCTAAAACGCATACTTTCTCCGTTCCAATGAATTTTATACATCTTTCAAAATCACACTCACATATTTTTAAAAACGTAAACAACTCAATGAAACGGACAAACATCTAAACGACAGTCATATTATACAAATTAAAACAATATCGTTCATAAAATTACGCATATCGGATTAATCAGACAGAAAACAGCCGAATAAAATCAATCGTGAAAATAAATGAAATCAAAACACATTTCAAAGCTAAAAATTATCATCGAACGATCTATAAATAAACGAATCAATGATGAATAACATCAAAACACACATCATAATTCAAAATAACATTAATCGCAAAAACAAATAAAAGTTCGATGAAAACGAGGAAGGAGAAAGAGAAGGAAGAACAACCTCAACGGTAGGGTTACCACGACTGTCGTAGATCTGTCGAGCTTTGACGTGCTTGATGGTAACCATGGTGTAGAGAAGGAGAAGATAGTACGGAGATTTGTTAGATGAAAAAGTAGTATGGAGAGATCTGTTAATGGAGAAGAGTTGTTGCAAATGTTGCGAATCGATTGCGAAGGTGGTTTACTTGTTTTTATAGGGATAGGGAAGTGTGGGGGAAAAGAAAGGGTACTGGTGGAAAATGAACGGTGATTGCACTTTCACCCAAAAAAATTTTATCGTATATTTTATGATAAATTTTTATAAAAAAAACTTTTATAAGATTTTCTTATGAAAAATTTAAGTGTAAACTTGTTTTACCTATGTAATGAAATAATCTTGTGAATATTTTTTTATTTATTTAATTTGTGTCTCAACGTAGACCTGACATTTGGGTTAATCGGGTCGTTAATTTCAAGTTTACAAAAATTTGGGTCTAATCAGGTCGGATCTTCTCGAGTTTGGGTACGATTTTGGAATAATGAAACTAATTGAGGGGGTGTTTGGTTCACGCGTGGGTATGGGTTTGGAATCGGGAATCATACCTGAGTGGTATCGGGTTGGAACTTGATACCTCATACCTTGTGTTTGGTTCAATTTTGAGGGTATGGGGTTAGAAATCAATCAAAGCTAAAAAAATCTTCAAAATATTATTTTTTTTAATAATAATTTTTATACTATTAAATCATGTAGATAAAATTTAATCAAATACAAATATAAAAATATTTTTTTTACAATTTTTTTTATCACTTTTTAATATCTCTAATTTGATACCATAGGTATCAATCTCATACCCACCCCCCCTCCATGGGTATGAGAAACTCATACCTCATGGGTATGAGGTATGGGTATAAAACCTTCATTTCCGTCAAACAAACACATGGTATGGGTTTGGATCATTCCAAACCCATACCTCATACCTATATTGGGTGAACCAAACACCGCATGAAGAGTTTTAATTGGTTGGGTTATAATGATTTGGAATATTCGGTATATTTTTGAATTTTTCGATTGTTAAGCTAGAAAAATTAGCCGCCCTTCTTTTAGTTGGGTTGATATTGACCGTTGATTTTGGGTTAATGTCGACATTGATTCTTTGATTGGTTAATTCTTGTTCAAGAAACTGTGAGTCTGTGAGTTGGTGGCTTGATTGATTGTTTGTGGGTCAAGAAATTTGTTATCTCCTTTTAGTTTATTTTGGGAAGGATGTCATAAAGTTGAGATGAAATCAATATAAATGGTGCAATGTATTCTTGCCATGATTTTTTTTTTTTTTGAGGAAAAATTCTTTGCCATGATTATGATTATATGTGTGCAATATAGTGTCTTATTCCCTTTATCTCGATTAGGGATAATAATGAGACGAGACAGCTCGCAAATAATTCGTGCTCGGCTCGACGAACTTGTGTGATTAAATAAGATATTGCTCATATTTTATAAAAATATTTTATCATGATTATATATTACTCCTACGGAATATCACCCACAGCCTAAGTACACGGCAGCCGGTGTGTGTAATATAATTGTAACGAATAGCTCACGGCAAAGGAACTACAATAAACTGTTGTGTAAGCGGGTTAGCAATATAATAGGATGATTTTTCGAAGTTTAGGGTAAGATACAATACCAACATAATAAATCCCGGAACCAATCAAGGGTTGATAGCACAAAACGACTTGTTGCATAAGCATGATGTTGCTGCTGCAATGGTCGAACTTCAGGCCCGCAACCAAAATAAAGCTTCCGAGCTTGTCACAGATTCAATAGCAGAAGACGAGGATTACAATCCCGAAAAGGAAGCCACTCCAGGCATTGATCTTATCAAGACACCACAGAAGAAACCAAGGAGGAGACGTTATCAACCGAAGGAGATCAGGGAAAACAAGCCTAAACGCACTCCAAAACCCAAGACCCCTAACCCAACTGATTCCAGAGATGCTCAAGTAAAGAGAAAGAGTGCCCGGAAGAGCAAACAGGGTCCATCTCCAACAACACCCTCTGCAGAAGCGGCTGAGCCAAAACCAACAGAACCACCGAGCAGATCCTGCAAAAAGTCCTGAAACTTTGACCTGAATGGTGAGCAACCAACTAATGAACGTCAAGACTCAGACAATTCCAGCCATCCTCTATATTCTATGCCGGAAGAGGGATTGATGCTCAAAAAACCCAATTGACAATTAGAGACTTCAATCATACGATGAGTCGGGAACTAAGTGAGTACATGTCGCTGCCTGTCAGAGAAAATCTAGACAGCTCACAGACCGACATGTATACTAAGAGCCCTTCCAGTTTGTCAAGGAAAATAGCCAAAAGTGTCACTAAAAAAGACTCACATTTAGCATCAAATCCCAACTTCAGCCCTTTTGCAAATTCTAGTGAAGGAATGCAAACCACAGGATCAAAGATAATTATGTTTTTTTTTTTTCTCACATACCATTTTCTATGATAGAAAAAAAATGCTAACTGTCTCTTCTTCCCCTGCTAACGAACAGGAGAATAGATCCACTAAGAAATTTAAAATGCATCAGTTAATAGCCGTTGCTTAGAGAGCCGTTGCTCTCTCCCTTATTTCCTCCCTCCTTTACATTATATTATAGCTGTTATATCGTATATTCCGTAAATAGATAGATTACCCTCTTGTATATATAGATAGTCTTGTAGCTATGTGTTAGGGATAAAAAACTACATTTTTTATTACCTATGACGTGGCCGACATTGATTGGAGGAGAGCAATTAAAAAGGACCGGTGACGTGGCATATTGAGAGCCATAGGATCAAGATGGCAAATAAACCTAAGTATTTACTTTGTCAAAACCCACGTGAAGAAATCAACAACCATTTCCTATTCTTGTGGGGTTGACCAAGTACACAGCAGCAAAAGTAGGAGGGAAGTGGAGACCTTGGACCAATTCAATAACCACTCCCTATTCTTATGAGATGGACAAGTAGGGACCATTGGATTAAAAGATAGACAAACACATTTGTGTTTGTTACCTCACGCACAAAAGGAGAGGAAAAGTCAACCAACCACCTCCTATTATCAAGCAACTACCCCCTACTTTACAGGAGCAGACGCAGGAATCCAGGAGCAGAGGCAGGAAAATATTGTGGACTTAACCCTAGCAAGACAACAACTATATAAAGGGAAGCAAGTCACAATTAGAGGGGCATCTCATTCCACACACGAACACTCTCATACTCGACATTCCGTCTTCATTTAGCAATATCCCGCTAGCAAATTAATCCTTGTATTTTCTTACTTACATAATACCGTCTCGATTATAGTGCCAAATTGGTGGGATTCCGACTCCCCCCGCGGTTGTTCCCACATCGGGTTTTCCGCGTCACCAAAATTCCTCGTGTCACTCTCTTATTTTGTTGCATTTTCGTACATTAAATTCGTCGCATTCATTCCGTCGTTGGCCATAGATTAATCACTATCACTCACATAATTAATTCGTAATCGGTAAATTTTTACCAAAACACTTTGGCGCCCACCGTGGGGCATAGTGATCATTTTCTATAGCCAAATCTCGCAAGACCGAACCAGCCGTCACAATGTCTGGAACCAGCCAGAATCCTTCCAAAGAACGAGCATATCGGCCCTTTCTCCGGAGCAGACCTTCTCCGCGTCTGCAGGATCGGTGAGCGCTCCTCCAAAGATCCGGCCGTAATCCTTCCAAAGCCCAAAGCATATCGGCCCTTTCCTCTGGAGCGGGACCTTCTCTGCGTCTGCAGGATCGATGAGCGCTCCTCCGGGCCCTCCGGCCGGATGGTTTCACAAGATGTCACCCGAACCATGCTTCCGCCCTCCGCCTCGAAACCGCCGCAGTACCAAAGGAAGCGGCGCGCCCGCCCCCAGATCCCAGGAAAGCGGCCCCAGCGAGAGGTGAAGGCTGCGTCGGAGCCCCGACCCGGGAGGGATCAGTGCGAAGTTCTCGAAGCGAGAGGACCTCCAGTGCTTGACCCGTCGGTGATGATTCGGGGGATGGACACTCTGCGTCGGCCGCGTTGAGGATCCGAGGAAAGACAACCGAACCCGATTGCTCGGATCGTGACAAAGGTCCAGTCCGGCCCAAACCAAGACCAAAGACCTCCGAGGCTCGAACGACCGGCGGTGGAGGATCACGTCGACCAATTCCATCAGAGCTAGTCACCAGACTAGACCTTGCAGGAGTAGCATCCAGTGAACCAATTGAGCCCAGAGGATTGGGATGCCTATCATTTGATAACCCGTCCAGCCTGCAGCAGACATCAGGTAATGCTTTGTTTAGCACCCCGTCAGGATCTGACCTTCCGCCTTTTACAGGTACCCCCGCACACCAGACGTCAGGATGGCAGTCTGGACCTGTCATCAACGCAGCAGGTCCATCCTGCAGCCAGTTCACCAGTGGAGCCTGGATCGGAGGACTGCAGCAGACACCAGGATGGCAGCCTGGATCCATAATCAGTGCAACACCAGTAACCAGTCATCCAACACCAGGCCAATTTTCTGGAGTGCCCTGGCTAGGAGGTACACCTGCTGGTTCCTTCCTGCCTGTTTCTAACCCTCTTGCAGGAGCAGGTAACTCGCTGGAGCAGCAGTACCAAGAGCTGAGGGAGCTGATGTACAGGATACCAGGCGTAGCCCGTCCGTTGGAGAAAGCAGCCCGAGACAGCTACGCAGACTCACCTTTTGTGGACAACATAGCCCTCGTCGGTGTTCCTAAAGGATGTGTACCGCCATCTATGACGCTCTACGACGGAACCACAGATCCACTCGATCATATCAACCACTACAAGCAAAAAATGATGGTGATAACCGCAACTGGATCTGTGAAGGAAGCTTGTATGTGCAAAGGATTTGGGTCAACTTTGTCTGGAGCAGCCCTGCAGTGGTTCGTCGACCTGCCCAACAAGAGTATAGCTAACTTCGCCGACCTAGTTAATGCATTCAACCAAAGCAGTTCGCCAAACAGCAGAAAAGCCGAGAAGGCACCGGTGACCTCTACCGGATAGTGCAAGGGTTTGAGGAGTCTACCCGTGATTACTTGAACAGGTTCAACAAAGAGAAAGTGGCAATTCCGAGGTGCGATATAGCAACCGCTATACAAGCCTTCCGCCAAGGATCGCACGAGGATTGAGCTATACAAGGATCGACCATGCATCCATGCACTTCCTTTGAGGAGGTACAATCAAAGGCGATTCTTTGTCATGAGGCTAGAGGAAGACTCGCACCCATAAGAGGCATTTACGATTCAGAACCAGTATCCAGGAAAGCCCCAGTGGAAAAGAGGAGCGAAAGACCAGGACCCTACAACAGAAGCGAGAATAAGGTGTCTGGAAGCATGGAAGGGAAGGACGACACAGACCTACCCCCAAGAGAAGATTCAAATATTTGAGTGGACAAAGGAACATGAGAAAAGCATTTAAGGAATTGAAACATTATCTCAGCCAGAGCCAGGGGAACCGTTATTCCTGCATCTGCCAGTCACAGAAGCAGCAGCAAGTGCAGTGCTAGTACGAGAGCAGGAGGGGTCACAACATCCAGTACACTACGTCATTAAGTCTTTGCTTCTGGGGGACCAGGACCCAGCAGAGCGGGACATTCGAAACGGAGGAAGACGAAGGAGAACAAGTGTGGGAGCTACATGTGGACGAAGCCTCCAAACGCAAGAGGTGCAGGAGTAGGATTGGTCCTCAAATCACCCCAGGGAGATCTCATAGTCAAAGCTATACGATGTGAATTCAAGGCCACAAACAACGAAGCAGAATATGAGGCCTTGATCCTGGGTCTGAAGCTAGCTCTGGATCTGAAAATCAGACACCTCCAGGATGATGGCATATCTAGATATTGCAAAGGAATTGACCCTCAGATTTGCCAAGTTCAACATCGAACAAATCCCCAGAGACCAGAACGCAGAAGCAGATGTGCTAGCCACCTTGGGGGCAACGTTCAAAGCAGGAGCCATCTCCACAATACCAATTGTCCACGTGCTGGAGCCAGCGATATTAAAACCTAAGCAGGAAGCAGGAGTGTTGTGCAGCACCAGAAGTGAAGAAGATACTCCAGATTGGAGGAAACCGCACGGACCGGCCGCAGAATGACACCGCCAATGAGATAAAAAGGAGGAAATCCTCGTTGGACCCTACCTCGGATGCCCGGATCGGGAAGAGTCTCAGCTATTTTGCATGCTCTCCACAAAGTGGAGAATGTGGAAACCATGCAGGGGGGGAGCCTGTCAATAAAAATCGACGTAGAGATACTTTTAGCCCACGGTGCGCAAAGATGTTGTAGAATTTGCAAAAAGGTGTGACGCCTTTGTCGAGGCACGCACATGTCGACCACCAGCATGGTCAAGAATCGGGTACTCGGCCTACCGGATCTGACTCGGCCAGGTTCTAGATTTTGCTTTGAATATTTCTCGCTCTCGAATATTTTTATGGTTCGAAAACTTTTTGCATCTATTCCGAATTTAACATTTTAAGTTCGAAAATTTTCGCATATATTCTCGAGTTCAACATTTTTCGGTTGAAAATTTTTCGCATATATTTGAAGTTCAACATTTTAAGTTTCGAAAATTTCCGCACGTATTTCAATCTCAACATTTTATGGTTCGAAAAGACCTTACATGTATTCGACCACGATATTTCCGATTCGAAAGTTTTTCAAGTTAGTAAACCACTTTAATGTTTTAAGTGAAGAAGTTCCTTTTTATAAATATCTTTCAAATAAATGACCAAGTGAATAAAAATGCAAACTAATGGCAGAGTCCGTATTCACTACGAAGGCGTGTGTCCGTGGCTAAGCACGTACAACCGGGACAAACCACCTCCCGCGATGCATTAGCACCCACGCAAGCCTGGCTCCTCTGAACGAGTGGGCATACTAGACCCCTTAGCCAAAGACATCCAAACAAGCGATGGCCAAACATACAGCGTAAAACGTGCATGCACAAATCAAAAGTACGCGAAAACGGCAAGATATAAAGCAAACGATAGAACACCTGCGACACTCGCAACACACGCTCAAACGTGATCATTCTCACGACACATTGATAAACATTGCATTCCCGACATATAAGTTCATAACGTGTCTACATTGGTTAGATCGCTAGATCATGCATTAGAAGGTCATCGCATACACCTAGGTCAGATTACTAACATTTCTCGGGTACCAGCTGCATATAAACTGCGTAAGCAAGTTTTGACAGAGGTTCTCAGCACCAGAAGCACCTATGCCAACCAGACGCAGATCAGTAGAGTGAGGAGGAGGCTGGACCTAGCATCCATGAGCTGGATCCATCATTCACCAGCAGCGTGAGATCCAGATGCAGAGTTAGACCCGAAAAGAAAGTCTCGAGGCGTGAGTTCGAATACCGGGAGAGCGGCGAAGTCACTTCTTCCTCGGCACTGGCGCGTCAACAGGAGCACCTTCCCCTCCGCACCAGATAGCACGTCCGTGTTCGGACCCTCAGAAATTCTGCCCGGCGGCTTTATCTCTTTTGCTTTCGGATTCCAGCACCTGCACCTTGAAGGCTAGAGAAGCTTCGGTATCCAGAGCCTGTGAGAGGCGAATCTCAGCATCAGAAGTGCGACCCTCGGCATCATAGAAACTTAAATCTCTCGAGAATCTGAACTTGCCAAAAGCTCCAGGGAAACTCAGCAGCAGAACAAGATGCCAGAGTATATCCAGAAACAGAAGCATTTCCAGAAGCAGAAACACACCCAAATGGTGGAGCAGCCCTGATTGGGGGCATGGTTGCAAGTGAAGTAATCTCAATAGAAGTAGACTACGGCCGAAGCGGTAGCAACCCTCTTTCGGCGCTGGATCCATATGCGAACCAGAACCGCTTTCTCATCTCGGCGAGACCTAGGAGCAGGAAACAGCATCCGACCAAGCAGACTCAGGTCTGGTGTAGATCTCGACCATCCGAAATCTTCTGGAAATCCGAGTGCTACTTCGGAGGGACCCCCAGGAGCAGGTTGGACTCAGAAGCAGGGTAAGATTCGAAGCGGGGTCGCGTAGAAGCAGAGCGGGGCCGCCTTTTCTCTTCTCGGCTGGCTTGGAGGCATCTTCAGCACGTTTTTTCTCCCTCAGAGCCAGAACCGCAGCAAGTGTAGCCTTAGGCTTAGCAGATCCTGGAAGAAGGTGAGAAGTCAAGAAACAGCAGAAGAAGCAAGATTGCAAATAAAGCGACGAGCAACATATCGACGACATAGCATCCGGAACCAGAAGACTAATTTCCCTCCTCATCTTGAGGTGAGAAGGAAAATTGGGGCAATTGTTAGGGATAAAAAACTACATTTTTTATTACCTATGACGTGGCCGACATTGATTGGAGGAGAGCAATTAAAAAGGACCGGTGACGTGGCATATTGAGAGCCATAGGATCAAGATGGCAAATAAACCTAAGTATTTACTTTGTCAAAACCCACGTGAAGAAATCAACAACCATTTCCTATTCTTGTGGGGTTGACCAAGTACACAGCAGCAAAAGTAGGAGGGAAGTGGAGACCTTGGACCAATTCAATAACCACTCCCTATTCTTATGAGATGGACAAGTAGGGACCATTGGATTAAAAGATAGACAAACACATTTGTGTTTGTTACCTCACGCACAAAAGGAGAGGAAAAGTCAACCAACCACCTCCTATTATCAAGCAACTACCCCCTACTTTACAGGAGCAGACGCAGGAATCCAGGAGCAGAGGCAGGAAAATATTGTGGACTTAACCCTAGCAAGACAACAACTATATAAAGGGAAGCAAGTCATAATTAGAGGGGCATCTCATTCCACACACGAACACTCTCATACTCGACATTCCGTCTTCATTTAGCAATATCCCGCTAGCAAATTAATCCTTGTATTTTCTTACTTACATAATACCGTCTCGATTATAGTGCCAAATTGGTGGGATTCCGACTCCCCCCGCGGTTGTTCCCACATCGGGTTTTCCGCGTCACCAAAATTCCTCGTGTCACTCTCTTATTTTGTTGCATTTTCGTACATTAAATTCGTCGCATTCATTCCGTCGTTGGCCATAGATTAATCACTATCACTCACATAATTAATTCGTAATCGGTAAATTTTTACCAAAACACTATGTAAAGCATGATATATTATCATTCCTAATACAATAATATATCATATTATCATTCCTAATACAATAATATATATATATATATATGTATATATATACACACACATATATATACTCCCTCCGATCCAGACCAAAGGTAACATGGGAAAAAATGGAGTATTTAAGAAAAGGTGGAAAAAGTAAGGGTAAAGAAGGAAAAAATAGGTGGGCCATGTAATTTTGTGTTTAATTGTATGTTGGTAGGTGGGGTATGTAATGGCATTTTGTGTAAATATCAAATGGGTATAAGGATAATTTGGTAATGTTGTGGGCCAAATAAGGAATGTTACCTTTGGTGTGGATCGTCCGTTTATAGTAAGTGTTACCTTTGGTGGATCGGAGGAGTATATATATATATATATATATATATATATATATATATATATATATATATATATATATATATATATATATATATATATATATATATATAGAGCAAAGTTCTTCTAAGTCCTTTTTTTTTTTTTGAGTCCATAAGTCCCTCCCACAACCCTTGGATCATGCATGGTGGAAGGTTGAGATTGAAAGCAAAAACACTTAACACTAATGAATTCACTTCTCTCTCTAGTTTTAATAATACATTCACTAATTCATTATCATACACAATTAACACCATATTTTGTCTTATACTTCAAAGTTTATGAAAATTTTGTTAACATTTTTTCTGTTTCGGTTTTTTTTTCGTTTTTTTTTTCGAGACAAGTTTTCGACTGTTTCGTTTTTTTTCTTTTTTTTTTTTTTCGAGACAAGTTTTCGACATTTTAGGATTTTACGAGTGTAATTCTAACAGCAAAAAGTGTAATTTTAAGAAATATTTTCGAGAATTTAGCGTTTTACAAGTTTAACTTCAATCTTTTCCGAGTGATTTTAACGAATAATATTTTGAATTTTTGTCATTTTATCACAAGTTATTGTAATTTAGCATTTTACGAGTGTTATTTTAATGACAAAAAGTGTTATTTTAGTCCAGGTAAGTGTAATTTCAGTCCAATGAGATTGTTATTTTTAGTCAAGGAGAATGTAATTTTAGTCCAGAAAAGTGTAATTTTAGTCCAGAAAAGTATAACTTTAGTCCACAGTCCATAGTCCATTGAGAGTGTAACATTAGTCCAATGAGAATATGAGAATATGACCAAGTCCATTAAGAGTGTAACATTAGTCCAATAGACGTAAATGTAATTCTAACAGAAAAAAGTGTAATTCTAACAACAAAAAGTGTAATTCTAACAACAAAAAGTGTAATTTTAACAGAAAAAGTGTAATTTTAATAAAGAAAAGTGTAATTCTAACAGAAAAAAGTGTAATTCTAACAACAAAAAGTGTAATCTTAACAGAAAAAAATGTAATTTTAATGAAGAAAAGTGTAATTCTAACAGAAAAAAGTGTAATTTTAATGAAAAAAAGTGTAATTCTAACAACAACAAAAAGTGTAATTTTAGCAGAAAAAGTGTAATTTTAGCCGAAAAAAGTGTTATTCTAGCAGAAAAAAGTATAATTTTAATAGAAAAAAGTGTAATTTTAACAGAAAAAAGTGTAATTTTAATGAAGAAAAGTGTAATTTTAACAGAAAAAAGTGTAATGCTAACAACAAAAAGTATAATTTTAGGAGAAAAAGTGTAATTTTAGCCGAAAAATGTATAATTTTAAGCTAAAAAAGTGTAGTTCTAAGTTCTAACAACAAAAAGTGTAATTTTAGCCAAAAAAAGGTGTTATTCTAGCAGAAAAAAGTATAATTTTAACAGAAAAAAGTGTAATTTTAATGAAGAAAAGTGTAATTTTAACAGAAAAAAATATAAATATAATAGGAAAAAGTGTAATTTTAATGAAAATAAGTGTAATTTTAACAGAAAAAAGTGTAACTTTAATAGGAAAAAGTATAATTTTAATATAGAAAAGGGTAATTAAGAATAGATCTATGTTTAACTTTCAAAAATAGATCTAACTTTTTCATTTGTTTTTTTAAAAATAAACTTAAACTTCCACTATCAAAAAACTATAAAAATATAAATCTAAAAAAAAGAGACTCCCAACACCCAAAAAATAAAAACTAAATCTAAAACTTGAACATCAAAATATAGTAATATACTCATAATAACAGCATATACTAAAAAAAAAAAAAAATTAGTTAGATCCGAAATGGCTGGGGGTTTAATTTTTTTTTGTTTTTTTATTTTTTCTATGAAATTGTTAGATACCAAATAAAAAAAAAAAGTCAGATTTGAAGGGCTAGGGCTTTTAACTTTTTTTTGTTTTTATTCTAATAAATTGTTAGATCTACTCAAAAATAGAAGTTTATTCAAAAAACAAATTTGAAAAAAAAAATTGAGAAAATGCCAAACACCCACTGACCAAAAGGTATGAACAGAATTTGTAAGCTATGTTTTTGTTTTAGCCAATGACTGTTTTGAGGTAAATCTACACACGTAAGAGGGAGTACTCACATGTAGATTTGAAATATCAATAATAAATAACCACCACCACCATAATAATTTCAAAAAAAAAAAAGCAAAAAAAAAAAAAAAAATAGATCTAGCATATGGTGACCACCCAACCACCACACAACCGACACCGCCATGACCACCCGACCACCACACCTACACCCGACTACCACACCTACACACGACCACCAAATCAACCCCAGATCTGGAAAAAGGGAAAGATGGAGAAGAGGAAGGGTAGGGTGGCGGCGTTGGTGGAGGCGGCAGAAACAGAAGGGAGGAGGAAGGCGGTTGTGTCGGTGGTGTGAGGTGGAAAGAGGCGGCAGTAGGGGTGTTGTCGGTGGGTGCGTGGGGGTGATGTCGACTGGTGGGTGCGTGGGTGCGTGGGGGTGGTGTCGGCTGGTGGGTGCGTGGGGGTGGTGCCGGCTGTAGAGGAGGGTGGCCGTGTGGTGGGTGTGCCGGTGGGGTTGTGGGTGGGTGACGGGTTGAGGTATTTGGTGGTGGGTGGGAGAGGGGTAAATTAATTGGGGTGTTTTTAATAGGTTTTTTTTGGGTGTTTTTAATAGGTTTTTTTGAAATTTTTGGGTTTTAGATAGATGAGGTGAATGTTATATTGTGAGATGAGAGATAAAGTGGGTGGAAAAATAATCTTATATAGTGAATTAGGTTTTTGATTAATGTAGATTAGGAAGGGTAGTGAGAGAATGGGTTTAATTAGCCTTAATCCCCTTTTTTTTCCACCAAATCTCAGCCTTCCATTTTCCTCATCCAAGGGCTATAAGGGGGACTTATGGACTCAAATGTAAGAGGTGGACTCTCTTGATCTTTACACTATATATATATATATATATATATATATATATATATATATATATATATATATATATATATATATATATATATATATATATAGAGAGAGAGAGAGAGAGAGAGAGAGAGTGAAGTTCAAATGAGTCTACCTAAATAATTGAGTCCCTAAGTCCTAATCTAAGCCATTAGATCTTGTAAGATTGATGATTGAGATTTGAGACTTCTAATCAATTTTTGAAATGAAACTTTAATGTTTTAAAAGTGAAACTTTAATCTGGGAGAGCAAATTTAATTCTTTACGATTGAAACTTTAGTTTTTTAAAGTCATTTTGTAAATAAAAAATTAAATTTATGTATTTTTAAATATAACTTTAATGTTTTACGAGTGAAACTTTAATGCTTAAAAGTGAAACTTTAATTTTTTTAGGCCATTTTTAATATAAAAATTTGAATTTATGAAATTATGTGATTGTGATAAATATTAATTTAATTTAACTAATTTTTGAATGTAACTTTAATAGTATACGAGTTCAACTTTAATGCTTAAAAGTGAAACTTTAATTTTTTTAGGCCATTTTAATAAAAAAAAATTTGAATTTATGTAATGATGTAATTGTGACTAAAATTTATTTAATTTCATTGATTTATGAATGAAACTTTAATGTTAAACGAGTGGAACTTTAATGGTGGCGAATGAAACTTTAATTTTTTTACGCCATTTGACGAGTGAAACTTTAATTAATATTTATTTAATTTTCAGTGATTTATAAATGAAACTTTAATGTTAAACGAGTGAAACTTTAATGGTGATGAGTGAAACTTTAACGGTTTTCAGGCCATTTTCAATACAAAAGTTTGTATTTATATAACGATGTAAAAATTTGTCATTTCTCGAAGTTACGAATGAAACTTTAGTGGTTTACGAGTGAAACTTTAATGGTGAACGAATACAACTTTAATTCTTGCGAGTCGAAACTTTAATACGAGTCCTTTTATATATAGGCAATAACCACCACCACCGCCAACAATAATAACAACAACCGCCAGCACCACCCTGACTTCACCAAAAAAAAAAAAAAATGTAGTAGCTCTGAAAAACGAGTCCACCCACGACTCATCCAAGTCTCCAACCATCGACACCCACCACCCTTGGCTTCTCAAACCACCAGTCACCACCAACAAAAAACCTCTCCTTTGCTTAGATCTTAAAAAGAAAAAAAAGACCACCATTGGTAAACAGCCACCGCGCGCGACTACGACCACAACCACCACCTTCTCTCCCCGTTTGCCACCAACACCAACACCTACATCTGAAAAAAAAAAAAAAAAAAAAAGACAAAGGAGGCGGGAATAGGCGGCAGAACAACCACTACCTTCTCTCCCCCGTTTGCCACCAACACCTACATCTGAAAAAAAAAAAAAAAAAGACAAAGGAGGCGGGAATAGGCGGCAGAACAACCACCACCTTCTCTCCCCGTTTGCCACCAACACCAACACCTACATCTGAAAAAAAAAAAAAAAAAAAAAAAAAAAAAAAAAAGACAAAGGAGGAGGGAATAGGCGGCAGAACTACCGCCACACCAATACCCACCGCAACACCAACCACCAACAACAACAACAAACTTTTTAAGATCTGAAAAAAGATTAAAAAAAACAAAAAAAAAACGAGAAGGGGGAGATGCGGCGTCTGGTGGCGGCGGTTGAGGAGAGGAGAAGGGACGACCACGACGAGGGAGAGAGCGACTTCTTGTAGTGGCGTGCACTATTTTAGTTGTTGTTGTTGGTGGTGGTAGGGTGGTTGTTTGGGGTGTTTAGGGTTGGTTGGTGAGTGAGGGATGAGAGAGACGTAGAGAGAAAGAGGGAGGAAGAGAGAGAAGTGAGAGGCAGTGAAATGAATAGAAATTAGGTTTTGTTGTCTTTTATATAGCATCTTTATTTTTAGATTTAATCTTAACCCTTGATTTTGTTACAATCTAAGGGCTAAGATTAGGACTTATGGACTCACCTAAGGGAGGTGGACTCATTTGATCCTAATTATATATATATATATATATATATATATATATATATATATATATATATATATATATATATATATATATATATATATATATATATATATAGGCGGGATCTCGTGAGTTGGGGTCTTATGGTGAGTTGTGAGTTGGGGAAATCAAGGGCTGAGATTAAAAGAAATCAAGGGCTGAGATTAAATGATAAATTAGAAAAAAAAGAAAGGAAAAATCGAAAAATACAAAAGCGCTGAAACATGAAAACAAAAACTTCATTCAAACGATATTCTCTCTCTCTCTCTACATATCTCTACAAATCAGAAACACAGAAACACACAAATCAGAACGCCGCCTATAGAAATCTCATAAAAAAATCTAATAAGATTACACAAATTCGTTCATTTTTAGCTGCAATCGAATTACAGGTAATGTAAATTCGTTGATTTTTAGTGTATTCAATCGTATTTTCGTAATTAATGTAAAAATCGTGAAATTCGTTGATTTTAATTGAATTGAATACTTGATTTTACTGTTTTCAGGTATAAAAGATGGACAACGATATTAACAACAATTGTAGCGAAGAAAACAACTCGACAGTAAATATGGAAACAGGTAATAACGATTATTCTCTGTTTCTCAACTGTAGTTTATAATACTGTCATTGATTCTTATCTCTCTTTATCAATAGTTGTTCAAAATACTGTTATTGAATTTTATCTGTTTCTCAGCTGTTATTCTGATATTAATGTATTGTCTATCTTGTATTAGAGTAGAAAAAGAGTACTGTTATTCTGATATTATTATACTATTATTGTAAAAAGTAGAGAAACATGATGATATTATTGTACTGTTATTCTGATATTATTGTAATATTATTGTAAAAAGTGAAGAAATATGATGATATTATTGTACTATTATTCTGATATTACTGTACTATTATTGTAAAAAGTAGAGAAACATGATGATATTATTGTACTGTTATTCTGATATTATGGTCCTATTGTTGTGATATTATGGTGCACTAGCATGAAAATATACCGCTGATAAGAGAGTAGCATAAGAAAAACACATTTACTATTATTCTGATGTTATTGATTGTCGTCTGTTTCCCAGTTGCTGTTATCATACTCTTATTGTCATATTACTACAATGTTGATCTCTCCCCCATGCTACTGTTATTGTGATGTTATTGTCATTTTGTTGTCCACTGACTGTACTCATTATAATAATTTACTGTCCCAGATCTTTCTACTGTCTCTATTGTTGAAGACAATGCAGTCTTAGCTATTGGGGATTCTTCTAATAACAATATATTCACCAGCCCAACCTGTTCAGACGAAGAAAACGATGAGTTTGTTCCAACTCTTCATTACAGCAGTACACCCGGGGGTACTGAGCAGTGGGTAAGGACTGTTGAGAGTGATTTTACACCTAAACGTGACATGTTCTTTCTTACCTTTGACGATGCAGTACAGTTCTACAACATATATGCATTGGCTTGCGGATTTGATGTGAGAAGGTACACAAATGCGAAGTATAAGGGGGGCGTCAGCGTCAAATCATTGGTCTGTAACAGACAGGGGTATAGGGATATGAAAAGAAAACTGCGACTTCAAGCAACAAATCACGAAGCTGGTAATTTGAGTACAACAGAGAACAAAGAGCGAAGAATTAGACAGCCAAAGAAGCATGCTCTGACAAGGTGTGGCTGCAAGGCGCACATGAGGTTGAGAACCTGTGAAAAAACCGACGACAGGCCGGCTGGATATATTGTGGACGTCTTATACCTCAACTCATTCGTCACACCACCTAACCTATACCTCAAAATTTTTATCTTAACCCAAAACTTCAACTTTTCCACATTACCGCAACATGACATACCTCTCTATATAAAGCACCTATCTCCCAAACGCATAACTCACGATCCACACTCGTTACGTACACTCACACTAGATCCTCCAGTTCTTTCCTTCATTACCGCAAGAATCATACATAACCTAATATGACACTAATTCCCCCAACACCCTACACTCACTGTCCCAACAAAAGATTATGAGCCACCTGCAGCTTTCAGATCATTACCACACATGTTCTACGGACCACTTGTCATTACCATGTCTACTAAAGCCTTATCTAGAACAAGATCAAAATTACTGTAACAACCTCTCACAACCGTGTCCCATCAATAGAACATCACTATACCATGACAACAACGAAAACATATACGACTCTATTTCATATCATATTATACCCTCATTCCCAACTTAACCTGGTAAAGAAAACATCAATAAACAAGACAACTGTCTATCTGCAGAAACTGAAACTCGCAGGGAGCAACATCAAACAAAACAACAAACTATGAATAACTGGTATGCACTTTCGAAACTCGAATCATAATCATCCCGCCTACTCCACCACAACCGGTGACGGTATCACAACACCGCCACCAACAGCCACACCGTAGTGCGAAAATACCCGCATCACAACATTATGTACCGTGCCCGGATCACCACCCGAGGCACCACAACCACACCGATAGACATCACAATCGCGTACGATTCCCATAAACACCGATCGAGCATAACTTCTCGACAAGAAAACTTACTCAAATCCACATTATTAAATCACCACGCGACATATTATATGGATAAACAGATAAGCATCTCATGAACATCATCTCTACCATTTCACGGAATACACATGTGTTATTAATACACATAAAATTATAACTAGCCATGTCAAATTAATCAAGTTATTACCTTTTTGGATATTATTCAATTAAATTACCGTGTCCAACCTATATATTACAGAACATTCATAAAACAACTTTATAATTATCACACCATACCACTTCTTGTGAGGTCAGAACCTCACACAAACATTTACACATATCATAGACCCGTAATCACAACCAACTAGTCAATCCCGACCACGTAAGTTACCACTCAACATAGGTTACTAGTCGCCCGAGCTTAACTCGTATACACCTCATAACATATTCTCCCTTTCGCATATCCATCACCCTTTGCCAAATGTAGCCACACCATTAATACTCAACTACTAACAACCGCCTCATATAACCACATCTTATACTCTTTCATAACTGTACTTATCAACTGGTCTCCCGCAAAATCAACCTCTTTAGAATTGTTACCTTTCTAATATACCATTACCCTTAACCACTAGTCACAAACCATAACACTACCGCTGTCCGGGCATCAAACCTCTTACACTCATCTCTAAACATCACGATTTGTTTCCTATCTTTGGTTGACATCCCAAATAACGAACATCCAATCCATTAACAAAATTACCTCAACATTCTTCCCAATACTATCCTTAATTGTATCATCATCTAACTCTCCACCAAAAATCTCGTATCGTGCAAATACTCCACCAACTTCATACTCCCTTAATTCCTCGAAACTCATGATTAATCATGTTGTCCTGAAACTTCTGTATAACTATTAACTTACTTACCCTTGATAGTATCATACATCTCGACGATTCCTTACTTTATGTCACATAACTCCGGTGAACTATTTCTCAACTTACTTTTATCCTTCTTTTCTCGTTATACTCAAAAATATCATTAATAGCTCAGCTCCTTATTACTTCTATCTAACTCTTTAGTGCTCCGATTATCTTTTCATTGCTCCAAAACTCAAATCCCATTATTTCATATCGATATCATCTCACTCTTTCTTACCATAAATATTATCTTATTATGCCATTAATCACTCTTGCCTCTAGTTTATCCATAAAATCAACGTTCACTGTTCTAACAATTGCATCTCCTTTGTACCTCTCTAGAAATCAGAATTCCTTTTGTACCATTAATTGCCCAAGGAAATCACACAGTAGTTTCATCTCTTAATAAACCAAATCTCCCAAATCCACCTCGCGACATGTCTCCACAAAGTTCACTATATACTACTCTTCTCAACTCCTTTAAAACGCACTTTCACTACATATATCCTTACTCAACTCTATTTCTAACCATCTCCTTCCATAATTCGTTACACATCTCAAGTCGCCACTATCCGCATCCTTACTTTTCAATCTTTTTATTCTCACGCTCATTATACTCACATCATCCCTTGCCCATATTCTCTTACTTTTACATTACTCAACACACAATCATATCACTCATCCCGTCTCGCAAAACGTGCTCTATGCCTCAATAAACTATACCAATCTTCCTTTTCTTTTTCCACCATCTATCATAATCACATATAACTCATGTCCTCCCCACCGAATTCATATTCATCATAAGTGCCACTCTTTACATCTTAAGATTGGGTAACTTACGCTTCAGGACCAACACATACGTAAAACAATGCATAAAGAAGTAATACAACACCTTTGGATTAAACGTAATATGCAACGAATGTCAAAAATAAACATATGACCGAAACACGATATGATGACCAAGACAGACCCACTCGATCGAGTACGAACCTACTCGATCGAGTTGAGGCTACTCGATCGAGTGCCCAACATGCTCGATCGAGTGCCCCGACTTCAGAACCCAAACAGACCTTCGATCTCGACTTACTCGACCGAGTAGCCAGGCTACTCGATCGAGTGACCCCATACTCGATCGAGTGCCCGAGGTACTCGATCGAGTGCCCAAAAACACGATTCTGGTCAAAATAACGACAAATACCCACTCGATCGAATCATGTAGACTCGTGAATACTACCCGCATGTTATCTCACATACCCCCAACATACTATGCATTCATTATTATTTCAACATTATGATTACAACTATGCATTCAAATCTGCGCGACTCCTCATACAATTAACATAATAATCTACTTCGTGTTATCAAGTGCCACGTTATAAACAACCATCATGCTTTTCATCCAATTTGTTATACAAAACACATATCATTGAACATCTCTTCTTCATGTTACTACTTACCAAAAGCCAAACATTACCATCTATCATGCTCATATAACATTCAACTTTCAATCATGTATTACCCGCATGCTTTTAATTTTCATAACTTTTCATGACACAAACCACACCCTTACACTACAAATCCTATTTCCATGTTGCTAATACAACAACATTACAAATCCACTTCATCACATAAACACTTCCGTAATCAAGAAATTCATATCCTTACGAAATTGCCACTTCATCTTTTCCAATCAATTCATCTAGTTCAATCACATACTTCAGCTAACAAGCGCATATGATACGATAGTAGACAATTATACGAACTTAATATATAGCTTTACGCAAACAAAACTATGAAAACAAATCTTATCACACCCCCTATCCACATGTTATTAGGATTGCCTCATTATAAATCATTCATCCTACACATCATTATTCATCACATAAAAATTATTTCCTTTTTCCACCACATCATTCGTCATTCTCACATACTTTTCCAACTATTCCAATCAACATGGTAAACCAAGTATCATTCAACATGCTTTCAACCAACAGCATACAAAATCACCCTTATACATGCCACACATCACCATATTGTTACACAATTCACAAAATAAACACATAGCGATCCCGACTCATATCCCATGGTGACCGGTTCAAAATCGTAGGGCGAGTTCGCGACTTTAGGACGTCTCCCAAGTCTTTGCATTAGCTCCTACAACCTTTACCCCGGGTTCATTTTAATTAGACTCCCTAGGTTCATTAGATTCATTGGTTACAGGTTTCAGGATCGTCGCTCTGATACCATTTGTAACACCCCCATACTCCAAGTGCCTTACCAGGACCACTCAGGTATAAGGATGCCACCATCTCGGTTACCCGAGGCATGATAATCATAAGACAATGAAGAAACATACTTTATTAAATAAGTTTAAGTGATTACATTACAAAACCAACTGTAAGCAAAATACAACTGTTCTCAAACTATAAACCAACTGAAAGGAACTGTCCTAACAAACACAGCGGAAGACTAAAGACTCTGATATGTGATGACTCCATCCCCCACTAGATCCCACGCGTATTCAAGATATACCGCAAGCAAATGCTCACCACCCCGAATGGATCACCACAGTTTTTAAAACATTTAAACGGGGTCAATACTAATCACACAATTAATATACATGTCGCATAAAGATAAGCGATGACTTAATGTCACACATACACAACCAACCAACTCCAATCATCTCAATCATCGATCGTCCCCTTTGGACCAGCCCTGCCAGTGGGGACCGCAGCCGTTCCCACCTAAGCCCCGCTCATCATACCGAGCGATAACCCTGTCCCATTAATGTGCACATCCCCTTCCGTGGCGGGTTCCACGAAGGGCGAAACTAGGGCGTGAAGCCACTCCCGCAAGTGACTCCACTCAGCCGAGAACGCATCTCGAGAACCATAGGCAACCAATCACAATCACAAAATCAACAATCGTCTCGAATCTATCAACGTGTACAATCACAATCACAAGTAGTCACAATACAATTACTATATCAAACAATCAATCTTAACACATCAACAATCATCCCATTATGGGACTAATACCGAGTAGGAAATCCTACCTGGAAAGCAACACAATCATCAGACGATCTAGCAGCTGTCTCAAAACCTCTCCTTTACAAATCCTTCTCCTATCACATAATCACATAATCACAATCTAACCATAACAAATCATAAAAACCCCCAATCCCAAAATTAGGGTTTAACCAAATCAAAGGAAAGACAATAAAAGGGTACATAGATCTTACCCTCGACGCAAGGAACTCAACGGTATAAACAACGACAAGAACCGACCGTCCGAACTCGGGAATTGCTAAGAATGCGATTAAGAAGATGAACTTGTTTGCTTTCTCTCTTAAACAGTAATTTAGGTTTTGGAAAAGTGATTTGGAAACAATGACGGAAGTGTTTTATACTTTAATCGCATTATTAACAAAACCCGACAAAACAGCCTCAGTAAATGGGCTACTCGATCGAGTAGCTAAGGTACTCGATCGAGTGCCCCTTACTCGATCGAGTACCCTAGTTACTCGATCGAGTACCCAACAGTCGAAACTATTTTATATCGCAAAACTCCCTTACTCGACAGAGTAAGGCCTACTCGATAGAGTACCCCAAGACTCATAAATACGGAGTATTACAGTCTTCCCTCCTTAAAAAGAACTTCGTCCCCGAAGTTCAACCCATACATGAAAACAAACATACTAACTCGATCAAGACACAACAACGTGACTAAGAACTCAAAACAAAACTCCAACCCAAACATGAACTCGTAACACCAACTCCACTAACTATTCCTACCTCCACAACATGGCTCACGATATCGTATCCACTCCAATATATCTCTCTCAACACTAACTCCATACACTACCAAAATACTCATAACATCAAACGGAATGTTACATCAAGAGGTGCCTGATTGACACAGGCGCCTACACGAACATCATGTTCAGGGAGTGCTTTCTCAACCTCGGCCTGAAGGTTGAAGACTTGAGCCCCTGCACCAATCCGTTGTACAGTTTTTTCGGGGCCGGCCTGGTACCCCTGGGGTTGATCAGATTGCCAGTGATGTTCGGCGAGGGAGATGCGGCTAAGAATATCCTAGCTGAGTTCGTGGTCATCGACGGTTCATCCGCCTACAACGTTCTCATAGGCCGAGTCACTCTGAGCGAGGCCGACGCAGTGATGTCCATCCGGGCCCTGACACTGATGTATGTCTCGGACCGGGGGGAAGCGCATAAGCTCGTCTCCAAGGACGAGAAGGACGAGGTGGTCAACACCCAGATATCCGCCAGAGGGTGCAACATGCAATCCCTCAAAATGGCAAAGAGGTCAGAGAAGGGGAAGAGCCCATCCTTGTAGCAGGAGGGCGATCCGATGAATACCAACGTCAGCATGGTTGAAGGAACCCCGACCGACCAAGAAGAACCGCATCCCGGCATATGGGAAATAACTACTGACGGGTCCCCTACGGCGAACAGCTCAGGAGCCGGCATCCTTATCACCAGCCCAAATGGGGACGTGTTTGAGCACGCCTTGAAATTTACCTTTTCGGCCTCAAACAACAAATTCGAATATGAGGCGGTGATAAATGGAGTCGAGTTAGCTAGGGCTGTCGGGGCAGAGCACGTCGTGGTAAAAACATGCTCACTATTGGTGGCCAACCGAATCAGGGGAGAGTACGAGGCTCGAGACGACGGGATGGTAAGATACCTGGAAAGGGTAAAAGCCGACACCGCCAAATTGAAGTCCTTCCAGATACTGAAGACATTCCCGTGTCCGACGCTCTCTCAAGACACACCGGCTGACAGACATGGAGGGTGCGCCTTTGATAAGCCATTGGGACGGACAATCTCGGGGAAAATTTTGTATAGCGGCGGAGGTGCCCGAGACAACTGTGGGCACCCCGACGCATGTTTATATCTAAATGAAGAATCATCCAAGTTTCCATCAAAGTGTTCATTTTCCCCCATAGTCACAATCAAGAAGCAGACGCAACGACAGTCACCCCAAGAAGTAGACTACGGCAGTCACCCCAAGAGGTAGACGCCGCAGCAGTCACTCCAAGAGGTAGACGCCACGGCAGTCACCATCAAGAAATAGACGTCACGGCAGTCACCCCAAGAAGTAGACGCTATGGCGTCACCCCAAGAGGTAGACGCCGCAGTTAGATCACTTCAAGAGGTAGACGCCACGGCGATCACCATCAAGAAATAGGCGCCACGGCTAGTCACCCCAAGAAGTAGACGCTACGGCAGTCACCCCAAGAGGTAGACGCCGCAGCAGTCACTCCAAGAGGTAGACGCCACGACAGTCACTATAAGGAAGCAGGCGTCACGGCAGTCACTACCAGCACTGTTGATGCTCGCGAAAGCAATCGAACATGCCTTAGAAACGTTAAACACAGTTGAGATACGCACTCCAGACTGCCTTGGTCAGGCCGAGGCCTAAACAAAAGAAGCGCTCAATTAATAACGTAAGAAGACAACTCAGACGAAGACAAGAAAAGACCTCGGCCAAGCCAGAGGCAAAATAAGCAAACTCTTATTAAAAATGATAACAGGTTACAAGGAGAATACAAACGACGGCCGTCTCCATAAGGATAAGCCAAAACACAACCTACCAAAGTTGTACAAAATATAAGGAAAAGAAAAGCAAAAGGTTACAGACATATCATTTGAAGCGCCAAAAAAATGGCAGGGAGGGAAGGCTTAATAATTGGCTCCCGAACAGCTGAAGCTATCCGAGACGCCGGGTGAGCCTGGTGACGACCGCCCGTCTCCCTATGCCTGTTGCTGCTTGCCATCAGCAGCGTTAGCAGCATCGTCTTTGATGGGCGACCCAGAAGCTGTCTTGGCAGTCTTAGCTTTCTCAGCAGCCTCAGCCTCAGCTTTCTTGGCAGCCTCAGCTGCCTTCATCCTCTCGGCTTCCTCTTTGGCCGCCTTAGCCTCCTCAGCAAGGGCTGCCTTCTCCGCGGCCGCCTCTTCCTCCTTCTTCACCCTTACCTCCTCCTTGGCCTTCTCCTCCGCGGCTTTCTCCTTAGCTTCGAGCTTATCATCAAACAGCTCGTCAAATTTGTCCCACGGAAAGGAGCCATCAAGAGGGAAGAGCTCCCCAATCACTTCCCTGGCGACTTCTTCGGCCAGGTCCCGGTATTGGGCGCACATGTTAGGGAGGATAACGGTTTGGAGCGTCTCAATGTCCTCCTCCCTTTGGGTGATGATAGCATCCTTGTTCCGAACCACCTTCCCCTGGACCTGGAACAAGCCCCTAAATTCGTCCCTCTGCGTACGGTAAAGGTCGGCGTGCTTCTGAATAAGGTCACGCATCTCCCAAAGCGAGCCTTAGCGGCTTCGGCTGCGGCCTCGGCCTTGGCTCTCTCAAAGAAGGACTTCCTTTTCAGCGTCCTCCCGAGTTTTCTCTCAAAGACGGACGCCTCTTGACCTCGGCCTTGGCCCTCTTAGCCTCCTTGTTCGCGCGTCGAGTTCCAGCCTTAGCCGCTCGAGCTGTGGGGCAACTTCAGCCATGGTCTTCTCTTGCTCCATAATGTGGGAGCCGGCTAGCTGAGTCCATTTCGCCAGCCTCTTGCATATTCTCATCCCCTCTGCCACAAGCTCGGTGGGGGAAACCTTCTGGAGTAAGGAGTCAACGGTGACATTTCTATCACCCGCCTTCTCAGGCTGCTTCTCTAATTGCCGCACAGTGAGAACGGCGGCTGCCGACGGTTGATCTACAAAAATTCAATTAAAACATCCGTGTCAGTATACATGGACTTATCGGAGAGTCTGTCATCAGGAACGCCTAATGAACCGGCTAAGTCTGAGCCACAGGATATATCTGTACCATGCTTGGCCTTCTTGCTCGGAGGACGCATCTCCTCGCCGGCAGCAGTTGCAGCAGTAGCAGCGGAAGCATCAGCAGTAGGGGTGGGCTCTTTCCTTTTACGGACAAGGGGAGACCCCTCCGCATCGGAGTCCTCCCCATTGGTAATATCAACGATCACCACCGTCTCCTTCTGGACTGAAGGGATGGGAGGCGGAACTGATGTCGACGCCGTTGTAGACACCTCGTTTCTGCACCTCCCGCAAACCACCCGGTGATGATTGGGCCGCATGTTTGATTCGCGGAACGATTAGTGACAGTTCGTAAGATTATCGTCAAGTGATTGCTCAAATATTAATGTCAACCTCTTAGTTGTCATCTACGTCCCGATACGGTCGTTTTGGCAGTAATTAGAGTACATTCGGAGTCCGGGTCAAAAACCGTCTCCATTTTTCGATAATCGTTAAATCCCGAGTCGAATATTCGGAATGTTAGGATATTTCTATTCCATATTTCTCAAATTTTATCTTTTGGCAAATAATATCCCGTAATATTTACATAAGATATTAAAGATAATCGAATTAATTCCGTCCTACCATAACTTAAACACGGAAATCTTTCTTAAACAGGAGGAAACCTCTTGGGAATAGACGCAAAAGCAGTCTTTGCGCCTCTTCCAAGAGACGCAGTGGTCGCCTGCGCCTCTTCCTAGGCCCTTCTTTGCATGATTTACGTATCTTTTTCATATCTTTCCGAGATTCACTTCCAAAGAGTCTCCGAAACCCTATTCCTTCACGTGATTAGTATAAATAGGAGCTTTCGTTCCTCATATTTCTCACGCGAGTGTCCGCCCTTCTCTTCTCCCTTTGCATTCTAGACTTCGTTCTTACTAATTGGCGCCTACGTGCTTGAACATTCGACCACGTAAGCTCGGATCTTTCCGGGTACCAGCCTCTCCGTTGCATGACCGACCAATTTGACCACTACACTCAATCAATCTAATTAATCAACTTGTTAAATCGTTTTCCTCTTTCGAGGGCACTCTTTCCTTGCATTCGCGTCGAGCATCACTAATCGATTTTCTTAGTTCTTCTCGTTCCGTCAACATGTAAGTCTGAGGGTGTATTAATCTCTCTTTTATTTATTGTTTTTTTATTATTGTATAATCAATTGTAAGGTTTATGTCGAAAGTACCTCATTAAAACCGATTTCTAAAACCGTCTTTAAAACCTTTTTTTGCGGATTTCCAGTAGACAGACGTCGAGAAAAGACGCAGCAACCGCTGCGCCTCTTCGAAGGAGCGCAGCACCTGCTGCGCCTCTTCGTGAGGCTGCCGCAGTTCCTGTTTCTTTTCTTCCTCCTCCGTCCTCTGTAATTCGTATCAAATTTATTTCTTTTGTTTTGTTTTCTGTTAATTCTCTATCATGATAGTTTAATAATTCATATGTATATTAATCATCGTCATTAACATGTTTTGATCGTCATAAATCCGACTTAAATCCCTTATAATCTCATATTTGCGGGTTTTCGTCATTAAACTCAATTCGGGTTTTAGAGATTCAATTCATTCATATTGAGTCTCTGGAATTCACCGTTGACATATTTGTACCTGTTTTTCATCAATTCGTCATCAATTCGTCATGTTTAATCTAATTAGTTTGTTTGTTTATTTATTCGTTAATTATTCGTTCATTCATGTAAATTAATCCATCTTAATTCCGTCTTATTCATGTTTTACTGTTTTCATGACCCATTCACATGTTAAATAACATATTAATAACTTTCATCCGAGTAAATAATTTAATCATCCTTTAAATTCATCAATTGACATTAACGGCTTGCAAATACGGCTTCTTTTTAATCGAAGAAGCGAGCCAAAGCAGGCAGCGTCTGCTGCGCCTATTCCAAAGGACGCAGCTCTGCTGCGCCTGTTCCTGGCTGAGTTCTGTCTCTGAACTCCGTCTTTGCCTTGACTTAGTTAATTAGCTTACGTATTAACTAACTAATATCCGTAATATCACGCTGATTCTTGTTCGTTGATTTATTCTTTCATTATTTTATTCTTTTTCTCAAATTATCCGTTTTAAAGGTATTTTCGACATAAATCGCCTATTCCAAATGTAATTATTGTAATTTTCAATATTGTAATTTATATTTATTGTATTTCTTTTATCACTTGTATGCTTTCCACATGTAAATCGACATTAAATCCTACTTCAACCCAATTGTTTGTTAAACTAATTGTCAACCGACTTAGTCTTAATTCACATGCTAGGATTAATCTATGGATGTTGCATTGCATGCATATAGCCGACGATATATCGAGTACGAATAACTTCCCTAATCATTAGTAGAGGCCGCTATCGAGGCGGGCGGGATTAGGTGTTCGATCAAAAGAGCTTCCTAATACGTACCCTCACCCCTTACTCCAGATCTCCGTGAGCACCCGTGTTCATTGGCATCCACGAGAGTCATTCTAGACATAGAATGCTAAGGGTAACGATTGCTTAGTGTTCATGTCACTACTTTGTGTCTTGACATGACACGAGGTACTCGAACGGTTCCAATTTCCCATAAAAATTGGTGGCGACTCCATACAAAATGCAAACGCTTGTTTTCGAGCCCCTTCACCAAGCGCCCCCGTGGGCGGCCCGCTGTCCACAGTTTGGCGACTCCGCTGGGGAATATACACTTACGTGTAGCTAAGGGTGAAACTTGAACAAGGTTAGGGAATAATTTGTACAAGGCAATTGTCGGTTCTCATGACTCGGTCTTCCTAGACCGTTTAAATCGGCCTTCCTAGGCCCAACCCAACCCATTCGACCATTCGTCCCGTCTAAACGGTCCTAATTCTTATTTGGGCCTAAGGATGGATAGCGATTGACGTCATCCATACCATGATGCTTACTCTTGTTTGTATCAAGGGCCTTCACTACTTGAGGAAATGGACTAGGAATCGGCCTTACTCTTGTTTGGCACGAGCCTCTCCACAGACTTCGGGTTTGATGGTTCGGTATGGCAACCCACCTTTTAAACCAAAACCCTTCTAAATGCACTCAGCATCCCGTTATAATGCTTGTATAAATGTGTAAACCTTATGTGATCACCATTTCTAAACAAATCATGACGAATTTTCAAAAAAAAATCAAAACCCGTTTTCAATCAAGAATTTCGAAACAGGGCCTTTAATTAGTACAAAATACGGTCAAAACTCTATCCGTTTGTCAAGTCAAAATTCGGGCCACAAGCCCATTTCAAAACCTCACTTCGAGTCCACTCCTACAACTACACTACAGTTGGCTAGGACACACATTTTCAAAGACCTTGTCTTTCTTCAAAACTCACTCAACACAAGTGGCACACACCCACTTCACGAGTCAAAACTTTTCCTCTTTTAGCAAGTGTGATAGAATGGTCGATCGTGTTTTGATTCGTCGCCGATCTCTTATCCAGTTTCCAAGATGCCTGGGTCAAGTGATGATACGAACCTCCAGCAAATTCAAGAAAGTAATGATCGAATCCTGGCCGCGATAACCCAAATGCAAATCACTCAAGAACAAACCTATGACCGCCTTGAGCTTATCGAAGGCCGTATCTTTGATGTAGAGGGAAAGTTGCCTCCCATTAAAGGTGAAGTATTACAATTTTCCGATGACGAGTCTAAAGATGAGAATCCTGTCCTAGGAACAACCGCAGCTGAGAAAAGACTCCAATACCTAGAGGAGCAATTGATGTACCTTAAGGGGGATGACATTTACAGGGAGAACAATCGTAAGTATGAAGCCGTCAATTCCAAGTTGCCAACCAACTTTAGCATGACGGATATCCCTAAGTTTAAAGGACATGAGAACCCTTTGAACCACATCCGCGCCTTCAAGGACTACATGTCCATCAAAGGCATCAAACCCGAGATGTTCTTAAGGATCTTTCCTTCATCTCTTGACACCATCCCAAAGCAATGGTTCTACACTTTAGATCACAAAAAGGTCGCTACTTGGGAGGACGCCGCCATCGAGTTCTCGAAACAATACGCGGATAATGCCGAGATCCAAGTCAATATGCGTACTCTAGAGGTTCTTACCCAAAATGACAAGGAAGGATTCACCGACTTTCTAAGTAGGTGGAGGAAGACTAGTACCCAACTAGTTGAACGCCCGGATGAGGCTACTCTTGTGGAAAAGTTTGTAGATAATCTCAAGCCTATATATGCCAACCATTTGAGATATCAAAACATCAAGACCTTCAAGGACTTAACTGTACTAGGGACACGAATTGAAGACGACATCCGTAAAGGACTCTTGTCCAAAACGGTAGGTCGAGGATACCAAGGGTCCACAAGTCGTTCATACGGCTCTACTAGCAAGACCGACGAAGTTAACCTTTTCGAGCCATCCAAGAAAACTAGCCCACCAAGGAAGTTCACAAACCTTGGAGATACGTACTCCAACGCTCTGAAAAGACTAATGAAGCAAGGTAAACTCCAACCCATCGGACCTACTCCCGAACCCGAAAGGAAGTCCAAATTCTGGGATGAAAATTCCTACTGTGAATACCATAGGGGCAAGGGGCATGACACAGAAAAATGCTACAAGTTAAAACACGTGCTTCAGGATATGATTGAAGATGGTCGACTTCCGATTCCACCGGGAGGTAAGCCCAACAACACTCAGAATCCTCTTGGAGTTCTAGTGATTACAAGTGACGAATCTACCTTAGATTGCTCACATCTCATTTCTCCCACCGAAAATGAAATTCATGCAATTGAGAAAGAAAGACTCTACTCTACCATCTCCCCTACCATTTCCGACTTCATCGCATGGGCAAGGAGTGTAGATAGGCAAGTGTGGGAACTAGAAAACATGGTAATGATCTTGCGCAATCCCAATGCAACACCTAAAGAACGCGTACCATTGACCTTCTCTCAAAATGCCACTATGCAAGAAGTAGTCGCCGTGGTCGACAAGCTAGTCGATCAAATCATACAACTAGAAAGTGACATTATGAGAATGATGGAACTAGCTGCAGTTAATGGGGTTTGGGCCGATGACGACGAGGACGAGTATCTCATCGAAAACTCCTTAGTCAAAGAAATAGTCCAAAATGGCGAAGACCAAGATGTGGATCACCTAACTCGCTCGGGTCGTCCATACCAAAGCACCACGCAAAATGGTCCAACCAATGTCATCACACCAAATGACAACGAAGACGACCCCACTGATCATTTGCTCAAGCAATTACAGAGAACCAAGGCTGATCTTTCAGTCTGGCAACTAGTGGCAAGCTCATTTCCGCATCGCCAAGCTTTACTGCAAGCTTTGGCCAAATTGAATGTAGCGCATGACTCTACTCCTGAAGATGTAGTCAACTTGGTCTTCCAAGAATCACCCAAGCTAAGTAATCCTATTACTTTCTCAGACGAAGACTTGCCATCTTTCGGCGCCAGTCACAACCTTGCTCTATACATCACCGTCATTTGTCTAAAGAAGAATGTGCCAATGACTTTGGTAGATGATGGCTCCGCGGTCAACGTCATACCCCTCAAAACGGCATACAAACTAGGCATGAAAGAGTCGGACTGGACCCCTACAAGTCAAGGTGTACGTGCATACGACGGTACACGACGAAAGGTGGTTGGACTTGCTAACCTAACCATAGCTACGGGACCAATCGAGCGAAAAGTCAACTTCCAAATAGTAGACATCGAAGCTTCATTCAACATACTTCTGGGAAGGCCTTGGATTCATGCTTCCAAAGCGGTAACATCCACCCTTCACCAAAAGATTAAGATCCCACTCAATGGCAAAGTTGTGACGATCACTTCGTCGCCTATCAAGGCAATAATTGAGAAGCAATCAAACAATCAAGTCCTTGCGGATCCCATACACGAACTTGGGGGCTTCCAAAGTGTAAATGTCATAGAAAGTGAGTTGGCACCTTTATACTATAATCCCTACTCTAACTTGGTGGTCAACTACATACTCAAAAATCAGGGATACTTCCCTGGAATGCCTTTGAACCCGATTCGGAAGAACACCTTCGCGCCATACAAGAAAGGCAACTCATCGAGAATACCACTTGGACTAGGGTACAAACCCACAACAGAAGAAGTTCTCGAAATGCTTGCCCAAGTCCAAAATCGCAAGTATGTAGGAGTCCAAATGAAGCCATATCCCCCCACCTTAAATGGATACTTCGTTCAAGAAGGAAGTTCAGAACTCTTTCACGGGTTTCCCGAACCTTGGCATTACCTTGAGAGGAAGTTAGCCGGAATCGAGATCTTTCACGATTGCTACTTCATCCCTCCAGAAACGGTTCCTACCGTCAAAACCCGTCAAGCACCTTGCTTAGACGAGCAAGCTGTGAGCCTCCTGTTTGGAGAGGACCGATTTGTTAAGGCCGCGCAGGATGAGATCATTACTACGATACTTCAAGACGATCGCTTCAACCCCACCGCATTAATCACAGAAATCGACACAAAGCAGCAGAAAGGATGGAGAAAATCAATCAAATGGACCGACAATCAAGGAAGACTCTTCAAGCTCACCACTGGAGAAGGAGAGATGTTCAAAGAAGAACCAGAAGACGACGAGTTCGAATCAGAGTCGGAGTCAGAGTCAGAGTCAGAGTCTAGAGAAGTCATTAGAGAGTCTACTCCTGTTGTCATCCCCACTCCCTTCGTTTCTCCTAGCCTAGCATCAAGTAGTCACAGTAGTTCGGGAAATGCCCCAATTACTGTCCCTTTACCGCCACTGACCATGGATCAATTGGCTTCTTTGTTTCAACTTTACTCGAATCTTAATATGAATAAAACAGGTTCTGCTTACTCTTTGCGTTATCTTGAGTGCAATTCTGTTTATGATGATACTGAGGATGACCAAGACCCAGACTTGACCGAAATACCTCCCTACGTAGCCAAAGAAATACTACAGGAAAGGGAAGGGGGACCAGTAATAGAGGACACCGAACCCATCAACGTAGGAACCGAACTAGAACCCCAAGAACTTAGGATAGGGACTACCTTGAGCTCTGCCGAAAGGGCCGATTTCATAGACCTCCTGAACGAATTCAAAGACGTTTTCGCTTGGTCCTACAAAGACATGCCAGGGATCGACAGGGATATTGCCGAACATAGGATTCCGATTAAGCCGGGTTTCAAGCCTGTGAAACAGAAGCTTCGACGAATGAGGACAGAATGGGCTCTAAAGATCAAGGAAGAAGTTGATAAGCAATTCAAAGCCGGGTTCATCAAAGTTTCCGAGTACTCTGACTGGGTAGCTAACATAGTACCTGTGCCCAAAAAGGATGGGAGAATCCGTGTTTGTGTTGACTTTAGGGATTTGAACAAAGCGAGTCCAAAAGATGACTTCCCTCTACCTCACATCGACATATTAGTGGACAACACTGCAGACCACGCATTACTATCCTTCATGGATGGATATGCGGGTTATAACCAAATCAAAATGGCCATGGAAGACATGCACAAAACCGCTTTCGTCACCCAATGGGGAACCTATTGCTATACAGTAATGCCGTTCGGATTGATCAACGCTGGAGCTACATACCAACGCACCGCAACTACACTCCTACATGACATGATGCACAAAGAAGTTGAGGTATATGTAGATGACATGATCGTCAAATCCAAGGAGAGAGAGGGACATATTGCGAACCTTCGCAAGTTCTTCGCAAGGCTACGAAAGTACAACATGAGACTCAATCCTCATAAATGCACATTTGGGGTAACATCCGGAAAACTCCTAGGATACGTCGTTAGCCAACGAGGTATAGAAATAGATCCTTCCAAAATCAAAGCTCTGATCGAAATGCCACAACCTCAAACAGAAAAAGAAGTCAGAGGATTCCTGGGAAAAGTTCAATACATAAGTCGATTCATATCGAAACTTACGATGATTTGCGAGCCTATCTTCAAGAAACTCAAGAAAACAGACCACACCATGTGGGATGACGATTGTCAAAAGGCGTTCGACCGAATCAAGGAGATATTGGCTAAACCACCAGTGCTCATGCCACCACAACAAGATCAACCTCTTGGTTTGTATCTCACGGTAACCGAAACCGCCATGGGTGCCATGCTAGCTCAAACCATAGGAAGTGAAGAAAGAGCTATTTACTATCTAAGTAAGAAGTTCTTGGAATACGAGTGCAAATACTCACAACTCGAAAAGACATGCCTCGCTCTTGTGTGGGCAACAAAGAAGCTACGTCACTACATGCTTAGCTACTCCGTCAAGATATTCTCCAAAATGGATCCAGTCAAATACCTCTTCGAGAAACCTGTCCTCAACGGACGCCTGGCAAGATGGACCATGATGCTCTCGGAATTTGACCTCAAATACGTGCCACTGAAAGTAATAAAGGGTCGCGCCGTCGCCGAATTCTTCGCAGAAAATCCCATCAACGACGCACAAACCATAGATACTTGGTCATTTCCCGACGAGGATATACTTCAAACAGACGTAGACTCTTGGGATCTATACTTTGATGGAGCATCAAACCTAAGAGGATTTGGGATAGGAGTGTTGCTCATTTCTCCTGAAGGTGAGCATACACCGATTGCTGTCAAACTCGACTTCGAGGTGACAAACAACGCCGCAGAGTATGAGGCTTGTCTAATTGGACTACAAGCGGCAGTAAGCTTAGGCATCAAAAACCTCCGAGTACATGGAGATTCGTCACTAATCATCAACCAAGTTACGGGATCCTGGAAAATCCGAAGTGAAAGCCTAGCACCCTATCAGGCTAGGATAGACCAAGTCGCTCAATTCTTTGATCACATAACCTACTTACACCTACCCCGAGAAGAAAATCAATTTGCAGACGCTCTTGCGAAACTTGCATCTTTGATAAACATGCCAGATTACATGATGGAAATGCCTTTGTGTATCGAACGACGGTCGGAGCCGGCTTATGTCCATCAAATTACCGATGAAGAAGAAATCGCACAAGAACCCTGGTTCCAAGCAATCCTGAACTTCAAGCTTAATGGTACCTATCCACCAGATATGGACAAGAGGGGACAACGAGCTATACGCCTATTGTCTTCACAATACGTTCTCATGCAAGGAGAATTATACAAAAGAACACCTCTTGGTGTAGTCCTACGTTGCCTTGATCATTCACAGGCACGAAAGGTGATGGAAGAAGTCCACGACGGAGAATGCGGTCCTCATATGAGTGAACCTATGATGGCAAAGAAAATCACACGTCTAGGGTACTATTGGACCACAATGGAATCCGATTGCATCAAATATGTGAGACATTGCCACAATTGCCAAATCTTCGGGAATGTACAACATGTCCCTCCTTCGTTGCTCTATACGATGACGTCTCCTTGGCCATTCTCCGCATGGGGAATTGACATAATTGGGAAAATAACCCCAGCCGGAACAGGAGGTCACTGTTTCATCCTAGTAGCAATTGACTACTTCACCAAGTGGGTAGAAGCGGCTTCCTACACCGCTCTTACGGCAAAAAATGTAGCCAAATTCATACAAAATAACATCATCTGCCGATATGGTTGCGCGCATGAGATCATTAGCGATAATGGGTCCCACTTCCAAGCCGAAACCGAACAATTGCTAGCCAAGTACAAGATCAAGCATCATCACTCATCGCCCTATAGACCACAGACTAACGGCGCGGTAGAAGCGGCTAACAAGAATGTCGTCACAATCCTCAAGAAAATGACTGACAATTATAGAGATTGACCAAGCAAAATACCCTTCGCTTTGTGGGGGTATCGAACATCCGTCGGACGCCCATCGGGGCTACTCCTTTCTATTTGACTTACGGCATGGAAGCCGTACAACCAGTCGAGCTAGAAATACCATCCTTGCGCATCCTACTAGAAAGTCAAATCCCGGAGGCCGATTGGAAGAAAGATAGATACGAAGAACTCATCCTCCTGGATGAACGTAGGCTTCGTGTCTTACACAATGTCCAAACATATCAAGCACGTATCAAACGAGCTTTCAACAAAAGGGTTAGGCCAAGAAACATCAAAGAAGGAGATTTAGTTCTCAAATCGGTCAGAGCTCTTTTACCTGTCGACCCAAGGGGAAAATTCAAACCTAATCGGGCCTAGGACCATATCTAGTCAAATCAATACTCCCAGGGGGTGCGGTTAGAATCACAGACCTAGACGGGAATGAGTTCTCAAACCCCACAAATCTCGACCAACTGAAACGCTACTATGCCTAGAATAGGAACAAAAACGCGCCTCGCGTAAACCTACGTGTCGCTCTTGCGGCACTAAATAAACGGCCCCTGGCCCATTTGAATGTCACTATGCTCTTATATCTTGGCAAACTTGTCATCCTCATATCATCAAACAAACTAAATTCGCACCTCCAGAGTAAGCAAAAGCTCATGCTTATTTTCTATGTTCATTACAAGCTCTTGCTTCGAACAATTATTCTTTTACATTTACTCGAACTACGCGCAAGGGTTTGATTTCGCTTTTTTAAGTGAATACGTAGGCAATCCTTCACGGGATTCAACCCGCCATTATATTTAAAATGTAAATAGAAGGACATTTGCATTGCATTTGAAATTCGACAAGAATAATTAAAGAAAATAACAACGGTTTCATAACCACTTAACCTTTTTATTTCATTCAATTTCTAATAATAATAATACGGCAAATAATAAAAATAGACTAGGCTAGGATTCTAAAAATCCCTCCTTTCTTATTACAACAATAATAATAATAATCAAATAATAAATAAGACTTGGGCTATTCCTCCATCTTTCCCTTGCCCTTGTCGTTCTTGTCATATTTCTTGTCACGACCTCGAGCCGGGCGCTCTTGCACCACTTCAGACCTAATCACCAACGGTCTTTCTCGAGGCCTGACTCTTCCATTCTTGCCAACCACCATCTCTGCGACAGGAGTAGTCTTCGATTTCTTCGAAGGATGAATGACTTGGAACCCGGCTTCTTCTTCTCCTTCAGTCAGATGCTTCTCCTTCTCTTTCTCTCCCTCGCGAACCTTGTAGTCAACGGGCTCGCGCTTCCTCAGTCTTTCGCGCTCTTCCGAAGTTGCGGCCTTCCTCCACCTCAGATAAGAGTCCGACACCCACAAGGCATTGGAAGAGAAGTTCAAGAACCACATGTTTCTTTGGGCCCACTTCATAGCCCACTCTCTTCGGCTCTCTGTAGTAAGCGCCATAGCAGATCTCATGGAACGGTGTCAAGCCTAGGGATCATCCGCTTCAACCCGACTTGCCTCATCAATCTCTCGGGAAAGATGCATACCATAAACTCCAATCGGGAATGCGCACGGACCTAGTAGGATCCAAAGAAGACACTCCAAAGTGACGGACTTGAGGTGCCACCACGGAACGACCCACCCGATCGGCGGGCCATCATCATTCTTTGACTTGTTTTTCCAATAATCGCGGACCCGGGTGAAGTCCACCATGTACAGCCGTGTCCTCATCGAAATCATACGGGCATGATAGGAAAGTGCATGAACTGGGGGCTCGAGCAATCGGAGCCGTTCCATAAGCCAAACCTACCAAAAAACAGGTATTAGACACCCAACAAAAAAAAAAAAAAAAAAAAAAAAAAAAAAAAAAAAAAAAAAAAAAAAAAAAAAAAAAAAAAAAACGAAAAAGAAAGAAAAAAAGGAAGAAAGAAGGGTGTCTTTTACCTGTAGGATAACGGGACTCCCCAAAAATGGAAGATCGCGGTTGGATTTCCTATTGTCCAAGCCCAAGATAATCTCCCCTAAGCATAGATAAGTTGGGCTCCTGCGCAGCTCCATTTGCTCAATAAGACCCAATAGACGGGGATCACCTCTCAAATCTTCATCAACATGTCCCTGAAAGACATAAACATGAAGCAAACAAAAGTCAAATGCTCTCCTCCTAGCAACATAAGAGACAGAGGGTTCGGCCCTGTTGATGAATCGGTCTATAAAATCTAGCATCCTCACGCCCTTCGGAGTAACGAGACGATCTACCTCAAGTCTAGTAAGTCCAAGCAAATCTCTAAACTTGCTCTTATACCCTTGAGCAGTAGAAGGGATGGCAGGTAAATGTTCGGGGTCCCACCCGCCAATAGCAGCAATTTCCTCCGGAAAAGGACAAATATCACCTCCTGGGAACGCAAAAACGTGATAATTTGGGTCCCAATAATCAAGGCAAGCATCCAAGAACGGTTTTACAACCTTAATGAGTTTCAAACTCAACAAAGACCCAAGGTTATAAGCACCCATGTCATGTTTCTCAATGTTTGAAAACTCATTAGTCCATTCCTTCAAGCGAATTTCTAAGGTGTTCATGATGATAATTTCCTCTTGAAAATTTATTGGGAGTTTTTTTATGTGTGAATCGACGAAGAAGAGACGGAAGAATTATATGATTTAAAGCTTCGTCGACGCTTCTATTTATACTAATTGCTGTTTCCAAAAATCCGTTAGAACCGACCTGCTTGGGAACAGCGCGGCACTGCTTGCGCCTCTTCAAAGGGACGACTCATGTCGCGCCTCTTCCCCAAAGCATCACTTTTGTGATTTCCGCGTTTGGATCTTTCCTAATTCTATAAACGAATAATTTCCTATTCCTACGGGATTTTATTTTGGTAAATCCGAGAAATTTACCATGCTTCAGGTTTCCTTGATCCGCAAACGCGCATTTCGAGGCGACATCGACATTTTCCGCCATTTTTCTCACACTTTTATATTTAGTTTTCATTTTAATTCTTTTTTATTTCATCATTTACTTAGTCATTTCATTTTCTTAATTTCTATTTTTTTTCATTTTCTAACTTATAGATTTCTCTTTTTCTTTTTTTTCGGGGGTAACCCTCCCTACCGTCCGGTCATTTCCGACAAATTTTTTGCATTTTCACGCCCTTTCGAGTCTCATTTTTGCACTAATCAAAGGCCTTATGTGTATATAAAAATGTATGTGTCACGTTATTTTCTATGTAAATTTCGGCAGCATGACGGTGTAAACCGTTGTCTACCAAACCTGTTCAAAAGCTAACCTGCAGGTACAAATAACACAACCCAAAGAAAGAAAAAGGCACTCGGGCCGTCGTATATACAACAAAAAAGCAAATGTACAAGCAACCGGGGCTTCGCCCCAAAAAAGTCCAAATGTGCAACTGGGGGCTTCGCCCCAAACAAATCCAAATCCAAGTAAACTGGGGGCTTGCGCCCCAAACAAATCCAAAAATGTTCAAAATCAAGTCTACAAAACCACGCAGACTCATTGGCACCCTCCGGCTCGGCAACCCTCGCCATAAGAGCGGCAATTTCGGCATCCCGAAACTCGAGCTCCCTCGACAAACGAGCCGTCTCCTCCCGAGATTGGGTCAACTCTCGCTCCACTCACGATCGGCTGTGGACAACAAGAAATTGGCTCATGTCAATCAATTCAAACAAAAGCGAAAAACCAAAGATCAAGGAAAAACAAATGAGGTTCATACCTGACGACCTCGACCGCCGACGAGTGCCTCGATGGCCGTAGCTCGTAGCCGGTTGGCCACCCTCCATAGTGCCACAAACCGAGATGGCGCGACCTGCGTTTCAAAAGAGTTCTCAGTAAATTGAACAAGTCCAATCAAATGTGTTCTTACACGAAAACTATGCAAAACAAGAACTCACCCTCCGAATCGATCGCCATCATCTAGGCCAAGATCCGTCACGCCCACGTCAAAGTCACGCGGCTCGGAGATCGTCGTCCTCCCGCAGCGTCGGTATACTCAAGGGTCTCGGGGTACACGGGGCTCGATGCCCGCCGCCTCAACCTCCCGCAGCGAGATGGCTCTCGTTAATCGATGATCTTTCGTCGCGATTCTCGAAAATCAAAATCCAACAAAGAAACAAAAGATACTCACCACTACCGCCCGACGCCAACCTCCCCGTAAAGGAACGCCGAGTAATCCTCGTCGGGGAGAAGAAGGTCGTCGCCACCGGCACCGGCCAGTCCGCCTCCTCTCGGCCTCGGAAGGCTCCCTAAACATCGTCCTAGGAGGATCGATGGGAACCGTCAACGCGCCCCGAAAGCACTGACGAGCTAACCGCTCGCCCAGATACCACACAGGACCCATCGACGTCCACAACAGCAGCCGACTCGAGCTCCTAGGTCGAAGGACCTCAGCAACAAAAGGAGGCGCCTCGGCATACTCCGCCCAAGGTCTAGGCACCCACTGCGACAAGATAAAGCAAAGATCATTCCCATGATCAAGTGAAAGCAGAGTACAAGAGATGTAAATACGGGTGGGATACTCACGCTGCTCAGCTGAAGGGCGTTCACATCCCGCCGGTAGACATTGTGAGAAGAACGCTTGCTCTTCGTCCTACACATCACCCAATCCCTCACCACGGGATAGGCCTTCTCCAGTGGCTCCGTCCTCTTGGGCGCGAGGCCCGGAAAGTAAGAGTACACCCACGCCTGCAAAACAGAACAATCAATAACGGTCCTCCGTAATTCGATTAAAGAATTTGCTATTAAAAGGAAGGTTCATACCTCCAACAGTAGCACAGGTCCGACGACACCAGGAGAAGTCCCCTTCTCCATCAACTCCGGACGAACCATGGCCCTCATAAAGCGGATGAGGACCGCAAAACCAAGAAGATGACCCGGCCCCAACGCCCTAGGGAGCTCAGGTCAGAAAGAAAGGGAAGAAGCTTCGTCGACAGCCTCTCACCCTTGTATCCGAGGTAAATCGAAGACAAGAACCACCAAAGCCACAGACGAGCCCTTTGCTCAGCTGTACAAGGAGGAGGAGCCGCCTCCCTCCCATCGATCACCACCGATGCCGGGGTCTTCCCCGCAAAGTAATCTCGGACGTAGGTACTGGGTACCAAACCCGGCACCGCAACAGCCTTCGGCGACAGGTTCCAGCCGATCAACCTCCTCGCCTCGGCCGAATCCGCCCTCATGCCAGTCTCCGGCCACACCATCTCCTCGGTCCCACACGGACGGAAATCATGCCGTAGTCCTCCAAGGTGACTCCCACCTCACCAAAAGGCAGGTGAAACGTGGAAGTCGTATCCCAAAATCGATCCAAGAAAGCGCGGACCAGGCTAAGGTTGGCCCGCAACTTCCTCTTCACGATATCCCTCCAGACCTGAACCACAGGACCGAACGCTCCACGCTCGATCATGGCTCTCTCCTCCGCCGACAGCCGCTCGTAGTGCTCCATCGCCGTCGTGTACCCCGAGAACGACCGGATGTTCCCGGCCTCCTATTATGATTCGAAATAAAGCTATCTTTAGTTTTGAGTAAATTTTAAAAGAAAAAAAAATAGAAAGGGATAGGTAATGAGTTAGGAAATTCCTATTTACCAAGCTCTTCACCGTCCTGTAGGACAAGTGATCCTCTGCAGCCCACACAAGGTGCCTACTCTCCCAGGCCTCGGCCCACGCGGGAGCTCCTCTCAGCTGACGACCCCCTCGTCCGAGGTGGGCCCGTCTCGGAATCTCCTCCTCATCAGGGGCCTCCTCCTCGTGTACCTCGTCTGCAGCAGCCATCACCGCAGCGGTGAAAGCCTGCTCCAAAGCCTCCTCAACCGCACTGGCGTCTACATCCATGGGAGTCCTCCCGGAAGTGGAAGCCTCATCACCTGCAACGTTAAAGCAAATCCAGGCCGCATCATATGACGACAAGCCTTTGTTAAGAAGTGTTCGAGCCTTCAAAGCCCGGGAATTCCCCATTTCTGGCCATCCTTGGCCATATTCCCACCAATTCAATCACTCATGTGATGAATTGGGTCAAGTCAAGTCAAAGTCAAAGCCTAGTTCCGGGTTCAAGTCGAAAATTCGGCAGCATTTCGCTATAATGGCGGTTATGCCCCAAAAGAGTGTCCTGAAAAAGTTGTCACAAACCAAATTTCCAAGATGGTAGAAAGTTTACCCATCATTTAAGGGTCCCAAATATCAAGTTTCATCACAAATGGGCAATCCTAAGGCCATTTTCGAAGCAATTTTCGATCTAGCTGTGAAACCGTCTCAAAATTCGCTCAAGGGCTCAAAACTCGATGAAAATTCAAAGCAAATACATGGTTATGTTCCTAACATTACCTACTATCCATTCCTAGCATCAATTTGGCAAGACAAATCCATTTGGGGGAAAAGCCCCAAATTTTCGATCAAAAGGGTCGAAAACCCTAATGTTCGCAGCTCAAAATTCAACAAATACGGATGATTAATGCAAGATTAAGACACATACCTCGATTAGTCATATTTAAAGCAAGCTTTTGAATCCAACCTTGACGAAAATGGTGAAGATTTGAGAGAGATATTGAAGGGATTGAGTTTCGAAATAATGAAACATAAACCTTCTGATTTCGTGTTTTTACGCGGAAATTGCCGAATTGGGGAAAAGACGCAGCAGGTGCTGCGCCTCTTCCAAGAGACGCAGCTCTTGCTGCGCCTCTTCCTATTGTTCCCTCCATACGGATTTTCAAAAATTCGTTATGAGTTCGTTATTTGTGGGCCCATCCTTGATGCGCCTCTTCCTCGATGACATTTTATCATTTTGGTCCGTTTCGACGATTTTCCTTCGTTCCGGCCCGCATTTTATCCAGCGCGACAGTATTTTGCAGTATCGTCCAAATTCATTTTATCCCTCGCAGCTAGGGCTGAGCAAAAAATCCGATTATCCGAACCGATCCGATATCCGCTCCGCATCCGATCCGAAAAAGCAGATATCCGATCCGAAAAGTACATTCGGATCGGATACCCGATCCGAATATTTCGGATACGGATCGGATATCGGATAGTAGGCTAAAAGTTTTCGGATATCCGTATCCGATCCAAAACTTTTTTATTTATTTTTTCTTTCATCGAAATTTAAAGTTGTACACATTGGACCTTAATAGCCCATCATATAAATAGACAACCTGACTTTTACCCTAGTATATTTCTTTCATTTTAGCAACAATGTGCCGTCAACATTCTCTCTCTCTTCCTCCTTGATGTTTTTTACACTATTCCCTCTTCAAAATCTTCAAAGATCCCTTAAATCATGCACTCTCAAAATCTCATTAACTCCATTATCATACTCTTCTCTCTATACTTTACACAAATCCCTTAAAGACTGCACATTTGTTATTAAATTGCCCGGAATTAATGGCAGTTATAACTTCAACAGTTTTTGATTGTGTTGCATGTCATATGACGGTGCTTGCCGTGACCGTAATCGTCTTATAACATGGTTGTGGGTTTTTAATTCTGGGTATACTCAGATATTTTGATGAGTATAAGTAAAAGCAAGTGGTTACAATTGTTTGATGATGGATAGTTTGTGCTTTTTGGTAAAAACGACAGAAGTAACTAGAAGAACAGAAGAAGTATATATTTGTTGCGTATGATACAGATCTGGAAATATGAAAATTAACATGTAACAGTTCATCCAACTGATGAATTTTTTATTATTATGATGGGAGTATAAAATTTAGGGGTTTTTTTAGTGCATTTTAATGTAATTTTTAACGGCGAACTAAATAAAATTCCGAGTGGAAAAAAGAAACCAGAATTTGAAGGTAACTTTAGACTTTTTAGTATATATTCGGATCAGGTACCGGATAATCGGATATCCGATCCGATATTTTCGGATATTAAAATCGGATATCCGAAGTAGTTCGAATCGGATATCGGATAGTAAAAATCTGGATTTTCGGATCGGATATCCGATCCAAAAAACGGATTCGGATCGGATATCCGATCCATGCTCTGCCCTACTCGCAGCAGTATTTTGCAGTATTGCTCAGTTTGTTTCGCCCAGCGCAGTAGTATTTTGCAGTACTGCTCACTCAAGACTTCTCCCCCGACGATCAAGATGTTCCTAGTCGTCGGTATGTTCCCCAACAAGAGTTCGCTTGAGACCAACGCAAGCAAATTCAACCTCAACCTCAAGTTTTCTTGCCTGAATTCGTTTGAGACCGACGCAAGCGGATTCCCCCCAGCAGTTTCTACCGACGTCCTGCTGCTTTCAATGTTTCTTGTTTCCCCGCGGAGTTCGACAGGGTGTCATTCTCCAGAAGTTCCTATACCCGAACCTTTAAGTTGATCTCATATTTGGCCTCCTTCCCGTCAATGCTTTCTTTTAGGGTCCCATACCCTAAACACCAATCCTTATATAACTTTTAGGTCTTACCCTTAGCTCCCAAGCTCAAACCTTAGCTCCTATGCACCTCCGAAAGCATCTCGAGAAGAAGTCTCAGGTATGGTCTCTTCTTATGGCTGGCGAGCCTCCTTACGTAGTCTAATGGACTTTAAACGACCCTCCCCGATAGTCAACAGACTCTAAAATGTTCCCGACGATAGGTCCTTGGCTCAGACCCCTTGAGCCGCCTCGCGTCGCCATAGTCGTCAGGTTGTAATCTTCGATTGACCTGATGGCTATACTTTGACTTTCGCCTTGTCCAAGCCTCGGTCAAAGTGGGGGGCTCAGACACCTCGTTTCGCACCTCCCGCAAACCACCCGGTGATGATTGGGCCGCATGTTTGATTCGCGGAACGATTAGTGACAGTTCGTAAGATTATCGTCAAGTGATTGCTCAAATATTAATGTCAACCTCTTAGTTGTCATCTACGTCCCGATACGGTCGTTTTTGCGATAATTAGAGTACATTCGGAGTCCGGTCAAAAACCGTCTCCATTTTTCGATAATCGTTAAATCCCGAGTCGAAGAATATTCGGAATGTTCCGGATATTTCTATTCCATATTTCTCAAATTTTATCTTTTGGCAAATAATATCCCGTAATATTTACATAAGATATTAAAGATAATCGAATTAATTCCGTCCTACCATAACTTAAACACGGAAATCTTTCTTAAACAGGAGGAAACCTCCTGGGAATAGACGCAGAGCAGTCTTTGCGCCTCTTCCAAGAGACGCAGTGGCTGCTGCGCCTCTTCCCAGGCCCTTCTTTGCATGATTTACGTATCTTTTTCATATCTTTCCGAGATTCACTTCCAAAGAGTCTCCGAAACCCTATTCCTTCACGTGATTAGTATAAATAGGAGCTTTCGTTCCTCATATTTCTCACGCGAGTGTCCGCCCTTCTCTTCTCCCTTTGCATTCTAGACTTCGTTCTTACTAATTGGCGCCTACGTGCTTGAACATTCGACCACGTAAGCTCGGATCTTTCCGGGTACCAGCCTCTCCGTTGCATGACCGACCAATTTGACCACTACACTCAATCAATCTAATTAATCAACTTGTTAAATCGTTTTCCTCTTTCGAGGGCACTCTTTCCTTGCATTCGCGTCGAGCATCACTAATCGATTTTCTTAGTTCTTCTCGTTCCGTCAACATGTAAGTCTGAGGGTGTATTAATCTCTCTTTTATTTATTGTTTTTTTATTATTGTATAATCAATTGTAAGGTTTATGTCGAAAGTACCTCATTAAAACCGATTTCTAAAACCGTCTTTAAAACCTTTTTTTGCGGATTTCCAGTAGACAGACGTCGAGAAAAGACGCAGCAACCGCTGCGCCTCTTGAAGGAGCGCAGCACTGCCGCGCCTCTTCGTGAGGGCCTGCGATTCTGTTTCTTTTCTTCCTCCTCCGTCCTCTGTAATTCGTATCAAATTTATTTCTTTTGTTTTGTTTTCTGTTAATTCTCTATCATGATAGTTTAATAATTCATATGTATATTAATCATCGTCATTAACATGTTTTGATCGTCATAAATCCGACTTAAATCCCTTATAATCTCATATTTGCGGGTTTTCGTCATTAAACTCAATTCGGGTTTTAGAGATTCAATTCATTCATATTGAGTCTCTGGAATTCACCGTTGACATATTTGTACCTGTTTTTCATCAATTCGTCATCAATTCGTCATGTTTAATCTAATTAGTTTGTTTGTTTATTTATTCGTTAATTATTCGTTCATTCATGTAAATTAATCCATCTTAATTCCGTCTTATTCATGTTTTACTGTTTTCATGACCCATTCACATGTTAAATAACATATTAATAACTTTCATCCGAGTAAATAATTTAATCATCCTTTAAATTCATCAATTGACATTAACGGCTTGCAAATACGGCTTCACAAATTTAATCGAGCCAGAAGAAAGACGCGCGTCTGTCTGCGCTATTCCAAAGGACGCAGCTCTCTGCTGCGCTTTGTTTCTGGTGAGTTCGTCTCTCGAACTCCGTCTTTGCCTTGACTTAGTTAATTAGCTTACGTATTAACTAACTAATATCCGTAATATCACGCTGATTCTTGTTCGTTGATTTATTCTTTCATTATTTTATTCTTTTTCTCAAATTATCCGTTTTAAAGGTATTTTCGACATAAATCGCCTATTCCAAATGTAATTATTGTAATTTTCAATATTGTAATTTATATTTATTGTATTTCTTTTATCACTTGTATGCTTTCCACATGTAAATCGACATTAAATCCTACTTCAACCCAATTGTTTGTTAAACTAATTGTCAACCGACTTAGTCTTAATTCACATGCTAGGATTAATCTATGGATGTTGCATTGCATGCATATAGCCGACGATATATCGAGTACGAATAACTTCCCTAATCATTAGTAGAGGCCGCTATCGAGGCGGGCGGGATTAGGTGTTCGATCAAAAGAGCTTCCTAATACGTACCCTCACCCCTTACTCCAGATCTCCGTGAGCACCCGTGTTCATTGGCATCCACGAGAGTCATTCTAGACATAGAATGCTAAGGGTAACGATTGCTTAGTGTTCATGTCACTACTTTGTGTCTTGACATGACACGAGGTACTCGAACGGTTCCAATTTCCCATAAAAATTGGTGGCGACTCCATACAAAATGCAAACGCTTGTTTTCGAGCCCCTTCACCAAGCGCCCCCGTGGGCGGCCCGCTGTCCACAGCCGTCGCCGCCGAAGGCTTTGTTTTCCGCGTTCGGCGCGGCATGTTACTAGCAACCTTCGCCTGGGCCGCCTCCACATTCAGGCCTTTCAGCTGCTGATCCATCAGATCATTCGGCGACGTCCTGCGATCACGGGCGAGCCTTAGGGTGCAAATCAGCAACGGTCTTATCCTTGTGCAGCCCCATTCTCCGGAGGATATCCTCAGACAGGTCCGGTCCAAAGTGGTCTGCAAAGGAAACAAAGCAAGAGTTAAGTAGAAGTAAATCGAAATTCAAGAAACAGAAACATTGAGAGCCAAGATGGGCCTCACACCGACCCCACTCACCCTGTGCTAGGGCCGGTATGAGGCCGACGTGTGAGCAGAGACTCATCCTGAAGAATGATCTGCGTTGGGGGAATCCATCTTTTCGGCACCCCACTCTTGTCCGCCTCAAAAAGCCTCATCGCTGACCTCTCATCCTCATTAAGAGGGACCTTCTTTGGCGTCCATCTTAAGCTTATTCGGGTGACCCATTTGTCATGCTCCGCCTTAGTCTCGCACCGCAAATTAACTTCGTCTTTGAAAGGACGGGGCGGCGGATAGTCATCCAAGCACCTCAACGTACACCCACCGATCTTTCCAGTCTTTGCAAGAAGTAAGCTTATCGACGGAGACATAACCTGACTCCATTTGCACGCATTTGTACCATCCGACGCGACTGGGAATGACGGTCGAAGGTGGTGAAGCCGACGGAATAAATTAACCGTTGGGACCTCCCCCTTGAAGAGACAGAGCCAGACAAAGCCGACTATGGTCCTAATAGCCAACGGGTGCAGTTGGGCAACGGCGACATTCATGGCCCTAATGATGGCCATAACATAGTCATTCAGCGGAAACCGGAGCCCGTACTCCAAGTGCCGGATGTATACGCCGGTGCAGCCCGGTGGAGGGCAACAAACGGCCTGACCCTCCTCAGGGATAACAATTTTGTATCCCCTGCCAAAGTAGAAATGGCCCTCGAAAAATGTCTCGCCGGAACAACTGGCGAACTTATGGGTCCAAGCACGGTCAAGGCGGACCTTACAGGCCTCGCCGTGATCCATGATGAACTGCCTCTCAACACCAGAAGGAATCCTTTCCTCACCGTCATCATCAAAGTCTTCATCGTCATCCTCCCAACCCTCCAGAACTTTCGGATCAACTTCGGGAGAAGGCGACCTAGGACCCCCGGACCTTAGCGGGACGGCGGTCAGTGCCTCCTCTTCATCAAGATGCGACGGGGAACCCCCCGGCGCACGGTTACTAGGACCGGCATCAGCAGAAGGCATGATTCACAGCGAAAACTTAACAATGAAAAAGTTAGAAATTTGTTTGTTTACCTTGAAGAAAAGTGCTACGCCGGAGTAATGATTCTGAAAGCTAGAGAGAAGTTTCGTCAAAGAGGGCTAGAAAGAAGAAAATTTTTGAGAAAATGAAATTAGTGGCCAATTTCAGGGATTAACTGCCCTATTTATAGGGGAAAGCCCATGAAGAAGGGCCAATCAGGGCACAGCCCATGAAACGTCAGCCAATCAGCGAACAGACACGTGTCAGACATGCAACCACGGAATGTCAATCGTTGCAACAGTTGAACGTCAATCAATGCAACAGTGACCAAGCGTCTTCAACACGCCCCTTCAAATCTCTCTGCCCATTCATCTTCCTCAACAAACTCCTAAGTATCTGTTCTCCGCCGGCCACATGATCAGCCAAGTTTGTCAGCACCGGCTAGGGGCAATCAAAAGCACACGGCGCTCACAACCTCGGTCTCGGCCAGCACCACTTTCGTTTCCACATCTGATGTCCATTACACATCCATGTGGAGGGGGGATATAGTACGGCCTAAGCAGAGCCACGCCGAGGTAGAAGAAGCCGGGGCAGAAAAATTTCGTCTTACGCAGAATATACGCTCAACATACATCGGAGCCCATACCACGGCATAGACTACGCTGGGGCAAATTGATGGGGCATATTTCGCACCACGACGATCAACATATTGAGCAAGGTCAAAGATATCCACAAGAAGTCAACGGCTTAGACAAACTAACCGACGCACTGTCGGCTGTCTCTTGGGTCCCGGCTGGGGCAACTAGCCAGCCGAGGCACACATCCGCGAACCCATATCCAAGACCCCTCGGCGGTGAGTCAACAGGGCCCGCCGGCCTGCCATGGGTCCCTCGGCCGAGGGGTAGATCAGTCTTTCCACCTGCTAGCCACTTGGCCACTTGGCCACTACGTGACAAAAGGTGAAAGTCTATAAATACTCCTCAACTCTCATTGAGGAGGAGATCCAGAATTTAACCTAAGAATCACTATTCATCTGGTAATATCTTCCTTATCTCTCTACAATATATACTTCGCCAAGTAACAACAACTTATCTCTCTAAGTTTACTGACTTGAGCGTCGGAGTTAGATCGCTCGGTCCAAAGCCGAGCCCTCAGTTTGTTCACTGTTTCAGGAGACCGAAAGGAGGATTCAACCAAGGACGTCATTCTACAAGCACGGGTGGTAACAAATAACTGCTCTGGAATTACACCCGGAACAGTATATATTTCAGAACAAGGCCGAAATCGTGTCAAACGTTGGGCTTACACCTAGCTGAAAAGGTAAATCATACCATGGACTTTGGGAACTGAATAGTGATAACCGGTATGGGCCATTGGGATAACTATGCACCTCTAGTTCGAGTTTATAGGGAGTGGTGGGCTCTACTCTTCAGAGATGAATGTGGGCGCGCAGGCCGTTGGGTTGGCAAGCCCCAACGCGACTCGGGATCCATTTTAGCACAACACGAGATTGAGACGGTCCACACACCATAAGGTTTTGCCTAAGTCGATGTTTGAGAAAAAAACGCCTATCCCAGACAAGCTATGGCCCACTTGGACACGACACACTTTAATACGGTACGACACGATACAACACGCCATGGTGGTGCTCTTAGTAAACTTCAAAACAAAAAGTACTACTAATTTTATAGTACCTAAACCTCTTGAATTCACGATCCTACGTAACCTCAAGACAGAAAGTACTAATAATTCCACCTAGCTTGACATTCTTTTCAACATTATTTATTTTAAAAAAAATTCAAAAAATGTTTCTAAAATGCTACTCCCTCCATTCAACTCCACTTTACATGTTTGCTTTATCACGTTTGCCAACGCGAGTTTTACGCGGTAAATATCTTTAGCTACGTATTTGCAAATATTATAAAAGTTAGAAATTTTTAATGTACTCTTAAAGACGAATGAAATAAGATCCCACGTGAATATATTTTAAGTTATGTATCGAGAGAAAATTGAAATTAAATGTCCGCTTGTGAATAGTGTGCAAATGAGAAACCTGCAAAATGGAGTTGAATGGAGGGAGTAATAAATCTTATGTAGGATCTACTAATCTTGCTTAAAACATGTCAAATATCATACCACTTGAGTATATTTTTATAGGAAATTGGAATATGTAATTATTTTTCCTATTTTTTAAAAGAAAAACACTTAATTGTTTTCATTTGGTTTTTTTACCAGGTGTCTAGTGGACACATAATAGAAAAACCCTTGTCATATTTAGTTCACATAAGTATATCTGACTTGTCTAAATTTTAGATGTATATCCGTCTTAAATGAGAATTTATAGTGTACTATAAACCTTACTTCTACCTAATCAATAGGATAAGCATAAGCTCACAAGATGACTTGACTGAAGTCTACAAAGTATGAAAACGCGGAATGTATGAGCAAAGAAGCAGACGAGATAATGAGATGAGTAAGTGGGTCTACAATTCTACAAAACCCGACAAAATTCCATCAACATTCAAACACATTAACGCAACATCCAATAAAGTTAGCATGTTACAACTAGACCACACTCAACTAAACAAAACAAAACAACCACCAAATTCCAAAACCGAAATTAACAATTTAACAACCAAATTTATCCGTCACCTTTCTTTAATTTCCTTGCTTCTGTCGCTTTTCGGATCTCTACCTTCTCTCCGCTGTCACTCCTCTTTTCCGACGTTCACTAATTCCGTCATTATTACCCATTTCCGACGGTTTCAGTGTTAGTCTTCTCTAACCTTCCTTTTAAGCTACTTTACTTCTCATCTTATGCTTTGCTTAATTTTTCTATGATGCTTGTGCTCTTTTGTCTTTTAATTTATAAGTTCGGTTGCTTTTAGTATTTTGTCGAATAAGGTTGCGTACATCCGACCCCTTTACCCCGCAATTTGCAGTCTGGCACTAGGCTAATGTTGTTATTCTTGGTGTTTTTGCGGTCGCTAAATTTCAGCTTACAATTATTGTGACTTTTTTTTTTCCCTGGATCTAGATTATTTGATTAAGTTGTTATCAATCATATGAAATTGAGGTGAGGTGATGTGAATTTTGTATCCAGCTTGCTTGAAAATGAAGCTAAATTCAATTTATTATAAGATTGATGAAGTTAAAAGCTCTTTGGGATGACATTATTTGAGACCGTTTCGAGTTTCACCTTAGGCAAGCTACCCATCTTATTGATGTTTTTTTTATGAAGTCATAGGCGGGAGCGTTTGAGGTATTAAGAGTGTAGCTTGTGTATTGCTCTGATGAGATAAATTGATAAGTTCACTTTAGTTTGGTAAGGGAAAGAACAAAAAAGGAGGTGGAATTGTGTATTGGTGATGATTATCTAGAAAGTAGAATGATTAAGGTTATTACTAGTTCTTTAAGTTAGTAGAATCATTTTACGGAGTATTATTTAAGGCATATTGACATGTGTTATTCATAAGGGCGGGGACTAGGGGCGCTATTGCTTTTCGCTAGGTTTTTTGCTTCCTCCGTCTAATTCATATTGTACTCTTTTGACTTTGGCAGTTACCAGTTAACTTTGACAACAAATTTCTCATAATGTTCAACAGCTTCTACCTTTTTTTAAAAGGGTATTCTTAAAATAGTTGTTTTGATAAGATCAAATTTGACAGAAAAACATACGTTTGTTTGTACACTGTTGTTATTGAAATAATTGTGGCCTTTAGAAACTGTTAAGGTAATCTGGTTATATATTTTACGTCTAGGTATCCGGCATTGTTTCTGCAAAAATAAATGTAATTCTGTACTCTAAAACGTGTTTTTAGTGGCCTAATAGACAACACAACAACATGAGCAATGATTCTCAAATAAACACAGTTTTGGCAACTATTTTCAAATAGAGCGCTTCTCTAACGCCTGAGAGAAGGGGTGAGATGAGGAAAGGGTTATTAGCATAGACATCATTCAAATTTGTTTTATAAAATGTACCTGTTTCCTGATGTGAGAAATTATTATTCGCTGGTTCATTATTGATATTTACCACGGTGTCATATGTAGGATGGGGGTTGATGGAATGAAAGAGTCCTGGTTTAGTAGTTTGTGGGGAATTTCACGTAGAAATGGGTCACATCCTGAGAAGGTGGAGGTTGGAATTCTTGCTTTTGAAGTTGCAACTTTAATGTCCAAGATCGTCAACTTGTGGAACTGCTTGAGCGATATTCAAATTTCTAGACTAAAGAAAGATGTTGTTATCTCCCCTGGGATTGTCAAACTTGTGTCGGATGATGAAAACTATCTTATGAATCTTGCTTTTGCTGAGATAGTCGAGAATCTGTGTTATGTCACACAGTGTGTGAGCAGGCTGGGAAAGAGATGCTCTAATCCTATATATCATCGTTTAGACCAGATTTTCAACAGTCCCTTGGAGAATTCTGTCGAATGGTTTGGGTGGGAGTATAGATGGAAAAAGATGGAGAAGAAAGTGAAGAAAATGGAAAAATTTGTTGCTGCTACTTCACAATTGCATCAAGAGATGGATGTATTGGTGGAGCTTGAACAAACATTTCGGAGAATGCAATACAATCCAGAGACAAATCGGGTGAAATTGCTCGAGTTTCAGCAGAAAGTAATATGGCAACGTCAGGAGGTGAAAAATTTGCGTGGAATGTCCCCTTGGTCCCGGACATACGATTACATAGTTCTACTATTATCAAGATGTCTAGTTACAATAATTGAAAGACTGAAATATCTGGTTGGAATTAATCAAGTCATATTTTTGGACAAAACTCATGTTCCCGGGCCTCAAATGACTCCCGAATCTCTCCCTCGAAGCCGCTCATTTGTACAATCTTCTGTTCATCCCTCTGAAAATCATGCCTCTATCTTCTATTCGGGGCCCCTGGTGAGATCAAGTTCATTACTGGGTTTGCCCTCAAGAAGCAAGAGAGCTAGCAGGAAAAACCCACGTCAAAGTCATCAACATGTACCGAACCAACATAAAAAATTCTTATTTTTAAAAACTAGACGATTAACTCAATCAGGTCCATTCAAAGGATGCATGGTTGGTGGCAGTGATTCCCCAGTGATAGACAGCTGCATGCCAACAAACAATGACCCTTCATGTTCAACAGCAATTTCATTGAGCGACGTGGACAGAAAAGAAAATGACTCGGGCCCACCTACATTTGACACTACGTCTCCTACAAGCAGCTCCATCTTGCTTTCTCAATGTCTTCTGTCTGTTACTCCTCCATGCTCGCTGGGAAGTGCCGCGTTAACTCTCCACTATGCTAATCTTATTATATTAGTTGAAAAGCTTGCCACTTGTCCTCATTTGATAGCCCACGATGCAAGAGACGATCTGTATAGTATGCTAACGACAAGCATAAGAAGCATGTTGAGGGCAAGACTTCAGCTGTATTCCAAATCCTTGGCTTCCTCGACCTATGATGCTAGCCTAGCTGGGGAATGGAGTATGGCTATTGCAAGAATGTTGGAATGGCTTTCTCCTCTTGCCCATAACACGATTAGATGGTACTCTGAAAGGAATTATGAGAAGCATCATATTGTTTTGAGAGGAAGTCTTCTTCTAGTACAGACTTTATATTTTGCAAATCAATCGAAAACAGAAGCTGCTATTGTAGAACTTTTACTGGGTTTGAACTACCTCTATAGATTTGGCAATAAAGAGAATGAGAATGATCTGCCTGAATCAAATGATACCCGAGCTTATGATGAATATCTTATCCAAAGCGATATTATCTCTTGCAATGCGTGAATGTGAAGGGGCATGTACCTCTCATGGTTGCTGAGCTGGCAGTTCCAGTTTGTGAGGTAATTATTGAAACCATTATAAGATATAAATATATCTTGCTTGTAACTAAGCATTTTTACTTGGGTTGCAATATACGTTCTGTTGTACCCTCTTTGGTATTGTGGTAAACCTGTTGTAAAGCGTAGCAGCTTATATATATGATTGACACGTTTAATACGATGCTATGGAATCTGCATAATATGTGATTAATAGATGAGACTTGCCTGCTGCTGAAGTGTGTTGCTACCTCACGTCTTGAGCATAACTAGGGCAGGCACTGGGTTCAGATTGTAACATTTAATACAATGCTAGACTTTCCTGCCATTGTTGCTGTTGTTGTGGTCGTCCTCATCTTTTGATATGGCTAGTGTGTATTCGGGGTTCAGAATATGTCATGGCTTAAATGAGATGCTTGTTCAATGTCACAATGCGGTTAACTGTTAAGGGTAGCCATTGAGGACATCTGAGGTGGTCATATCATCCTAACATGGATAAAGTTGCTTATATGTAATCTGTAGGCGGCGACCTTGAGGAAATTATGTGGTAATTTTTGTGTAAAGTTCATGCTTTTGAATTTTTTTTTTGAGTTTGTGGATGAGAGTTTTTCCAATAATGATTGTCTGCATATTGTTAGATGTAGGAATATCGATTACATTATATCTCTACAGGAATCATAGCTTTTCCTTTTGACTGGATTTCTATAAAGGTTTCCCATTGCAAAATAAATCTTACAGTACATTTTTCTTTTAGCTTGCTTTAAGTGGGGCATCATCGAGTCAGGTACAATGGCATAATACACCAACCAATGATGCTGTTATAAACTAACCTCGCAAGTGTACAAGGAATTGAGAGCATTTGTGAGGGTGGCTCCACAATGAGGTGGTCGTTATAATAAACCTAAGACTGATGAACTTGTTTTAACTGAGTTCGATTAAGACACTGTTTAAGACTTGCAGTAGTTGCAGATAATGAGCAAGTGAACAAAGCAAAACAAAGGCCAAAGGGACCTGGATGACTTAAAAATAATTTTTAAGGGACTTTTGCGAGTTGGACTCGTTTACTTTTAATCTCACCTGTTTGATCAATAACAAAAGTCGAGTACAAATATAATACGGAGTAACTATTATTATGACCAGCACAACTTAACAATGTGGGCTCTTCATCCTAAGCTCAACGTTTGACGTTGTTGCAGCTTCTTTGCCGACATTTTAGAACGTGTTAAAACTGTAATAGTTAAATTTCAAGTTTTCCAACTCAATTCTCTCATCAGGACATAGACCACCAAACCATTGAAACATTGATAAAATCGCTGTGATCAAATCAAAATCTTTACTTTCGATTAAGAGTTTCCTCAGAAGTATCTCCGAACTTGTACGAAGTAAGCCATAAGCCCATAATCCAGCAAAGCCAACGGCCCAACGGTCTGATCTCAGACTGTGATTCAAAGACAATTTAGTCAGTACGAGTACGACTGTACGAGTCACCTCATACTCCTCAGAACAATACAACACATACCAAATTCTCAAATATCAGCAGTCTAAAATGTGGCCATATTCAACGGCAACGATGATGAGAAAGCGAGGGAACACACTATACAATCTCTACAAATCACTCACCACCATTCTTTTTCCATTCCTCCACCTCCATCTACACTACCGCAAATTCCGAGGCCTCGAACACTCCTCTCGCTGGCCCGAGCGTCTCGGCATTCCGTCTCTCCGCCGCCCTCCCGGCCTCCTCCTCTGGTTTCACGCCGTCTCTCTCGGTAACTCTAATACCTTCTTATTAGTAGCGGAACCAGGATTTAAAGTCACTGTCAATTAGATTAATACTTCCCTACGTTTCAATTATTTGTTTACCATATGTTGATAAAGGTAAATAAATGATCCAGTGGCGAACAAGTAATGCAATTAGTAAACTAGAATAGAAAATCGGAAATTTAACTAAGTGTTTCGAATTTTAACTAAAATTATAACGTTAGTGATCCCTATTTTGGTTTGATAGGGGAAGGGATGGCGGCGATTCCGGTGATTCGACGATGTTTGATTGAGCGTCCGGATTTGAACATTCTCATGACTACTACCACTGTTTCTGGATTGTGAGTTTTATTTAATTTTTGGTTTATTATTTTTTTTTTTGTTGATTTTGATGTTAATTGGTTTTCATATATGGAATCTGACTTGGTATTGAGTGGAATTAATTATTGAGTTTTCGTAATCATAATTCTAGATGCGTTAGAATGATCAGGTAGAATTTTCGATTATGCAGAAGTTTGTACTTTCCTCCTCGTGATTTTGTTTTAGTTGCTCGAAACTTGGATTCGTAACTAAAATGCCGAAAGCCTAGGACCGTGTAATGGATTTGTGAGACTTTGTTTTTATTGAACTTGAGCCTCCGAGTAGTAAGAAAACTGAAGAGGATTTGTTCCCCCGTCAATGAACACCTATAGTGGGAATACATTGATAGTCTGGTGGCGTCCAAATTGGGTGCCACCCTCTCACAACCGTTTTTAATTGTAGGGGTCCCCACTCACCCTATGTGAGAGGGTGGCGCCCTTTCATTTTCCATACATCAAATACCTTAATAGATTCTACTGTAAATGGTGTAGTCGGCCTTTAATAGGATTGGCCTGATTCCCACAATCTCACCTATGTAAGGAGGGAACAAAATTAGCGTCGTATCTTGATTTTGATTAATAAGTTTCATGAATGTTATTTTTCATGTTTTTGTCTTGATGCAGTGCTATTAAGTACTATTTCATATGGTGATTATACTTTCACAAACTTTTCCTTACTTAGTTGCATTTAAACTATGAAGTACATTATGAACTGTAAAACAAGATGCCGTTGGTGATATAGTAGCAAATGGATTTGTTTGGTACCAAATGGAAGTGCAACTGAATAGTCTTTTGTTTCTGTTATAGCGAGGTTCTGAAGAATCAGCTTCCTCCCGCAGTTATATACCAGGTAAGGTCTGCTGCATTTTGTTTTACTGGATGAATAATGTCGGAGTTCATCTTATGTTTATCTGATTTATTATACGCTGAGATCATTTATATTTTGACACTGCTCATGGTGGGCATAACTATATTAATAACGTTAACAATTCAGTTATGTGACCAGCCCAATGCTATCCTTTTTATTGATAATAATGAAAGATCGTGCTGTTTTCTAAAGAGTTGATACACTGCTCTGATTCCTACCTTATTTTCACTCTTGTAATTTTTTATTGACGCTCATTGGCCATTCCTGTTTTCGCTGCTTGTCTAAAATGATGTGTTTATTTCCTTCTGTTTGCTATCTCATCTGGAGATGATAATTTTTTTGACACTTGGCAAAGTAAGAACTTGTGTTGTCTACCAGTTTGCACCTCTGGATATACCTGCTGTGGTGGATGCTTTCCTTAGCTACTGGAAACCAAGTGCTATTATTTTACTGGAGAGTGAACTCTGGCCAAATCTTATAATGTCGGCTGCAATCAATAAAGTAAGTCCACAATTCTTGATAAATCTACAAGCATGAAGATATTCCATTAGTATTAGTAAATCATATGTTGCATATAATTGTTGCTACTTGCTACAAACTTTCTTTATTGTGAATCTAGTCTCATTCTGACATCATCTGAAACCTGGAAATCTATTGTTAGTTTGCTGCCTGATCTTCTTTGGTTATCATCCTCGCCATTCCTCGGCAGGGTTCATCTTCGCCTACAAATTTTCCTAATGGCTAGTAGCTGAATAGATCTTCGGCCTTTACCGTATCGCAATATGGTTCTCTTACTAGTTTAGGGCCCGTGCAAAGTTGCACGGGCATATATAAATAACATATTTAAATAAGTTTTACAACTTTGTGATTAAAATTCTGTTGAAAAAGAGTGGGCTTCCCTCAATCTTTACTCTTTAACATTTCAAGTTCAGCAAGTCTAATTATAGACGGGGGGATATCCGTCTATAATGAGAGACGGGTCGGATCCCTCTCACAAAGAGGCAAGTAGGATGCCAAATGGTAACGCACTTGGTTTTCCACTTGCCTCTTTGTAAGAGGGATCTGACCCGTCTTTTATTATAGACGACGAATATCCCCGTCTATAATGAGAATTTGTGTTTCAAGTTATACCTATGAAAATTTATTTTACAACTTGTGTTCTTACAATAAGTTAGTAATACAATGATCTAAGTTATTCAAGTATATATATGCTTTGTCGTCTGCTAAATTCCAAAAATTATTAATTACAAATATTACTAAATTCTTAATATTGACTATCAAATCACCTCGCCATTGGTCAAAAGAATTTTTACACTAAAACAAAGCTAAGACATTTAAGAGAATCCATTACAAATAATGTGAGTGTGCTTGGAAATATAAAATTTTTAACGTACAACATAAAATTTCTTAGAGCAATAATGCGAAAGTATCCGTGCGTCTCTTGGTCACGGTCTGATTCTCATCTTCATAGATTTTTTTCTTTTATGTGGGAATCAAGTAGAAACTTTCCAGTCACATTAACACATACTCCCTATTAAATAACTGGATCACGTCAAGTAAAGAGTTATAAAAAAAGCTAGTTATGTTAACAGGTAATCAATCAGTCCAATGCTCTTGGCTACTGACACACCTAATATGTCGCACTAAAAGACGGCCAAATTAACAATTTATATACCACTAAACACACTAATTAGCACTAATTATAAACTAGTAAAATAGCAAGCAAGGGGTCGAACCCAAGAGAAGATGGGTTTTGCAATAGTGAAATTAAAAGAGTAATTAGAACAATTGTGACAACAATAACAACAAATAAATAAAAAGGGGGGTTTAGGTTGAGTTTTCAATTGTAACAAAAGTAAGGAAATTCAAACAAGAGTGCAAGACAAGTAAACAATCAAGAGTTTAAGATGGAAATTAATCAATATTAAGAGAGACTTAACCCGACCCAAAGTTTGGCACTTTAGTTGACAAACCCCCTCAATCAATCCTTCAATTATATATTATCACCCTATTGTGAAGATAAATCTTCTAAATCTCCTTAATAATGGCCAAATGACAAGGAAATCACACTTAATCAAATAACCCAACTTATCAATTCTACCAAGTAGAAATCACATACATTGGACAAATTAACAAGAAGATATGAGCACAAGAGATTCAATAGGGGTAATTAGACACAATGAAATCACAATTAATGCCTAATTACAAGTTAATCCTTTACTTGCTAATTAAGCCAAGAAGAAATCACATTCATTAGCATAATAACAAGGTGTTGCAAAGATGAGATTACAAGGAAATCACACTTAATAATCCCAACAACAATAAATTAAGGAACTTGATTAATTAAGCAACAAGGAAATCACACTTAATTACTCAATATAAACAAGGATTCCAAAATTCAAACAATAAACACAAAAGGATTAACAATGATAATTAAAATTAAGGAAGGATTAAAGGATCTTACAACCAAAGATTAAGCCTTGAGTCGGATTAAGATAGGAGATTAGTTCTCCATAATTAGATCTAAAACCCAATTCAAAAGATGAAAATATTCCCAAATTACAACCTTAATTAATTAAAGTGAACAAAAGATGCTTAACCTAATTGCAAACTTCCTATTTATATCCCCCGAAACCTAGTAATTAATGGGCTTAATAAAGGGGAAGGCCCGTAATACAAAACGGAAACAAAAGCCATCAAACCCAGATTTTTCGCACCGTGCGAGTTCTGGGTCTCGAAAACTCGCACGGTGCGAGTTTGCTCCTGGAGTTCGCCTTTCTTTCGTGATTCTTTTGATCCTTTGGAAGGCTTTCTTGTTGCATTTCTTCAAGCTTATTCTTGGCTCTTCCTTGGACACTTCTCTCGATCTTTTGGCTTCTTAATCTTCATTTGAAATTACGCTAAATGGTGAAACATATGGAATTGGCTAAATAACGTCAAAAACCGTCACCAAATGCTACCAAATGAGCTCAAAATGGTGCCAAAATGTAGTAGAAATAGGAGCTCATCAAACACCCCACACTTAGCCCTTTGCTCGTCCCGAGCAAACTAGAATGAACCTAATCACCACCTAGGCCAAGAAGTATGGGCACTCCTAATCCCCCTCTCTTCACCTCACTTCTTCCTTCTTATGTCATCCCTCAACTAAGCTCATGGTCACTTTCCTTCATAGCTCCAATAAGTGAGTGAGTGACCCAAATTCCACCAATTCGAACCCCTCTTCTCTTACTCCCCCTCCTTATGTCATCCCTCTTCTAAGATGATCCTAAGTCCACCAATTCATCCATTCATCCTTCCCAAAACTCAACACTTCCTCCTTATTACTCCCCCTTATCACTCCACTTGGTAATACAAGGCTACCATGGTCACTAAAGCCTCTCCTATCTATCAATTTGGCAACCTCAAACACCTCCATTCTTCAACAATTCACAACAACTCAACAACTCATCAACCAAACACAACTCTCCAACAATGCATAATACAAGTCAACACAATCCCACACTTCAAATATACCAAGCACTAGTAACAAAGTAAGCTTCCAAATCCCCCTCCTAGTCTTGGCATATCACTATCCTACCCTTCCGGCCTTCTAGAGCTCCACCACTTATGTCACCAACTCCAAATGGAAATAGTCAAGTATGTGACATGATTTCAAGGCTTCAAAGAGGTCACATGATTTTTCAATTTTTTTTCCTACTTCTCTCATTTTGCCTAAACCGCCCTTTCGGGTTTTCGGTTTCCTCACCTCTACTCTCGTGGCTCGCACTCTTTTCTTCATTTTGCCCGGAGCGCCCTTTCGGGTTTTCACTCCGGCCTCGGCCACTTTCCCATTTTTGCCTAGGATGCCCTTTCGGGTTTTCATCCTAGCCGGGTTTTTCTTTTTCTTTTTTTTCTTTTTTTTTTCTTTTCGTTTTTTTTTTTTTTTTTTTTTCCGAAATGAAATACAATGCATGGAATTGAATATATAACAATATATACATGATACCAACTCATGCCCACCCCACACTTAAATCTTCACTTTGTCCCCAAAGTGTGAGGTGAACACCCTAAACTCACTCAAGAGTGTGAGCTTGAGGCACCTCCAAAGTCCGGAGGTCTTCCTCTTCTTCTTGATTCTCTTCTTCTTCTCATCCTAGCCCTTTCGGCTCTTGTTTCCTCAGCCCTAGTCTCACTAAGCCCTAGTCTCACTATACCCTTGGTATTGGGTGGGGAATTGTCGCATGAATTGAGCATTCATCGCGGCCACCATATCAAAAGTTGCGTTTGAAGTATAACGCATCTCTTCCAAATCTTCTTGATAATGGTGGTAGCGGTTTTCGGTGATTCCCCACCGAGCATTCTCCGTTAGTTGCATTTGGGAGAGGGTAGATTCAATGTTTGAGACACGGTTGGTGATGTTGGTTTGCCATGTGTTGAAGGCCGGATAGTCGAATTGAGGGCCCGGAAAAGGATATTGTGGTTGTTGTTGTGGCATTTGGGGAGGAGTGAAATGTGGCTCATCAAAGGGGGCATTAGGCATGGGTTCATCAAATGGTGCATCATTATGAGGCATGTCACCAAAAGTCAAAGCCCCCCCCCCCACTTGCGGTTGCTCTCCTCCCTCATCCTCTTCCGGCTCAACTACTTGGGCTCTATCAACCCAAAGGTACACAAAGGCATCGTCGGGAGGCATGTAGAAATCTTGTGCACTCCCCCAACCCAATGGTGGTGAGTCGGAGGGACGGGGTAGGTACATGTAATGCTTGGAGTTTTGCCCACCCATGCACCAAATGACCAAGGGGGCGGTCTTGTCAACCACCTCAATCATTTTTGAGTGTTTCAAGTAATGGAGGTCTATGCGACCACTACCCTCAAGTTCGAAAGCATTGGGTGGAAATGGTACACCCGTCTTTTGCACAATTAATTCGATCATGCCCCCAATAAAAATGGTTTCTTTGGGGTTCTTTTGTAGTTCAAGGCACCCACTCACAAATAAGTCCACCCAATCCAAGACTCTCCCTTCCGGGTCATTGACCAAAGACATTAAATTTGTTGGTATTGCATTTTGGTTGGTTCGGTCATGACCAAGAAATTTGTATTTATATGACGGCTTAGGAGGCGTAAGACCGGGTTGGGGATGGTGGTATTTTTTGAGTTCCCATGACGCACATCTCCCGTAATATCGTTCCAAAAAGCACTAATCAATTTTTTATCAAGGTTTTCTTTGACGGGGGCTTTGGTGATATGTAGGGCCTCTCGAACCTCATCATATGTTAAGGTATGGACAAGGCGACAAGCCCGAAATTTGATCCCCGGGACCTTGTCCCTTCCCACTTTCACTTTCTTCAACGACGAAAGAAATTCAAGAGTAACACCCGGGTGTATGCGGCCATGTGAGTGTAGGCCTCAAGGCCAACCTTTTCCAAAAGCATTCGGGTCAAGTCAAGCATTCCCAATTTAGAGAGAACGTTTTGGTCCAAGAATTTGGTTTGCACAATAGTTGACACCGAAGCAAATTTCCTCCAATTTGAGAGGGCCTTGTCTCGGAGGCCCTCCTTACCCGAATACTCACTTTCATCATAATCCACGGCTCCCTTGGATCCTTTTGAGGAGGAAGCCGCGGTTTCTTTGCCTTTTCCCATTGAGAACAATAGCTTTTCAGAAAACACAATCTTTTTTTGAAGAAAGTTTTGGGTGAGGCAAATGATCAAACACCTAATATGCACTACAAAAAATGTTGTGCTAATTAGCTATTTGCTAGAATAAAAACACCTCACTAGTTAAAGGGTTGTTTAAGGACGATTTCAATTCCATGCATTGAATATATTGTTATATATTCAATTCCTTAATGAATATATTGTTATATATTCAATTCCATGCATAAAGGATTGGCTAAAGTGGAGAATTAATCAACAAAAATGTCACTTCCAGCAGAGAAACCGCACGGTGCGACTTTCTTGGGAGCATAACTCTCACCGTGCGAGTTTTTGAAGAATTCTATTTTCAGCTCCTAATTCCCACGACATACTCACTTGCTCTTCCCCAATTCCTTAAACATTCAACCTCTCTCTTCACACTAACCCTAAACCCCTCAAAATCACCCATCAAAATCCTTCTCAAATCACCCAAATCAAGCATTCACCTTCAAGTTTTATCAACTTTTATCTCCCAACATCTATTTGGGTAAGGTGAATTGCAGAAAATCCGAACAACCATCACCATTTCGAGCTAGGGTTTTCAAGTGATTGAAGAAATTGAAGATTTTGGGTTGCAAGATGGATTAAAGGGACGAATTTGAGCATTTGTGGATAGCATTCTTCACCACACGACACAAGCAAGGATCAAAAGGAGGTATAACACCTTATTCTTCTCCTTGTCATTCATTGTTTGCTAGATTTCGAATTTGAGTGCCTCAAATTCGAAATTTAGTTGTTTTATTGTGTTGAAATCGTCCTTAAACAACCCTTTAACTAGTGAGGTGTTTTTATTCTAGCAAATAGCTAATTAGCACAACATTTTTTGTAGTGCATATTAGGTGTTTGATCATTTGCCTCACCCAAAACTTTCTTCAAAAAAAGATTGTGTTTTCTGAAAAGCTATTGTTCTCAATGGGAAAAGGCAAAGAAACCGCGGCTTCCTCCTCAAAAGGATCCAAGGGAGCCGTGGATTATGATGAAAGTGAGTATTCGGGTAAGGAGGGCCTCCGAGACAAGACCCTCTCAAATTGGAGGAAATTTGCTTCGGTGTCAACTATTGTGCAAACCAAATTCTTGGACCAAAACGTTCTCTCTAAATTGGGAATGCTTGACTTGACCCGAATGCTTTTGGAAAAGGTTGGCCTTGAGGCCTACACTCACATGGCCGCATACACCCGGGTGTTACTCTTGAATTTCTTTCGTCGTTGAAGAAAGTGAAAGTGGGAAGGGACAAGGTCCCGGGGATCAAATTTCGGGCTTGTCGCCTTGTCCATACCTTAACATATGATGAGGTTCGAGAGGCCCTACATATCACCAAAGCCCCCGTCAAAGAAAACCTTGATAAAAAATTGATTAGTGCTTTTTGGAACGATATTACGGGAGATGTGCGTCATGGGAACTCAAAAAATACCACCATCCCCAACCCGGTCTTACGCCTCCTAAGCCGTCATATAAATACAAATTTCTTGGTCATGACCGAACCAACCAAAATGCAATACCAACAAATTCAATGTCTTTGGTCAATGACCCCGGAAGGGAGGGGAGTCTTGCGGATTGGGTGGACTTATTTGTGAGTGGGTGCCTTGAACTACAAAAGAACCCCAAAGGAACCATTTTTATTGGGGGCATGATCGAATTAATTGTGCAAAAGACGGGTGTACCATTTCCACCCAATGCTTTCGAACTTGAGGGTAGTGGTCGCATAGACCTCCATTTCAAGCACTCAAAAATGATTGAGGTGGTTGACAAGACCGCTCCCTTGGTCATTTGGTGCATGGGTGGGCAAAACTCCAAGCATTACATGTACCTACCCCGTCCCTCCGACTCACCACCATGGGTTGGGGAGTGCACAAGATTTCTACATGCCTCCCGACGACGCCTTTGTGTACCTTTGGGTTGATAGAGCCCAAGTAGTCGAGTAGGAAGAGGATGAGGGAGGAGAGCAACGCAAGTGGGGGGGCTTTGACTTTTGGTGACATGCCTCATAATGATGCACCATTAGATGAACCCATGCCTAATGCCCCCTTTGATGAGCCACATTTCACTCCTCCCCAAATGCCACAACAACAACCACAATATCCTTTTCCGGGCCCTCAATTCGGCTATCCGGCCTTCAACACATGGCAAACCAACATCACCAACCGTGTCTCAAACATTGAATCTACCCTCTCCCAAATGCAACTAACGGAGAATGCTCGGTGGGGAATCACCGAAAACCGCTACCACCATTATCAAGAAGATTTGGAAGAGATGCGTTATTCTTCAAACGCAACTTTTGATATGGTGGCCGCGATGAATGCTTAATTCATGCGACAATTCCCCACCCAATACCAAGGGTATAGTGAGACTAGGGTTGAGGAAACAAGAGCCGAAAGGGCTAGGATGAGAAGAAGAAGAGAATCAAGAAGAAGAGGAGGACCTCCGGACTTTGGAAGTGCCTCAAGCTCACACTCTTGAGTGAGTTTAGGGTGTTCACCTCACACTTTGGGGACAAAGTGAAGATTTAAGTGTGGGGTGGGCATGAGTTGGTATCATGTATATATTGTTATATATTCAATTCCATGCATTGTATTTCATTTCGGAAAAAAAAAAAAAAACCGTAAGCCATGTCAAAAAATCATAACCAAAACCAAAATCAAAAAGGGCTTCAAACTCTTTATTTCAAAAGCCAAATCAAAACCAAAACCAATCACAAAATTCCTTGGAAGAAATGATGAAAACTCTTACCATGAATCAAATGGCAATGCAACAAAATACCAAGGAATTTCAAACCGCCGTGCTTCAACAAAACCGACTCACCGACTCTAGGTTTGTTAACCTTGAGACCCAAGTTGGTCAAATCCTCACTACACTCAATTCTCAACCCACCCAAGGAGGGAGCCTTCCTTCTCACACCATTCCTCCACCCACCAAGGAACAAGCAAAAGCGGTCTCTTTGAGGAATGGTAGAGAGTTGGTAGAGGCACCCAAGGGTCCTAAGAAGACAAGACCACTTCCTATTGTTCATGAAGTGGAGGATGTGGTTGAAGATGAAATTGAAGTGGTAGTGGAACAAGGGGAAACATCTACACCTCAACAAGTGAGGATCCATGAACCTCTTCCGGAATATGAGTCACAAGCTCCATTTCCAAGTGCTTTGAATGATACAAGGATAATTGACAAGAAAACTTCAAACCTTTATGATATCTTTCGTAAAGTGGAGGTAAACATTCCTCTCCTTGATCTTCTTAGTATTTTGCCAAAGCATGCAAAGTTTTTGAAAGAATTGTGCACTACTAAGAGGACCAACAAGGCAAAAAGCATGAAAAAGGTAAGGGCTAGTGAACATGTGTCGGCAATTTTTCAAAAACGTTTGCCACAAAAATGTAGTGATCCGGGCATGTTCACCATCCCTTGTAAAATTGGTGATTTGGATTGTCAACATGCTATGCTTGATTTAGGTGCATCCATTAATGTCTTGCCCAATTACCTTTATGAGTCACTCAAGTTAGGACTTTGAAACCGACTCGTACGGTCATTTCTTTGGCCGATAGGTCCAATATCTATCCTAAGGGGGTTGTGGAAGATGTCTTGGTGAAGGTGGGGGAAATGCTTTTCCCCGCCGACTTCTATGTGATTGAAATGGAACCCGAGAAAGGCTCCACTCCCATTTTGTTGAGAAGGCCTTTCATGAGAACTTCTAACACCAAGATTGATGTATCTAGTGGACGCCTCACAATGGAATTTGAGGGGGAAAAGATTGAGTATAGCATACATGAGGCTATGAAATACCCATCCGAGACTTCATCTTTGTGTTTTCTTGAAATTTTTGAGCCAATTGTGCAAACCGTGTATGAATTGTGCAAAGTTGATCCATTAAATGTTGTTTTGACTAATGGATTGGTTGGAGAGGATACGGGGTATGCTTTGTCTTGTGAATTGCAGGAAACAATCAAGGACTTAGAGGAAAATCCCCCAATGGAAGAATGGGAAGAAAAGGAAGAAATCCGGAAGGCAGCAGAGAACTCGCACCGTGCGAGTTCTGGGGATGGGAAACTCGCTGTCCAGGAGATTTTCTTCCTTTCTTCCAAATTATTAGAAGAGCTACCAAAAGAGAAACCCGTTCCCTCTATTGTCAAGCCTCCTATTGTTGAATTGAAGCCCTTACCAAGCCACTTGAAGTATGCATTTTTAGGAAGTGAAGAAACTTTGCCGGTAATTATTTCAAGCAAACTTACTAAGGAGCAAGAAGAGGCTCTCATCCGGGTTCTTAAGCAACTCAAGGAAGCAATTGGGTGGACAATGGCCGACATCAAAGGCATTAGTCCCACTTTATGCATGCACCGGATTCTTCTTGAAGATGAAGCAAAGCCCATCCGACAACCACAAAGGCGTTTGAATCCTCCAATGATGGATGTTGTGAAGAAAGAGGTACTCAAACTCCTTCATGTAGGTATGATCTATCCTATCTCCGATAGTCAATGGGTTAGTCCAACCCAAGTTGTCCCAAAGAAATCCGGGCTAACGGTAGTCGAGAATGATGAAGGTGTTTTGACCCCCACTCGAGTTCAAAATGGGTGGAGGGTATGTATCGACTACCGTAGGCTCAATGCCGTGACCCGAAAAGATCATTTCCCGCTTCCCTTCATGGATCAAATGTTGGAAAGGTTAGCGGGAAAAGCTTTTTATTGTTTTTTGGATGGCTACTCGGGTTATTTTCAAATCCCAATTGCACCCGAGGACCAAACAAAAACAACCTTCACATGTCCCTTTGGAACGTTTGCCTATAGAAAGATGCCTTTCGGTCTTTGTAATGCTCCGGGAACGTTCCTATCTAGCCTGTTCTAGCCTGCGCACCAAACAAAAACAACCTTCACAAGTAGGAGTGCGCTTAAACTGTTCTAGCCTGCACACCAGAAATGAAGGCTTTTGAAGAGGTCTAACTCTTGGAAATTAGAAGTCCAAAAATGCGAGCCTGTTTGCGCAGGCTGCGCACAGGCTCGCATTTTTGGACTTCTAATTTCCAAGAGTTAGACCTCTTCAAAAGCCTTCATTTCTTCTAATCTTCACTCCTACTTCTCCCAGCTGATTTCTAGGTTACATGTGAACCTCTTGTGCCTTGTCTTGACCTTTGAAAGGTGCTCTTTGCCTCCCGGGTTCCGTGCATGAAGATCAAGTGTCCAACCGAGGTAAATTACACAAGTTCAACCACATCATACCCGTTTGCCAAATGCTAGGAAAAGCATACTAAAAGACCCATATTAAAAGACACGAGGGTGATAAAATCACCCTCTTAGACCGACACAAAACATTACTATCATTAGCTGACCCCAAATCATGTTGGGTCTTAGGCTCTGTTGTTTTTTGTTGTAGACTAAGTAGTGGTCACTAAGGAGTAGATTGTTGTAAATCTATGAGGGAATGAATCTTCACTTTAGAAGGGCTTATTATTTGTAGGAGTTAGATTGCCTGGCCAGCCTTGTTGGCTTATTGCTACTCCTAATGCAGTGCCATCATCTCAGAATTAGGATGCTAAGATTTTGAAAGCCAGATACTTTAGAAACCTTTTAACCGTAATCCTTTTTTTTTTTGAGTAATGACTTTAACTAGGCCAGCTTATCCTGCTAGTTTTGCTATCAGTTAGAAATGGAATACAAAATCCACTCATAGTTCGGGGCTTCTTTTGGACAATGGTTTTCTTGGGAATTCTACTTTTAAGATATCTGCCTCTAACATTGCTTTTTGTCTCTTTGTTTGTGTTGAGGGTTTGAGAAGTTCTGGAAGTCGTCGTCTCCTTTTTCTTCTTTGCAGCAACTTTGCATGTAGGTTGTGGCATTGACTTTCTTTTGTGGGGCAGTGATTCCTTGACTGAATTTAGATTGTTATAGAATATCATTGTCTCCTTGATGCCGTATCTTAGATCATAAGGAGTGTGCTAAAAAGCAATGAGTGGTGTTTCTGGATCCTACTTCTGAAACATTAATTTTCTGTACTTTAAATAGGACAGGATCAAAATTTAATGGCATAACGTTATCAAAAGGTTCCTTGTGAATTGTGGCGTCAGTAAGAGAACATCTACGTTATTTAAGAAATGTCTTTTTTTCTCATTCAGAAGTGTATATTTACTCTCTTTGAGCAGTTAGTCATGATTGTGGTGGTTGTCCTAATATCTAAGAAAGGTTGTTTCTTTTCATCGTCCAGATATTTTTGGCTTTGCTGAATGCTCGAATGTCTGAAAAGTCTTTTAGACGGTGGTCAGCACCGTCTGTACTTCCGTTGATCACCTTGATGTTGTCAAAGTTCTCTTTGATTTCGCCTTTGGTAAACTGCCATGCTTCATTCTTGTACCTGCTGTCTGCTGTCCATTTGTATTTGAATTATTTCTGTACCACAGAGCACCACCGAGTCCATTCGTTTTCAGCTATTGCAAGCTCCACCATTGATAATCAGCTCTTCTGCTGACTTGAAATATGGTAAAACACTCTTCACCTTATTTGCTGGACTACTGGCTCTGTTTCATTCTCTGAAAACTCGATCTGTAGTAAATTTATATGTATCAAGACTTCTAGTATGGGTTCACTTCTTCGGGTGTGCCGTTATGCCATTCATTACAAGTATTTTAGTGTACGCTTCTAATGTGTGGGGTGGGGGTGTTAGAAATTTAGAATCCTCTAATGAAAACAATTCACACATTAATAAAAAACTGTTATGAACTGATAGTTATTTAACTTGTATCTGTGAGACCCCTGATGCTGTAAACTGTAGCCCGTTGAGATACTTCAACAAATCTCAAGTGATGTCTACATGGGTACTGAAGTTAAGCAGTTCGCATATTATGTGGGACTTTATCCCTTACCGAAGGCATTAAACATAGCCTCTCAAGCTTATTGCACAAAGTTTCTATATCCTTGTAAGGCTCTAGGTGTGCGTAACAAATTATAAAGACTTAACGTCCTCTTTTGGACAGACCAGTTGCTCTGCTTTTTAACCTGGACCGCGGCACTCACAGTGCCGATTTTGTTAAGCTTCTGAGGGTCGCTGGGACCACATTGTGAGGCAGTATTTGCCATGCAACTACCTATTTCGTGATCAAGAATGAAACCAATAATTGATATCATGATTGTTTCCCCTTTCAACCCAAAAAGAGGCCTTTCAAGAGCTGAGCAACCACACAATATAAGAATAGCATGACATGTTTAGTCTCCTCATTTTATTTACACGTGAGACCTGACGTATATGTCCGGGGACAACTCTCAAGTTAGATGGCTACACTAAAGTTGATCAGTGTTACTACTCCTACCAATATCACTTTACTCTTAATTTCTGACATGGGAATGTGTTTGGACCGACTTGATGTTAATTTTTTGTTTCCAGCTGTTGGGAGATGTGCAATGTCAAAGAATTCCCTCAAAGATGTCGAAGATCTGCGGCTTCAACTTAGTCACAGGCCGTCTTGGATGGCTTCCTCTATTCATAAAGGAGAACATGAAGGTTGGTGTAATAACTTCATTTCTGGTCTATTACAGAGTAATTTATTTGGGTTTGCCCTGCCCTGGAATCAGAAACAGGAGTTTCATTTTTTTCATCTGAAGGGTGATTTTCTTTTCAGATATACTTTGTTCCCTTGTTTCCATTTCCAATGGTTCCAAAGACTTTTTACTCTGGTTCTTGATTATGATGGAATAAATCAAAATGGCTCACTAAAGTGACTGCTCTTCTCTATTGTGAAGTAGCAGTCCATAGATGATGTTCTTGACGCAATTTTCATCTTGGGTCATTCGGAAACAGCCTATTTGTGTTGCTAACACAAGGGTAAGACTGCGTAAGTTCCACCCCTTCTAACCCCACAATTTGCGGGAGCGATTGTGGCACTGGGGTAATGTTGTATATGCCTTTTGGCGGGTTTACACGAGGATTGATGTATGAAACATTCCCTGTATTGAGAAGACATTCTCATCAGATGATCGTAGATGACAACTATGTCCACTAACTGCTACTCTACATTCTAAGAAACACATATGATTAACTAAGGCGTTTTGCTTTATTCAATACTCCAAATTCTAAGAATAGTGTATCTTTAGCTCCTCTAGAAATGGTTTTGGGTTCTTCCGGCTCTATTTCTTAAAATGAGGTCAAATTTGGAAAGTTGGTAGTGTTTGAGACTTATATCATTAGCATCAGCTTTCAAACAAACTATGCAATATTTGCTACAACGGTTTTTCAAGTCTTTTGTGCTACTTCTTCGTTTCCCGTAAGACCTTTGTCTTCAGTCATTTGTTAATTGGACCAATATCCTATATTGTTCTGCAGTGATACTCCAAGCTCATAAGAAACTGCTACAAAACCACAACAGTTTGCTGACCGTTATTGTGCCACGACATCCACAACATGGTTACGAATTCGCTCAGGTCTCTCTATAATGCAGTGACTTTCAACTTGGTGGTAATTAAGCACTTTAAATTTATTTGGACCCCATCCATCCACTTTTTTTACCTTTACAACTTAGATAAATCTATCTCTTGAATGGACTGTGGACTGAAGTCCCTGTATAAGTTCATGATCAGATGGCTATGTTTGCTAGCAGAATAATACTCTCTGTTCTTCTTCAGTGTGGTGCTTTCCAGTAACATCAGCCCAATAAATTTTTTGGGTTTATTAAAAAGTACTTTTATATAAGTGGTGGAGTGTGAGTTCCTATAGCATTATGTTCATTCACGTGATTTACTAGATGCCTTTATGATATTGCGTAGAGACTGAGAGAAGAAGGATTTGATGTAGCTGTTAGGCCTGATGGTGGTAAGCTTACATCAGCAACAAACGTATATATGGTCAACACATTAGGTGAGCACCTTAGGATTTTTTTTCTTTTCGGCATTTTTTCTCTTATTTCTGTATACGAGTATCTGCCCTAGCTGTCAGGTTAAAAATGTGAAAAATAAAAGAAACTTTCGAGAATGATTCGATATGGGGAGGGAGGTACAAGAGCCTGCTGTATAGTTTAAGAGTAAACATGATATTGTTAGTCAATTGTAATCCTCATTAAGGATTGTTAGACTAGGCCTTTTAGAATCCTTTTGCTCAAAATTCTTTATCCTATTTGGCCAAATCTTGGGGCAGTTCCCAATTTAATGGTGTACTAGCTATGCTGTTTTGTTTTCTAAAACAAAAGATGAGAACTGAGTGTATCCCCAATTCTTCACAAGTGTGACTGTTTTATAGCAGACTTGAATCAGTAGTGTACACCAATAAGCGCTTCCAGAAGCTCTTAAACATGTAACTGCATTGCATTTGTGAACACTTAAACTGAATTTAAAGACAGTTTAGCAATCCTGTTTATTTGGTACCTCTGGATTGGTCAGAGGAAATGTAATAGTGTAGAACTTCCTCGCAGTACATCCTTGCGGAAAATTATTCTGAAAGTAGAAGCTGGCATACTCGAGGATCAAGACACATGAAATATTTTTAACAATCAGGACCTGTGTTACCCTGACTCTCCGACACGGGTGTCGTGTCCGACACGTGTCGAGTGTCGGATACGGCTATTTTGTGCGAATATTTCAAATTTTAGGTCTAAAATGAAGTGTTGAAGTGTCGTGTCGGTGTCGGGCACATAGGTGTCGGACACTCGACACGGCAGCTAAGTGAAGTGTCGGAGTAACATAGATCAGGACTTACAAGTTCTGTAGAGTGTAGAGTGTATCTTGACACGCTATTATGCAAAATCATATGGTTGGTACATAAGATTCATTTTTCAAATCATGTTTTCAATCCCTTTAATGAGCTCTTGAAGCATCCTAGTGAGTCTGGTGTGCTAAACATTATCATCATCATCCATTATTCAAATTGTAAACCATGGTTTCAGTCCCTTTATATGAGCCCTTGAAGCCATGGTTTTAAATACCGGACCCGATATTGATGCGCGATCGAAGGTTTTGGACGTCACTGCAACCGCATTTGGAGACGATATAAGCCGCATTTAGCTAGACTAGGCTGCAAAAACCCATACCGCGACCAAAACCCATTTAATACTACGCTTGAAGCCTTGAAGCATACCAATATTCTCATGCATCTTTTTGTGAAGGAAAAATTGTGCATCAGATATTTTTCATCTTCCATGATGGCAATTAGTCTTCTAGTATATGCCATGTATTTTGAACTTTCTCTTTCTTTGATGTTGCAGGTGAACTAAGAGAATTTTATAGGCTGATGCCCATTGCTGTCGTAGGAGGATCATTCCTGCCTGATTTAGCAGGTCATAATATTTCAGAGGCAATGGCGTCTGGATGTGCTGTTCTGACAGGTTCTATCTGCTACTCTGATGTTCATTTATGGATCCCAAAACTAGCTCAACCGAAAAGAAATAGTGCTCTGCCAATTATGTTACTGACCACCTCAAATGATTTGAGTAAAAATTAGTTAATATTTTAGTGGTTCTTTTTGTGTTATCTGTGTATTTGTGGTTTATTATGTCCATTTTCTAGCCTACATATTATTGCCTTTTGAACGCCAGGACCTCATATTGGACACTTTTCACACATGGTATCTGCTATGCAGCGATTCAATAATTTATCTGTTCTCCAGGTTAGTTACATTCTTCTATACTTTACTACGGAGTATTGGTATCTAAGGTTACTGGCTGATTATGGTTATGTTTACATGATATGTACAGTTTTTTATTCATGTTGACCTTCTTTTCTTCTGAGAAAGGAACTCAAAGAGTCTTATTAATAATGAGGCTGTGGAAATATGATTCTTGCCTCACATTTTTGTATTATTCTCAAGATCTGGATTCCAACTTAATGAACTCATGGGGTCAAATGTGGATTGTGCTTTAGAGTTAAATGTCTTATAAGGCAAGTAGCGAATGCCTTTGTGGGGCCATTTATGAAAATATTGGAGGAGAGGTTAGCAAAGAAATGGCTTGTTGCCTTAACCGTTTGATCTTATATCACTCAGTTGATATCGACTGCACCACCAACAAAGTCTTAGTCTCAATATGATTTAGGGTTGGTTGACATGAATCGTCCTTGGAAATCTTTGATGAGAGGTACGGCAGTGAAAAAATTTGAAGAAAGAAGGAGAGGGACTATGATAAGAAGAAAAGATGAAAGAAAATAGAAAATATTTGTTTTCAGTTATGGAGATCGTCATAAATGTGTTGTAGAGTTACTAAACTCACTATTCGATCAATCTAATAGGTTTCCAAAGAATCTGAGCTAATAACAGCGCTTCATGAACTTTTAAGTGATCCTGTTACCTTGGAAGCTCGCCAGTCAGCTGCCGAACAGGCATTCAATGCTTTGTCTAGTGGCGTTTTGGCTCATGTGTGGATTCAGCTTGATCGTTTTATTCTGAGAAAGCTTCCCATTTGAGTGGTAATGTAGCCATTTCAATGTTTAAGTCTAGACAGTTGTTTCACTTAACTGCATTACTCTTTAATTCAGGGACACTTTCTCTTGCAGCTAAACAATTTTCATCATAATCAAGTGAAGTTGCCGCGCATATCTGGAAAATTATTTCAGAAATGATGGGAAGTAAGTGCAGATTTTGAAATGGGAATCCATGTTATTCTTCTAAGGTGCTCTCTCATCATCTAGACCTACTATTTAACTAATAAAACCAAGCTTCTATGGAATAGAACTTTGAGCATTACGGGAATGTGTATAATTTCGTGATTAAATCTCTGAACTGATGTGCAATTGATTTTCTACTTTAACCACAGAGACGGACCACGCGCTGTCCGGCATTTTGCAAGAAGAGGAAGTCTGAACTTGACTTGTGGTTAGTCTCTACTCTATAGCATGTCTTCCTTGTTTTATGCGGAGTATTTATTATTGTAGAATGTGATCACAAGATATCCATATATCTTCTCTTTCGCTTAGGTGTTGATGACAATTAGGGGTGGAGAAGGGAGAATTGAGTGAAATCTAAGTACTCCGTATATAACTATTTATAAGCAGAAAATGTGGTGTATCACTGTATCTCGTGATAAGATATCAAATTCTGGGTAATTATTATTTTTTTGGAAAAGAACCATTATAGGTTATGATTTTGTAGAAACACCTTATGAAAAACTTTTTTTTGTTGACCTTTTAAATTTTGTATCCATTTTTACCATCAATTCTGCCTCTCCCTAATAACTATGCTCCTCCCCCTCCCTATTGTTCTCATAGACTCATACTCCATCAAACCTTGTCTTCTCTTTACTTGTTTCACTCCGTTAGTCTTTTTAGTTCATCTCTCCCTCCAAGTTTCAAGTGGTAAAAATAGTGATGATCTCATATATCCTACTGTGAGTCCCTGAAGGTCAAGGGTCAAGGCTTAGCTAAGAGACGAAAGTTCAGGAAATGTGAGTTAGGTGGAGGGAAGAAAATCAGGTTCATGAGAGAAGTTAACCAGACTTGAGATGAAGAGTATTATTAGGGGACAAGTAGATGAAGTTGGAGAAAATCAGACTTGAAAGGTAGTGGTAGGAGAAGAGATGATTGTTTTGGAAAGCAATTTGCAGGGTTTCTCCAGGAGCATCATTTTTGTTGAGATTGTAATTAGTTGAATTTCACACAAATAATCCGAAAGTTTATGTACCTTTCCAAATTAATCCTTTAATAAACTCAAGTCCGGTATATCTCCTCAAAGGGAATTGAGGGTGGTAGATGTAGAGATGACTTTTTCGTGTTGAAAATTAGCTTCTTGTGTTTGTGTTTCGATCAGGTAAACCTTTCACCCATCTCAAGTTTGGTGCTATCATGGTTTGAAGGTTTTGTGGCCTTATTTTGAAACAATATCAGCCTCATTTGTGGGTTACAAGGCTGCAGTGATTTAGTCTGAGCCTCAAGTCTCAAAACTATGTTATTCCAACATGTCACTTTGGTCGCATGACGCGTGTGTTGATGAGACGGTATTAGATTACTTTGGTGGGCACACGACTTTCAGCACGTATCTGATACTTGCAGCCGAGTCTGAGTAACATAGTCTCAAACCATGCCTTCACCCACGTTTATCAACCGCTTAACAACTTCACGTGACCAAACGTCATTCATAGCTTATCATTCCCTTTGATGGATGAAACCAGTGGACATGTTAACGACCAAGTGATTGAGGTTTCATGTGCTTTCATTGATTGGGTATTTTCCTTCCCCATTCGCAGGCACTTGGGTAACCCCTTAATTGATTATTTATTTTTTCTATTTTCAAATTACTTTCACTTTAAAAATTCTATTAAGTCATGGGTGTTATTGTTTTGAAATGAAATTTTACTTCACCCATCTACTCATATTAACGAAGTGTGTATTTAGAGGGGGTCTGAATTTGATTCTTGACCTTTTTTTAGAATACTCTTCACCAGTGAATAAAACCGTAAAGAATGAATGAGATAGAAACCCGTAGTAGAGTAGTTTGCAATTTAGTTTATGTACTGTATTATATTTACTTTTCTTTTTTTTTTTGTTATCTAAAAGAAGTATAACATGTGATTGGTTCATTGTTTATTTCGAATATCTATCCACTCTATTATTGGTGGATGATCTGTGACCCGAGTACGCTAAGAGGGTCGACCATGAAGGGTTCTAAACTTGTAATGTACATATCATAAATTTATTTCGGTTCTTATCCACTCATCTACAGGTTGGATGATCCGTGACCCGAGTACACTAAGAGGGGTGACCACGAAGAGTTCTTAACTTCTAAACGTACATATCATGGGTACAAGAAAGCTCATGAATTGTTGGATTTGTACAATTGTACAAAGCTAGATGACACTTTTTTTTTCTTTCTTTTTTTTTTTTTTTTTTTTTTTTTTTTTGCTAGATGACACTTTGTGGAACGCCAATCCCGGTTTGAGTCACTATTTATTGAGGTACAAAAGAGAGTTGGGCCTTGTCTCCCTTTGCCTTTTGTGATGAAAGGAAAAAGTGTAAAAAAGGATGTTGCTCGTTTACTTATCCAATCGCTTTAATCCGGCATCTCGTGAATCATTATTCCTCTTCAATTGGTCCACTATACTTCATTTTGCCTCCTTTGTCCTCTTTCTACCGTCTATTTGGCTTCTTTATTAATAGCATTAGCTCTGTTTTTCAAGCTAATGACCACTTTATAGAGTTATAGATTAGTGTCAAATTTGGAAAATAGAATTTTGTCATGTGCTTGCTTCAAGTGTCCTGCCGACTCTCAAATGAGGGGATTTGGATGATGTAAATATGTAGTAATAATGAGGATCTTCTAATTAGTACAGTAGACTTTTAAGGAAAAAAAAAAGATGTTTTATTATGAGTAGTAATTTGGAGGAATTTAATCTTCGATTTAAATTAAAGCTTAAATGTATCCTTTTAGAGGTTCTGACATTCACTCGTCACAAGCAAGTGAGGTTCAACCTTAAAACCAATTGATGATAAGAGGAGTAACCAACTTACTTATAAACTAGTTTCTTCACTCTTATTCTACCGTTGTGGGATAATTGTCCAATATACCCATTGAACTATACAAGTGACCTAAACAATAACAAAGCAGGTACCTTTTATCTTTTGTAATTGATGTCTAGATGAGAACAACAATCATCATGAGAATACATCCGACATTATTAAAGATTTTTTGTCAAACACAACTTTTGAAAAAAAAAGGTTTTTTCAAACAAAATTTTTAAAAGGAATGTTAAACACAACCTTTAATATAACTTTTTTCGTCAAACACCACATTTTGGCCGAATTCCGTCAACTTAAAGCATTTCCCTAAAAATCACGTTCAAAAACTCTCTCTCTAACTTTTTTTTCTCCCTAAAAATCCCACAAAACACCCAGCCTTTTCATATTGTTCCACCATTGCTGCCTACCTCTTCACCTTCCCCTATATTTCTACTGCCTCTCCGGGGATGTGGCCACGCTTTGGCCCATTCCCGGAGGTCAGACCCTCACTTCTGATTAGGCCTCTCATCTTTTGATTCCCAGTTGTCTTCTCCGGATGAGCTTTCGTTTCTCCGATGTCGTCGCCGATCAGATCATAGTTTCGTCCGATTCTGTTTTCCCATGTCGGATCCTTGTTTAGTCTGTTGTTAGTTGCATGTCTTACCGCTGCCGTTTCCGTTCCTCATCCGGGTTCTTGATGGTCTTGCATGTCCCTTTGTGGTTCTCGGTTTTTGTGTCGATGGTCTTTCTATGGTTCATTTTACATGCATCTGGCCGTTTGGCTTTTCCGTCCCTCCGTTCCCTTGTCCTGTCACCGTTGGTTTGGATTCCAACCAAGTGGTGATCCCCCCATTCCCCCCACTCCTGGTTTGGCTTCCTTGTTTCTTGGTTTTGTCTGTATGTGTCTATGTGGTTGTGTTTTGGGTCAGATTTGGTGATCCCCCCATTCCCCCCACCAATCAGTCCCTTTTTCTTTTTCTCTTGTTTTCGTCAGTATCGTCTTTAGCGTGGTCTGGTTGCTTGTAAGGCGGTGGTCCTGGGAGGTGTCGTTTGTTGAAACGGGTGTCTTTTCGGTTTTGCATGTCCCCTTGATTGTCGGGTCTGTTTGTGTCTTTTTAGGTTCTCGGTCACTTTGGGTGTGTCTGTCTGTTTTAAGTTCCGTTTGAGGATTTGGAGTTTCTATTGAGTCTGGTACGCTACATTTTCATGTCTTTATTGGGGTGAGCTATGATCTGCTCTTGGTGACATGGTAGGGACTTTTTCATCTGTTGATTGACATGGGTTTCATCCTTGCTCTTGGTCTTAATCAGTGTTTAATGTGTTGGTCTGGGTAGTATTAATATAGGCCGGATTGTGTAGTGATTGGGTAGGTTGGTTGTGGTGGTTGTCTTCCTCTTAATTTCCATGTTATCGGTTATAAGTGTCCTGTTTACTTGTTTTCTTTACTTACTATCTATAAAGGCCTCCTTCAGGAAGTGTCTCCTCATTTGGTCTAGGGTGTCCTGTCCCTCTACTATTTGGGGTTTGCTTCCTTTTTGGAACCAACTAGATTATGTTATTTCGGGATTGTCGCTGTATGTCTGTGCTTGTACCAATTATGGAATTAATAAAATTGGTATGGCCCCTTTATGTCAAGTGTGGGTTGGATTCGTTAAAAGTCGGTGCCTTTTCGAATCTGTGGATAGGAGAGTGGTTGAGGGTTTGTCCTTGTTCTCATCTTTCTGCATGCTGGTTCTCTCGGATTGCTGGTCTTATGAACAAAGGGTTCGATCTCTATGGTGTAGGAGAGTTATCTCCATCGATGGCAGACTTCGTCGTCTTACTTTTCACCCTTTCTTTCTACGTTCTTTTCGTAAGAGCGTAAGTACACCTTGTTTTCGTCACTCTGCGGCTTGTATGTATCAATGGTTTCTGGAAGTCAGTTGTGCTGCTGATGGTGAAGCTGGTTCAATCGCTTGTGGCCAATTTTCCGTTCAATCCCATACTGCCTTAGTTTCTTTAGTTTGTCCTACTGATGCTGTATTAGTTTTAAATAATGGATGTATCATAGGCTCACACAGCCTGAACATTATGTAATACATCTTTTCACCTCTGTCAAAAAAAAAAAAAAAAAAAGCATTTCCTGACCACTTACAATGGATTGACTTTCAGTCAATGTTTGAGATAGCAAACAAGATCGGTTTGAGATGTTCTTGAACTCGTTGGAAAGGTGAGAGCACAGACTTTTCAGGGGTTGTAAACACGGTGGTCAAAGGTGGCCTTATGTGGGGTCGATTTGTGTGTAAAGTAAGGCTGGTATGTAGGTAGAGGGGAGTGTAAGGTCTGGGTTTACAACGGGTGGTCAAGGGGTTTTTCGTGGGTCTTTTAATTGGGTTATGATGCTTTGTTTGGTATGAAATTTGGTATGCAGATAGAAGGGAGTGTAATGTAGGTTGTAGTTGTGTTGTTTGTGGTGGTTGTTGGTTTGCAGGTGATGGTTTAAAGGGAGTCCAAGTAGGTTCTCACGTGCGAAACACTTAAGTGACTGAAAATGCTTAAGTTGACGGAATCCGGTCAGAATGTTGTGTTTGGCAAACTTTGTTTTTTTTAAGGTGGTGTTTGAAAAAACTTTATTTTAAAGGTTGTGTTTGAAAAAAAAAAAAAAAAAAAAAAAAAAAACTTCATTATCTAAAGGCCAATTTCCAAAGATTTGTAAATTTACTTGTTTAATGTACCAAATTGTCCTTATACTCCATTCCCTCATTTCTCCCTTCATCTAAACCTCACTTGTCGATCCTCGTGACATAATACTTTCAACAAAGATCATATCGTCTCCATATTTATCCGTCCTGTCATGCACGCTACTCTTCTACAATTCCTCATCGTCGTAGGCTCGTAGCTACATTATTTTCAGTATTGTGAGACTACGAGTTTATAGTATGGATTATAATTAATTTGCAAGTCTAGTAATAGATGATTGTTGTGAATTTGTTTATAGTACGGAATACTAATTTGTGTACTGAAATGATAAAGAAGTTGGGTTGGCGTAATTATTGATTAAGGAGTTGACCATTTGTGTACGAGAGTGGCTTGTGATTAAAGCAACATCCATCACATGGCACTATGGCACTCTAAAAAGTTTGAGGTGACTCATTATTACCCTGTCCATGCTCCGTTTCTGTTACCCATGGCCTTTGTGCCTTTGTGGTATTCAGTACGTCTTATTAAAGACGGTCATTATCCGTTATAAGTTGGAGATGGATAGTGATCCTCTTATAAAATGCAAATGAGAATGAGAGGGCAAGTGGAGGTATATAGTTTGATCATCCTCTTGTGAATCATAAAATCTCATTGAAGACGGCGATATCCGTCACAAGCTTGTGACGGATATCGTTTTCTCTCACAAAATACCCATGAGAGGTGAGTGAGGAAGCACATGAGGGGTGCCCCACCTTGTCCCCTCTCCTTTTTTGTGAGAGGTCTTCACCTTGTGACGGGATTAGCCCGTCACAAGCAAGACGCTTTGCTTGTGAATTGTGATGTTCTATGCGGCTATGCCAACAAAGGTACCTGAAAACCATAATTTAATTTTTTTTACCTAGGGGTTAAAATGGAGTGAATCCTTCCTCAAAGCAATATCGTATTGTCCTTGTACTTTACTGTTTCTTACTCCGTACATCACAGGACAAAAAAAATATTCTTTGGTTCATTCATTCGTTTATGCGAGTAGTTATTAAGAGAAATCATAATTTAATTTTAGAAAATCAACCATATTCTCAAGTAGCTAAATCGTTTATATTTTAGGCGAGTCCTTTGCATTGAATTTACAAAAGTAGGTGTATAAGACTACTCCGTAGTTCACAAACAAGTAGGGTACGTCTCTAAAATCAATAGAAAATAGGTAGAGATTTGATAAGTAATCCACTAACTCATAAATTAGTTTCCCCACTTTAAGCGTAGATTGTAGGACAATATCCCAACTCACATAAGGCCCTGTTCTTTTAGACTTAAAATCACTTATATTCCGGGCTTAATTCCGGAGCAGATATTCGTTACCACCCTTGGCTTGTAGAATAATGTCTTTGGTTTGCTTCTTCTTGTCTTTATCGTTCCTCTCGGCCTCTCCTGCAACAATGGACAAACTGAGGGCTTGGCTTTGCGCCAAGCGTACTCACTCCGACGCTCAAGTCAGTAAACTTAAAGGATTAAGTTGTATGTTATTCAGAGCGATATATGGTAGAGAGATGAGGAAGATAATACCAGTTTATGTGTGATATTAGGTCAAGTTGTGGATTAGTTGGATCCTTTCCTTAATGAAGGTTGAGGAGTATTTATAGGCCTTCACCTTTTGTCACGTAGTGGCCAAGTGGCTAGCAGGTGGAAAGACCGTTCTACCCTCGGCCGATGAACCTATGGCAGGCCGGCCGAGGGTCTTGGATATGAGTACGCGGATATGTATCCCGGCTGGCTGGTTGCCTTGCCGAGACCCAAGTGACAGGCCGATGGGTTGCATCGGCTAGACTGTCTAAGTCGTTGACTTTGCTGTGGATATCTTTGACCTTGCTCAATGTGTTGACTTGGTCGGTGGTGCGAATATGCCCCATCAATTTGCCCCAGCGTAGTCTATGCCGTGGTATGGGCTCCGATGTATGTTGAGCGTATATTTCGCGCAAGCATTTTGTAAAATTTTTACGTGTCGGCTTCTTCGATGCATCGGCTATTTCTACGTCGGCCTGATCATTCGTAGGCCGTACCATATCCCCCCTCCACATGGATGCGTAAAAGGGCATCCGATGTGGAAAAGAAAGTGACGCTGGCCGAGACCAGGGTTGAGAGTGCCGGTTGTTTTTGATTGCCCCCAGGCCGGGTCAGCTAGAATGCTCATCCCAACTGCGTAACGTTTTTAGCATTTCTTCGAGCGTATCGGTCATTGTGTCCCCGTCGCTCTCGGCTTAGGCCGAGGTAATCGGGGTTATGGCTCGATAGCAATTCTTCTGGCGTATCGGTCATTGTGTCCCCGTCGCTCTCGGCTTAGGCCGAGGTAATCGGGGTTATGGCTCGATAGCAATTCTTCTGGCGTATCGGTCATTGTGTCCCCGTCGCTCTCGGCTAAGGCCGAGGTAATCGGGGTTATGGCTCGATAGCAATTCTTCTGGCGTATCGGTCATTGTGTCCCCGTCGCTCTCGGCTAAGGCCGAGGTAATCGGGGTTATGGCTCGATAGCAATTCTTCTGGCGTATCGGTCATTGTGTCCCCGTCGCTCTCGGCTAAGGCCGAGGTAATCGGGGTTATGGCTCGATAGCAATTCTTCTTTTTGAGTTCTTGCTTGGTGGCAATTTGGAGGGGACAAACACTTTGATGGAAAACTTGGGCGATTTATTCGTTTGTTACGATCGTGCGTCGGGGTGTCCACAATGGGTTTGGACACCTCCGCCGCTATACAAAGTATTTTCTCAAGTTGTCGATGTTCCAATGGCTCATCAAAGGCACACCTCCCATGTCTGTCAGCCGGTATGTACCCGGCCTCATCTCTTCGACCACTTTGTAGGGACCCTCCCAGTTGGCCGTCAGTTTACCATGAATATTTCCTTTGTTGGTGGCAGCCGACTTCCTTAGGACTAGGTCTCCTATTTTCAAGTCCCTTTTGTGGACTCTTCGGTTGTAGGCTCTCTTCATCCGGTTTTGATATACGGCCAAGTTGAGGCGTGCTGTATCTCGGCTCTCTTCGACCAGGTCTAGGGAAGCTTTCAGGCCTTCCTCGTTTTCAACTGGGTTAAAGGTAGCCGTTCTGAATGTTGGTACCGTGGCTTCAATTGGTAGGACTGCTTCGGAACCGTAGACTAGGTGGAAGGGGGTGTACCCCGTTGCTTCTTTCTCCGTGGTCCGGAGGGACCAAAGGACGCCGGGTAGTTCATCGGCCCACCTTCCCTTAAGGTCTTCAACTGTCTTCTTCAAACCGTTGAGGATAGTTTTGTTGGCTGCCTCCGCCTGCCCGTTGCTCTGTGGATGGCAGACGGAGGAGTACGCAAACTTGATGCCAAGCTCTTCTAACCAGTTCATTATCAGGTCGCTCCAAAATTCTCGGCCGTGGTCAAATACTATAACTTGGGGTAATCCGAAGCGAGTTATCACGTTTTCCCAGATTACCTTTCTGACGGCCGCTGTGGTCTTCGCTGGTACTGCTACAGCTTCAACCCACTTGGTGAAGTAATCAACGGCGATGATTAGGAACTTTCTTCCTCCGGAGGCCGTTGGGAATGGCCCTAGCATGTCCATCCCCCACTGTGCGAAAGGGAGGGGACTAAGCACCGGTTGTAGGTCCCTGGAGGGAGCGTGTATTACCGGGGCATGCATTTGACAGTTCGTGCACTTCTTGGTCTTTGTTCTGGAAGCTTGAAGCATGGTGGGCCAGAAGTAGCCAGCTCGGAGAGCTTTGTGGGCTAGTGTTCTTGCCCCCATGTGGTGTCCGCAGATGCCTTCGTGAATCTCTGTCAGTATCAGTTCTGCATCGGCTGGACCGACACACTTCAACAGTGGTCTTATTACGGATCTTCTGTACAGTTCCCCTTCGAATACCAAGTACCTGGCGGCGATCCTCTTTATTTTGGCAGAGGGGTTGCGGCCCTCCGGCAATTCACCTGTAAGTTTGTACTTCATTATCGGAGTCATCCACGTTGTCTCGGTTTCTATGTTTCCCACCATGCCGACGGTCTCAGTGATGCTCTTTGCATTCCTGATATCTACCAGCACGGTTCGGCTGACGTTCTTGATGGTTGAGCAGGCCAGTTTTGAGAGAGCGTCGGCCCGGTTGTTCTCGGATCTGGGGACGCAGTGGATTTGAAAAGATTTTAACTTTGCTATGTCGGCTTTTACCCTCTCTAGGTACCTTACCATTCCGTCGTCCCGAGCCTCAAACTCCCCTCTGATTTGGTTAGTAACCAACAGTGAGTCTGTCTTCAACACAATGTGTTTCGCTCCGTGAGCCCTAGCTAGCTCGACTCGGTTATCACCGCCTCGTATTCGGATTCGTTGTTCGAGGCCGAGAAGGTGAATTTCAAGGCGTACTCAAACTCGTCTCCGCTTGGGCTGATGATAAGGATGCCGGCTCGAGGTGTTCGTCGTGGAGGAGCCGTCGGTGTAGACCTCCCATATGCCCGGGTTTGGCTCTTCCCCGATATGTGCATTCGGCCGGGAAATGCAAGTGCTTGTCCCTTTATCGAAGGCCTCGGTCATCTTGAATGCCGAAACCAGAGAGTTCCACTTTGCCCATTTGATGAGCCTGCCGGATTGTTCGAATTTTTCCAAAGCTTTTTCCAGTGGGCGATCGGTTAGGACCGTCACGGGGTGTGCGTCAAGTAGGGTTTTAACTTCCTTGTGGCAATGACGACGGCGAAGGCTGCTTTTTCAATTAGTGGGTAATTTCTCTCGGGCAACGAGTGTATTTCGACAAAGTAGATTGGGTGTTCTTGTTTGTCTTCTTCCCCGATGATCACGGCCGACCGTGGCCGAGGTAACTTGCTATGTATAGGTATAGCGTCTCCCCAAGATCGGCTGGACGAGTTGGGAGAGTCGAAGATGAGCTTTCGATTGCTTGAAAGCCGTGCTCTGTCCTCCCCCCCCAGTGAAGTCTTTATTTCCTTTTAACACTTTGAAGAATGGGGTGCTCTTGTCGGCTGACCGAGAGATGAAACGGGCGAGAGCCGCCATTCTCCCGGTCAGCATCATAACCTCTTTTCGATTCCTTGGTTCCGGCAGGTCTAGGATTGCTTGGACTTTGTCTGGATTTGCATCGATGCCTCTGGCACTGACAAGTACGCCGAGGAATTTACCTGCCCGGACACCGAAGTTGCATTTCATTGGGTTGAGCTTCATCTTGTATTTCCTTAGTGAACAAAATGTTTCGTGTAAATCGGCCGGATGCTCATTTGTCGGACTTGCTTTTCACAATAGCATCGTCGACGTAGGCCTCAATGTTTCGCCCTTTTTGATTCTGGAACACTTTGTCCACCGACCTTGTGTATACGTTGCGCGGCGTTTTTCAAACCAAATGGCATCATTTTGTACATGTATGTGCCGTTAGCGGTGATGAATGCGCATTTAGGCATGTCTTCCTCAGCCATGAATACCTGGTGGTGCCCTGAGAAGGCGTCTAGCAGACTCAGCATGGTGTAGCCTGCCGTGGCGTCGATTAAGCTATCTATCTGAGGCAAAGGGTAACAATCTTTGGGGCATGCTTTATTAAGGTTGGTAAAGTCTACACACATTCTCCATGCCCCGATGACTTCTTCACCATTACAACATTGGCTAACCACTCGGGATAGGTGCAAGGCGTGATAAAGCCCGCCGTAAGTAGTTTATCTACCTCGGCCTTGATGGCCTCATCTTTCTCGACGGAGGAGTTCCTCATCCTCGCTTGACGGGCGGCGGTGGGGAGTACGTTCAGTTTGTGAATAATTACTTCCCGGCTCACGCCTGGCATCTCGGCCGCCGAATAGGCGAAAACGTCCTTGTTTTTTCTTAGCAGATCCAGGAGTTCGGCCCTGAATTTTGGTTCCAGGTTGACACCAACGGTTACGGTGCGGCCTGGATCAATTTCCACTTCCTCTGTCTCTGCTCCTTCAACCATGCTGATGGTTCGGTCGCTCTCGGACCTGGGAGTGTGCTGTATTTGGAAGGATTTTAATTTTGAAGCGCCGGCTCTCACCCTCTCCAGATACCTTGTCGTCCTATAATCCCGAGCCTTGTACTCTCCTTTGATCTGGTTGGTCAATAAGAGCGAATCTGTTTTCACCACGATATGCTCCGCCCCGGCGGTTCTGGCTAGCCTGACCCCTGTTATCACTGCTTCGTATCGGGATTCGTTGCTTGAGGTCGAGGAGGTAAGCTTCAAGGCGTGCTCAAACACGTCTCCGTCCGGGCTAGAAATAATGATGCTGGCTTTCGAGCTATCCGTCTTGGAAGGGCCGTTAGTATGTATTTCCCATACGCCGGGACCCTTCTCATTCTTCGAGACGATTTTTTGTGCTTCCCCCCGGTCCGAGACGTATATCAGTGTCAGGGCCCGGATGGATATCACAGCGTCAATTTCGCTTAAAGTGGCCCGTCCTATGAGAACGTTGTGGGCAGACGTGCCGTCGATGACTACGAATTCAGACATAACGTTCTTGGTTGCACCTCCCTCGCCGAACCTCACCGGCAATCTGACTGACCCCAGGGGTGCCAGTCCGGCCCCAGAAAAGCTGTACAACTGGTTGGTGCAGGGGCTCAAATCTTCAACTCTCAGACCGAGGCTGAGAAAGCATTCTCTGTACATAATGTTCGTGTAGGCGCCTGTGTCAATCAGGCACCTCTTCACCAAGTGGTTGGCTATGTCCAGGCGGATTGTAAGTGGGTCGCTATGAAGAGCGATGACTCCCTCGTAGTCCTCCTGTCCGATGGTCATATCGGGGATGTTGGGAGCGGGGGTGGCTGTGTTGGGCACAAAGTTGATGGCCTGATATGGTTTAGTCAGATGCCGTTTGTGCCCATGAGCGGACCCCTCGTTCCCGTTGCCCCCGATGACAACATGGATTACTCCTATCCGTTCGAAGACGGACTTGCTGCTTGATCCCTCGACATCTGGTTTTTGGCCTCTGGCAACATATTTGCCGAGGCTTCCCTTCCGGATCAGCTCTTCAATGGCGTCCTTCAGATGTCGGCAATCGTTGGTTAAGTGTCCGGTGTGGCCGTGGTACTCACAGTACTGGCTCGTGTCACCGTCACTCCTTGGCCTAGGGGGTCTTTCCCACTTATGGCCCTCGCTCTTGCTCAAAGTGAAAACCTCGGCGGCCGATACGACTAGGGGGGTGTGATCATCGTACCGTTTTTTGTAGTACGCTACCGAGCTCCCCCCGGCATCCGCCGAGCTCTGTTTCCTGGCAGACTTGTCTGACCGTGACCTATTATTCTCACGGCGTCTTTCATAGGACCGTGACCCGTTGTCGTCACGGTGTCTTTCATCCGGGTTGTCCTCCCGGTGACTCTTCTTTTCTGAGTGCTCGGCCTCGCCGGGGCCTACCCAGGTTTTGTGATAGTCTTCTACCTTGATGGCTTGATCAGCCAACTTTCTGGCGGCGTCCAGACCCAGGCCTCCGCACTTGATGAGCTCATTTTTTAATTCTCCCCTTGGGAGGCCTTTCATCAGCGCGAAAGCCGCCAATTCGGGATTAATTTCTCGAATCTGCTGGACCTTTCCGTCGAACCTCTTTACATAGCTTCGTAGGGTCTCTCCCCCCCTCTGTTTGATAGTTAGGAGGTCGCGTCTCCACGGCCCTCCTCTTATTGCAAGAGTACTGGGCTAGGAAGGCGTCCCTTAGGTCGGCGTAATAGTATACCGAGCCGTCGGGGAGCCCCTTGTACCAACTTTGAGCCATCCCATGCAGAGTTGTTGGGAAAACTCGGCACCAGACCTCATCGGGCTGCTCCCATACCGACATGTAAGACTCGAAAGCCTCAGCGTGGTCGGCTGGATCACTATCTCCTTTGTATGATAGAGGTGGTAGCTTGAGCTTGGTTGGCACCTGGATCTCTAGGACGTAGGCGCTGAGGGGCTGTCTGACCACGTGTCGAACTATACGCGGCGACCGGCTCCTCGCATTCCTAATCCGGCTCCTCCCCTCGTTGCGGGAAGGACTCCTTCTTCGACTTGGACTTCTCCTCCAACTCGCCGAGTCGGACTCCTCGGCTCCTTTGGGGTAAGCCTCGTTCGTGCGGCGGGGACGCTGTCCTCCCATGAGTACGGGAAGGACTTAGGTCTACCGCGCCCACTTTGGGCTCCCCCGGCGACTTGGCTGGATCAGCTTCTCCCAGCGCTCCGTTCAAATTTCTCGGAGTCACATTTTGGGCCCTGGTCTCCTGGACAGTTTCCGCCGCTCTTGTCGGCGTGACAGCGTGAGCAGGCGTACTACTAATTAGGTCTAGGAGCATTTTCAGCTTTGCTACGTCAACCACGTGTCCCATGATGGTGACCTGGTTATCGGGCAACGCGTGTCGGGTATTGATGGCATCCCGAACTCCGGTTGGATTACACCGCCGGTGGAGGGTTGTATGACTCCAGAGTTGTTGAAAGTGTCATCTTGGTAAAATGCGGTTTCGTCGGTTACGACTGCGTCTTGTTGTTTTGACATTTTCTTAGCTTTTTGGGTGGGTTTTTGTTGGTTTTTTTTTTGTTTGGGAATGAATGTGACTAGCTTCTAGTGTCTTTCCCCACAGACGGCGCCAATTGTTCCGGGCTTAATTCCGGAGCAGATATTCGTTACCACCCTTGGCTTGTAGAATAATGTCTTTGGTTTGCTTCTTCTTGTCTTTATCGTTCCTCTCGGCCTCTCCTGCAACAATGGACAAACTGAGGGCTTGGCTTTGCGCCAAGCGTACTCACTCCGACGCTCAAGTCAGTAAACTTAAAGGATTAAGTTGTATGTTATTCAGAGCGATATATGGTAGAGAGATGAGGAAGATAATACCAGTTTATGTGTGATATTAGGTCAAGTTGTGGATTAGTTGGATCCTTTCCTTAATGAAGGTTGAGGAGTATTTATAGGCCTTCACCTTTTGTCACGTAGTGGCCAAGTGGCTAGCAGGTGGAAAGACCGTTCTACCCTCGGCCGATGAACCTATGGCAGGCCGGCCGAGGGTCTTGGATATGAGTACGCGGATATGTGTCCCGGCTGGCTGGTTGCCTTGCCGAGACCCAAGTGACAGGCCGATGGGTTGCATCGGCTAGACTGTCTAAGTCGTTGACTTTGCTGTGGATATCTTTGACCTTGCTCAATGTGTTGACTTGGTCAGCGGTGCAGAATATGCCCCATCAACTTAATTTAAGTTTATTTTAGATCTTATAAGATAAGTTAAGTTCAGTTCAGTTCAGTTCAATTCAAATCCTATAAGTTCAGTTCAGTTCAGATCAGATCAGTTTCAGTCCAAAAGATCAGGGAAGAACTTCAACAATGTACCCTTTTACATGCGTGTTTGTTGAAAACCGAAAACTCTCCCTCACTTAGTGCAAATCTGTATACAAGCGATTCTACATGCTGGTTAACTAAGGGAGAGAACTTAATGTTATTATCAATTCACAAGTCACAACCTCAACTCTAGCCAACATCAACTTTAGCACCACCTCCGGACAACACCTTAATCATCGACTCTAGGACCAATTGTTGAATCCTCCTCAAATGGTGGGTTTATAAACGTAGTCGTACATGACCGGTCCACTAGCAAGTGAAATTCCATTCTTTAGCCCATAAATTAGTCTTCTCACTATAAATCCAGCATATACCCACAAAGCGACATGAGCATTAAAAATCAAGAATTTACTGGGACGGCATTCGCTTATACGGAGTACAAGTACTCTGTTAAAGGGTAAAATGAATGTAGTATTGCAAAAATGATTGTCCAAAAAAAGGTGAATATGTAACACAGCAGCACAATGTAGACAGATTCCATGGACCCCCACACTTTTTTTACCAGTTTTCTTCTTTAGTAGAGGTGTGGAGAACAGCAATCATTTGTAGCACCTCCTCCTCTTAATACTCTTTCTTCATTGCAATTTAAAAGTTACTACATCATTATCACCTTCTTTAATCAAATGCCGACACTTGATAAAGAAAGCCTAAACAGTTTTGGTCAAATCTTAATTGACTAATAAAGCCTATAACACTGCTCAATAACTGTTTCTACAAGTTTTTTTTTTCAATGATTAACGTACTTATTTATGTGTTAATTAGAAATATATATATATATGATTGTTTTTATACATCAAGTACAAGTATTAATGATAGAATAAAGCCTGGTTCTTTTGGACGGAATTGAACTGAACTTAATAGAGCTGAATTGAACTAAACTGATCTGAATTAAAATAAAAATAAAATAATAATAATAATAATAATAATAATAATAATAATAATACTAATAATCTATATATATATATATAAAAGAGAGTTTTTTCGAGCGATCAGAGAGCGTCCACATCATCAAAAATAAATTTAGGAAAGTATAATTTTTGATGTAAAAAATAAAGTGGAGAATCTTTTAATTATTATAGTATGTATATTTCCTAAATTATATTCAAGTGATATTTCCAATTTTTATATCAAACTTTTACATTTCATTTGTCAAAAAAAATATTGTTAAAAAAATTATGAAAATAATATAATTAGCTTTGTGGTAAAAAATGCTATCATTAGAGTATAAATTTCATATTATTTGCACATATTAAAGATGGTGTACTTCTTAATATGAAAAATTGTGTACTTTTTAGTATGTTTTGTCCCACATTGAAAAATAAGTAGGTGTGGTGAATATACGGAGTACTACATATAAATAGTAGAATTGTCCCACATCGAAAGATTAGTATAAGGTGGGTGATTCTATAATTATAAATAGGAGGCATACTTGGAACTTAGGCATCAACCCAAAATTTTTTGAGTCTCTTAAGTATTGTCTTGGAGAGCTCTTAAAAGTTTATATCATTATATTTTCTACCTATAGATTTTATATATGTCCCACATTGAAAAATAATGTAGATGTGGTAAATATACTACGTTTAAATAATATAATTATAATTGTGTTAAAAAAATTCTATCATTAGAGTATAGGATCATATCATTTGCACATATTTTAATTATGATAAAAAATAAATAAAAAACAAACGTATGAATATTAATAGATAATATAGTATTTGCTTATTATTAAATCGGGTTGGATGTCGAATTAGGTTAAAAAAATATGGTGTACTTTTAAATATGTTATTCGTCTCACATTGAAAAATAATGTAGGTGTGATAAATATATACAACGTATAAATAGTTAAATTGTCCCACATCATAAGATTATCATAAGGTGGGGTGATCCCATGATTACAAATAGGATTTATCCTTGGAACTTAGGTATCACCCCAAATATATTGAATCTCTCAAAGTATACTTATTATATAAGAGACTTTAAACATAATCTTGAATTAAATATTAAATTTTTAAAGTTGTAACATTTTTTTAGGTGGGAGAAAGATCGATAAAATGGTCAATATTATAACGGAAATTTTTCATGGTACCCTCGAATTTTGTTAGATTACACATAATACTCCTAATTTTAAGTTTGTACATATAATACCCTTGTGTTTACTTTTTTCATAACGTCGTTACTCCTATGAGTAACTAGATGAGTAATTGAGCATGCCATACTATTTGTGTTTTGTTATTTAGGTATTAAATGTTAGTTTATTAAATAAAATATGGATTTAAGAATTACATGATGAAGTGTTTGTGTAATAGATAACAAAATTAAAGAAAAAGGCGTCAAAAGTCATAGGAGTAATGACGTTATGACGGACGTTGTCAAATGGTATTCTGGGAAAAAAAAAAGGTGAACACAGGGGTACCATTTGTAGAAACTTAAAATTAGGGGTACCATGTGTAATCTATCAAAATTCAAGGTTACCATGAGAAATTTCAAATATTATAATGATATAGTTAATTAAATTTTCATTTAAAAGAGAGAGATATTCGTACCAACAAAACAATAAAGAGGGTATTATTTTTTAATTGTTATTTTATTGTCACGCCATCAAACTTAACGTCTATTTAACAGCCTTTATATTAGGGGGTGCCATGGGCAAAAAAATGGAACTTCAAGGATACCATAGGCAGATTCTTAAAAGTAGGGGTAACATGGAAAATCTGACAAAATTAAGGGGTACCACGGGAAATTTCCGTATCTCAATTATGATAAAAAAAAATGAAGAAAAACAACGACAAATATTAATGGAGAGTACTTGATCATATTATTAAATTTAAATATAACTATTAGATATAATGAGTAACAATTAACCGTATTCGGGATCTGGTTGAATGTCGAACTACGTGCAAAAAAGATGGTGTAATTATGAGTATGTTATTTGTCCCACATTGAAAAACAATGCAGGTTTGATGATATACTACGTATAAATAGTAGAATTGTCCCACATCAGAAAAATAATCCAAGTTTGGTGAATATATTACTTATAAATAGTAGAATTGTCCCACATCGAAAGATTAGTATAAGGTGGGGTGATTATATGATTATAAATAAGAGTTAACCCACGTATATATTAATCTTTTATTTTTTTTTTGAAAAAGATATTTTAATAATATGTAAACAAATCATTAGACATAGAATATAAACATTAAACCCTTATATTTTTTTTACATTATAAATAAGTTAATTACCCCGTTGCAACGCACGGGCATTCAAACTAGTAATAGAATAAAGCCTGGTTCTTTTGGACGGAACTGAATTGAACTGAACTTAATAGCTCAGATTGTCTCTCGGCTCCCCACTAATTTCATGTAAATTTTTATTTTCCTTTTAATGAAAGTTGTGCGCATCCTTTTATTAAAAAAAATAATAATAATATTGCCATTAATCATAATAATATAATAATAAATATATATATTAAATATAATAATAATAATAATAATAATAATAATAATAATAATAATAACAACAACAATAACAATAAATATAATAGTAATAGTAATATAATAAATATTAAAAAGAAATATTAATATAATAATAAAAATAGTAAATAAATTAATATAATAATAATGATAACAATAAAAATATAAAATAAGAATACTAATATTAATGTTGAAATAAAATGAACTTAACAGAACTAAACTGGACTGAAATGAACTTAATGGAACTAAACTTAATAAAATTGAGCTGAACTGAACTGAACTTTACTTATTAGAACTGAATTTAAGTCCAACAAAACCCAATATGTAATATTGTAATTATTTTATTGTGATTTACTTACCTAGATTATTGTATTTAGTTACCTAGTTTGTAAGATTATGTTCCTAATTAGTAGCGATTCATTTGTATTTATACGATTGAGATAATGAATACAAGGCACCAAGTAATCTCCTTTATGGTATCAGGATTTTAGGTCGTTCTTTTCTCGCTTCCGCTCAATCTCCGTCTTTCTCCATCTCTAACCTCACGTCAAAACTCAAACCTCACGTCGCAAATGTCTCCCAATTCAAAGTCGACTTTTCATCCGACTCTTGCTGTGAACAATATCACCAACCATATCCCTATCAAACTTGGCATGGATAATGATCAATATCCCTTAAGGGTTGCCTTGTTCACAAATCATGCAAAGTCGAATCGCGTGCTCCATCACATCGTCCAACCCAAGGTTGCTCCTAAACCGCCTTCAACAGATGACGAGAAGGAGATGTGGGACACCCTCGACGTCACGGTCCTCCAGTGGATCTATTCCCACTGTATCTACCAAACTTTTGGAAACTATCGTTGAAGCCAAATCCATCGCTATGGAGGCATAGAATCGTCATGCGTATATTTTTCAAGATAATAAGAACTCCAGGGCCGTGACCCTCGAACAAAAGTCCTCTCATATCGAGATGGCGGATTTTTCCTCCGTCTCGGCATATTGTCAACGGCTTAAGTCATTGGCGGACCAATTGAAGAATGTCGGCTCCCTTGTCTCAAATAGCCGATTAGTTCTTCAATTGGTCTCGGGTTTATCTTCGGCTTATCATGATATTGGGACGATTATTCGTCAAAGCAATCTTCTACCTGCCTTTTATCGAGCCCGTTCTATGCTGACACTCAAGGAGGTCGGTCTCGCAAAACAGGTTGCTACTTGTAACACCCCGGCCCAAACCTAGGGTCGGGAGCGGTTACTTATGATAGGTCATCAGGCTGTGTACATGGACCACAGATCAACATGGGTCCTTTACGCATTTTGTCCTCACTCATGCGCATCTCGGGAACCTTCCCAAGAGGTCACCCATCCTAAGACTACTCCCAGCCAAGCACGCTTAACTGTGGAGTTCTTTTGTATAGATGACCATAAAAGAAAGTGTACTTTGTTGATATGGGTAGTACTTTCAATCCCTTTAAGCACTAGTTTTTTAAGCCTATAACTGGACCTCTTCAATTAACGTGGGGTGTTACAGTCACCCCCACTTGAAGAACGCAACGTCCTCGTTGCGCTTGGGAGCATAACCGCTAAACAGGTTGCTACTGGTTCGTCTAAGGCTCTTTAATTATACTCGTGGTAGTAGTGTCGATGGCGACTATGGAGGAAACTCCTTTAAAGTTTCTACTTCAAACAACGGGAAAGGGGGCCGTGGTCAGGGATCTAGTGGAAAGAAGAAGGGGAATAAGGGTGGAAAAGGTCACTAAGGCAGCGGCAAAGGCCAGGGCACTTCCTCTACGGCATCAGCTCAGGTAACCCCCGCACCACCCTCTACACCTATCCAATAGCCAAGAGGTTATGGGTCGTGGCAATGGCCCCCATTACCTTAGGGTTACCCACCGTGCCCATATCCCTCAAGCCCTTGGATGATGAGACCGGATTTTTCGCCATGACCTCAACAGGGAATTTTGGGTCCTCGGCTTCAACCAGCGTACACGGCCGATGTGTCAACACCGTCTCAAACTGATATTGAGGTGCCGATGTAAACTCTTGGACTAACTCCTCCCGAGCCTTGGGTCATGGACACGGGTGCTACGTCTCATATGGCAGCAAATCAAGGTACTCTCTCGCCTTTTATTAATAAGAGTTTTCGTAATGGTATAATTGTCGGAAATGATGAGTCAATTCCAATTAATAGTTACGGACATACAACCCTACCTATACGTACCACACCCACCTCTAGTTTTGAAAAACGTTCTATATGCTCCAAAATTAGTTAAGACTCTTATTTTCATTCGAAAATTCACCACCGATAACATGGTCGCTGTTGAATTTGACCCTTTTAGTTTTTAAGAGAAGGATTTGCGGACGAGATTTGTCTAATCAGGTGTGATAGTCGGGGTGATTTATCTCCTTTATTTAAACTCCAGTAAAGTAAGTAAATAAAACTTAATTTTAATAAACTATGTTTTCGTTTCACAATTGTTTCAAGATAAATTAGTATGGTGTAATACTCCACTGAACCGAAAACGTTTTTCGGGTGGGGTACTCCCTTGAGGAGGTTCATTGTTTGGCTTAAAATCTGATTAGTGCTTAAGGGGATTGAAAGTACTGCTCATATGGACAAAGTGCACTTTCTTTTCTGGTTATCCATGCAAAAGAACTTCACAGTTAAGCGTGATTGGCTGAAAGTGGTCTTAGGATGGGTGACCTCCTGGAAAGGTTCCCAGGATGCGCATGAGTGAGGACAAAATATGTCGGAAAGGACCGGTGTTGATTTTTGGGCCATGACACAGCTTGGCGGGCTACCGTGAGTGACCGCTCCCGCCCCATGGTTTGGGTCGGGGTGTTACAATGGTCATGCGCTATTTTCTTTCACAAAAGTGGAAAGTTGTACGGCTTGTACCCAACACTACTACAGATACAGCCTATAACAACGGGTAAAAACCGTTGTAAAATAAAAAAAGCGGACGTTGTTAAAGCGGCCGTTGTAGAAGGTATTTACAACGGTTTGCTTATTTAGTGGAACCGTTGTCTAAATTATTCACAACGGTTAAAAGCCGTTGTTATTGGATGCTCTCCGTTGTGGAAAGTGTTTCAAAATTTTGGAGGGAATTATATAACAACGGTTGTCGTATGTATAACCGTTGTTGTAACTTTCCCTCCAAAATTATGAAGTCTTTTGACAACGGGTTTATGTTACATACCCGTTGTTGAAATTGTTAGTAACAACGGTTCTTTGTTTAACACCCGTTGTTGTAATTTTACCTCCAAAATTGTGAATACTTTTAACAACGGTTCTTTGATTAAAACTTGTTGTTGAATATTATCTTGCGGGTATTTGTAAATGTCATTCACAACGGTGTTAGTTTTATTAACCGTTGTGAAAGGTATTCACAACGGTTTTTTTTTAGTAACCGTTTTTATTACGTACACCTAATGTTCTGAAAAATTAAATTTGTTTCATGCCATTCAAAAACCTGCATATATCAAGACACCATATACCAAAGACCAAAGATAAATCATAGGTGGGTTCATCAGAACTCAATAGATTCAATTCAACCACATACAACAGCAGCATCATATATATATATATATATATATATATATATATATATATATATAATTACAAGGAGTTGAATTTACATGAACTAATTAATCATTCCCTAACTTCAACAAAAAAATTACTAATAAGCTGATCTAAACTGTGAGTATAGTATCATGCATTTCTATCTATATATATTCTAAGACGTAGTTGCCCCACATGTCTCTTACCTCGTCTATATCTATACTTGAGTATTGCTCAATCTGTTGATTGCTGTTGATTACATACTGCATGGAAAAAACAAAGAAAATACATTATGGTATATATAGCGACAAGCAAGACAACATTAGCAACATCATGGTATATATAGCAACAATTGCAAGACAACATTAGCTCTAATTTAAAAAAAAGTAATAAACACATGTTTAAATTATTACTAACCCTTTCTGGAATAACGAGATATCTTCGCCTAATAATCTCCAACATGAACCGACAAGCGTAGTATCCACATTGTATGCTATCCGGGTGGCGAGGGGCCTATTATTACATAAAAAAAACAGACGAGAGAAGACTCACATCAGAATCTTGAACTTTAGGTATTGTATTAGTATTAAACACAGATTTTGCACTTAATGTTATTGTATTTGAGCACGTACCCCTGTTATCGTAATAAAATCAGGGCCAACATCAGAATCGTTCGTGGGTTGATCCTCCTCGTTTGCTCTTTTCTTCTTAAAGGCCCTTTTTTTAAAAAATAAAAAAAAGGAGGCGAAACTAATTTTTTAGGGGCAAAAATATGAACGAGCTTTTTTCTATAAATAAAAATTGAAAATGTTATTATAAATAAATCAGTATTATAAACTTACATTTTAATCAAGTGCTTAAAAGTCTCGCTTGGTTGATGATGTAAAGAGTCCAACCGAAAACTTTTTCTTTGTCGGCATGATGGTGGTGCTAGCACCCAATGAGTCCTACATCAAGAGACATCATCATTATTAACAAGTACATATATTAGTTATGAAAATGCAATTGTAGGGGGAAACGTAATATTAATTTGTTTATTACCCTTTTTCATTATAAACGCCAAAAATCAGCTTCTTGGTTGTCGCCAATTGCTGAGCAATATAATCTACCCGTTGTTCGAACGAGAAATCCGGAATAAATAAAGATAAAACATAGGGGCACGGGAACCGTATTGATCGGATGGAATATTCTTCTCGGGGATCACTCTCAATTGCAATATCCTACATTATTACGGTATTAATTCCGGTATTTAAAACACTATCTACCTAGTAGTCAGAATATTAGACTATGAAATTATTTATTAAGAAACTTACTTCATCCAAACAAATATGTGTGCTATATCAATCTGGTCTAGTCCAGCCCATACGGCTAGCAGATCCCATGATATAAGCGCTTGGCGCTCAGCCCCTAGAATATCCTTCTCGAGCGGAATAATTATCAGTTGCTCGGAGGCTATGCGATGGCCAGCCTCCTCATACAGTCTCATCATCGTCCCCGTTCTTACTTTTTGCATGTAATCCTTCCCTTTATATTTTGTGGAGTTTATACTCCTAACTTTCACTAGGGAAAGAATGAGTCTTTGATGTGGTGCTACTACCACCAGCCTACACATGTAGTATAGATAATTAAAATAATAAAAAATCCAAAGGTAACATATCCTAGTTGGAGTAATAAAAATAAAAGCGTACTTAATTAAATACCTCGTCAACCTGCTCTTTCAATGATGAGGTAGTAGTAGCAGTAAGACGGGGACTTAGGCTTATCGGTCTTTTTGTCCCCTACACAAAATTACCATGCTTTTTATAAATACAGACAAAATATAAATAAAGGGGCGAGGTTAATTTTTAAAAAAATGGAGAAGTTAATTAAATACATACCTCATCAAGTTGTTGTGAAGTCGAGGTTGTTGGCATGTCTGTGGACTTAGGCTTATCCGCCAAAGCCGCCTTTTTTGTTCCCTACAAAAAAAAAATATCATATAAATTTAACATATAAAAACATTCAACAATTAAAAATGTAACACATATATATATATATAAAGGTATTTCTTCTAACCCCAATCGCTTTCCATTTGCTCGGGCGGAGGCGGCGGAGATATCTTCGCCAAGTAGATGTGAGTATTAGGCCATTGGATGAAACTTCCAAGCGCATCTCCCAGAATGGTAATGTCGTCACGAATCGGGACAGGTGGAAAGTTTTCATGGCCTGGAAAGACTGTAGTTATCTCTACTATTGTATGATTCGGCAAAAGTTTTTCGCCATGAATAACTACGAGTTTCATTGCGCAGATTTGTTTTCTACGAGACCCCGGCCAACACGCACATGTGGCTTTTCGATTCTATTAGGGTTGAGAAGAATAATCGGCCTATTGTTTACGCCTGAAGAATATACACATACATACATTATTATATCTTTGCAAAAACGCTTCATCATTCAAAAGATTTTGCAAAACGCTTTTCTGTCTCAGGTGATTTTTGCACAAACTTCAGCATTCATATAAATTTAACTAATTAAACACTTCATGCATACCTTATCGAAAACAGGAACCGACTTGAAGGGGATGTATCTTTGTTTTCCATCACCGTCTTCTCATCAAGTTGCATCTCCTTTTCGGACCCATTATTTACCTAATAAAATTAACCAATTCAATGGCACCATGTCAAAAGTTGGCAGTGAACACACCCCCTGATCTTACCCAAAAAAAAACAAAAGAAAAATAAGGAAGTATATTAGGTTTTGATCGGCTTTAGTTGTTACAACTTCAGAAGCATTATTAGGTACCTGATCTTTCTGAATCTCGTTGACCGATACTTCCTTCTCATGTATTGCCAAGGTAGTAGCGGCCTCTTCACCAATCTGTTGTACCTTATTATTACCACTACTACAGATACAGGCTATAACAACGGTCAAAAACCGTTGTTATATAAAAAAGCGGTCGTTGTTAAAGCGTCCGTTGTAGAAGGTTTTAACAACGGTTAGTTTTCTTACGGAAACCGTTGTTAAAACTATTAACAACGGTTTTAAATATAAAAACCCGTTGTGTAAAGTGTGACTCAATTTTGGGGGGAAAGTTATAACAACGGGTTTTAATATACAAAACCGTTGTTATAACTAAAGACAACGGGTTGTTCTTAAATAACCGTTGTTGTTTGTTCTTAAAAAATAAAAAAAAAATTAAATTAAATATTACTAGCTATAAATATTAAAGCATCCTTTACCTAACATATATTAAAGCATCCTTTACCAACATATATTAAAGCATCCTTTACTAACATTCATTAATTGAAACAACATGGCAATGAACCCTAATTTTATCAACAACGAAGAATGGCTTACACAAACGATTGAAGATGATGGTAAGGTTCTCGCCGGGCTTCCCGCCGATCAACACCCATTAATCAAAGCATCCCTTGAACATCAACGGAATTATTGGATTAAGAGGCGTGAAGCGTCGGCTTGTCAACAAAGCCTCATCATCATCATCATCTTCATACCCTAGTCGGCCTGTTACATTTCGCAACTTGGTCGCAGCCGAGAGAGATATGTTGAGTTGTACTCTTCCAACCTTATCTCCACATGCAAGTCGTGTCCTTGCATATATTCAATCTGTTATTGCAAAATATGAAGCCAATGACCCGGAAGTTAGCGGTATACCAGAGTGGCGTGATTGGTGGCGGGTTGAGAAGCGCTTTTTACGCTTAACCGGGTTGTTCGCTTATTATACATCTTTTGATTTCTGATAATTGCTGTAATGTATTTGGTTTAAAATTAAATGAAATGATCATTTTGAAAGTGTTGAGTTATGCTTGTTTGATTTGCTTCCATTTTTTCAACTCCATAGATCTATCAGTCATCATCAAGATCGATTATGGCACAACTTCCTAACATATATGGCACAACTTCCTAACATATATATTAATTAAAAAACAACTCAACCCACACATTAGTATAAATACATTGCATTATCTCAACTAATCGCTAAAACATGCTCGATCCGTATGAAGGACGCCAAATATATAAGATGGAAATGAAATAATTAGAAACACATACATGGAAATGAAGATGGAAATGAAATAATTAACAAACCTGATAATTACAGAACGTACGTAAAGAGAGGATGAAATCAACAGTGACGGCGAGAAGATAAAGCGACGATGAGAAAGAGAGAAAGAGACGATGAGAAAGTGTGTGTTTTGTGTTTGTGTTTGTTTCTTTCTTTGGGTTTGTGTTTGTGTATTAAGGTTTGTGTTTTGTGGCTGCAGCAGACTTGTGTTTGTGTGGTTTATAGTATGGAAGTTATTGACAACGGTTATTAAACAACAACCGTTGTGAAATATGTTTTGACAACGGTTATAAAAAACACCCGTTGTTAAATAAGTTTTAACAACGGGTTTCAAAAATAACCGTTGTGATTACTTTTCACTAAATTTGCGTCAATTTTGCGCCAAATTATTAACAACGGTTGTGCATGGGTGACCCGTTGTTAAAACTAATAACAACGGTTTTTATAACCATACCCGTTGTAATTTATTTTAGTAAAATTCGCGCCATACATTCTACAACGTCTATTGTGATTTTCGTGAATAATCGTTGTTAAAGGGGCGTTGTAGTTGCCTAAATTTGTAGTAGTGTACCCCCTTTAGAAATGACATCCTCCATCATCTTCACTTCTTCTTCGGAAAGCTTACCTCCAGCATTCAGCTTTAGTAGTACGGATGCCATTAACTGAAGCTGCTTGCCAAGAATGTAATGTGTCAGCAATTTTTATCCCAACAATAACATGTGAATTGAACTTAAATGAAAATAATAGAATAAATGTTACCATGTCAGCGTTCTCAGACTTAGTCTTCCTTTCTTCTTTATCTGGGCAGTTTTCCCATAATATTTCGTTACTCCAACCTGTAACGGGACGCCCCTCAAACGACCTGGATGTTCGGGTCGGCCGATCGCTCTAGCAAGAACGTCATTACGACCACTGGGAGTGAATTTCCCTTCTTCTACCTCTTTCAATACGTTATCCTATAATATATTAAATAAACTTCAAATTATATTTGTGACTAAAATAATAAAGTTAGTAATGAACTCGTCTTAATAAAATAATGCTTACTATGTTGGCCAAAACTTCCTCATCGTATTTGTCATGCGACGACCGGGATCCTTTAGGCGTGTGCCCATGTTTATAAGTTACATGCTGATCCACCTCTTTCACTCCCTTTGCCACCTACACATTAACATGGTAACATTTATACATGTAAATGTGTATCAATGCAAGTCCAAGTGTGATTAAAAAAATAAAGTCTCACAGGGCAATAATGCATGCTACTTACGAGGTCCTCTTCTATCTTTCTCAGAACCGCCTCGAGAACCATAGAATTTCCCCTTCTTGCATGAAATGTTAGCACGATTTCTTTTGCTAACGGCCTTCAAATAATTATATAAAAGCGCAAGTAGATGAGATAATAAAAAGATTATATAAAGGACTCATTAATTAAAAAAAATGATAGGTAAATCGTTAAAAGGCGAGGATATTTAACTGAAACTTCTCGTAGTTCTCATCTTTTTGAAAAGATCTCATTCTTCCTGCTTGATGGTGGGACACTTGTTTTCCGGTGGGCTCTTACGCATCTCCCCCGTTGCCTTGTCCACATACAACCAATCCCTAGCAACGCCACACTTCCACTGCCTGTGGACATCAGCTGCCTTATGCATTAAATACTCATCATGACTTTCATCGGGTATAATAAAGCCTTCCTTTATACGAGCCAAGTATAACTCCGCCAATTTTGGATTCAAACTTTTAACATCCTATAAATGGATAGGCACAAACTGTCTTGTGCAAGCACCAATCCAACTGGAGAAAAGACCCGCATTTGGACCAAAAGAGGGAAACCCTTCTCACTCCATGTTATTTCGAACGATTTGTTTAGCGGCTATAGCCGCAAGGACTTTCTTGCACTTCGTAGCACCCCTCTCACCAGGCTTATTATCACCAGGCTCATTATTCTTTTGACTTCTTTTACGTTTTTCACCCATGATAATCCTAAAAACCAAATATGAATGATATAGCTGGATATGAACAACTTAACAACGTACATGCAGAGTATTATCTAAAACCCTAAACCCTAATAGGAATGAAAACTTAAAACAACAGATTGAGCTTCTAAAATCCTAAACCCTGATAAGAGGAGTAAAGTAGATGATGCGGGATGATAATGATAACAAAGAAGACGAAAAACAAACAGATGCATGAAAAAGAAACAAGATGATCGTCTTAAAACCCTAATGACGAAACACAAAATTAAAGTGAACATACTTGTTGATGATGATGATAAAGAGAACGAGCAGGATGATAAGGGAAGGCAACGGAATCGGGCTTTAAATCGGGCGACGGCCGCGACGAGAATGTAAAAAGCGAGGAAGAGAGAAGGATTAACACAGGATACCAACGGTTGGAGTAATAATGTTGTGTGTGTTTGTGTATGGCATCTTTGGATGGGTTTCTATATTAGTTTTTTATTAAGACAAACTATTAACAACGGGTGCTCAAAGCAGAACCGTTGTTATATGTTAATAACAACGGGTCAATAAAAGTCAACCGTTGTCAAAATTTTATTACAACGGTTAAAATATACCCGTTGTAATATAGTTTCACCAAATTTGCGCCAAAATGAAATATGTCAAAAAAAATAATTGACAACGGGTAGAGGTACTACACCCGTTGTTGAAAGTATTAACAACGGGTAATTTAAATATAACCGTTGTTATTGTTGAACCTCTTTTTTTAAAAAATTATCAGTAATTCCATTTACGGTCCAAACTGTAACAATACATACTGCAACATTATTCATCAATTTCAACACCAGCATCCACATCTAATAATAAGATCAAGAAAATAAGACAACTTACACCAAAGATGCATGCATCCGTGTCCCGATGAACTATCTCGGGATCGGGACGTTTCTTGGATGTCATAGTTTCTTCGTTAACCCAAATACCTTCACCATGGTCATCACGCATATAGATGCTTTCGGTGTCCTCATGATCAGTGTCAACATCGTCGAAATAAGATACGGTGGCGGATCGATCCATTCCCTCAAAAACGACATCCCGATCATCATCATCATTATCGGATGGACTACTCCTTCTTTTCCTTATAGGCAGTACAATGAGACCACTTCTTATCCATAGGATCGGTGACATAGAACACTTGTTTAGCTTGGGATGCCATTATGAAAGGATCATCCTTATTATTGCCAACCTTACCCAGATTGACCAACGTAAATCCCATCTTATCCTTTCGGACACAATGGATGTTGTTATCAACCTTGATTACATCGAAACAAAGGCATTGTGAAATCAATGTAATCTAGTACCAATATTTCTTGAATAACACCATAATAAAGGCATTTTTCCCAAATAGGCTTTTTATCTTTTGAAGTAGCAAAGTGCATTGCCTCAAATTCAGAACTCACACCACTATTTTGCATTGTGCTCACCTCATCTTGCTCGCGGGTGTAAAAAGTATATCCATTAATGGCAAAACTGTTGTAAAAGGTGACCCTGGCATTTGGACCTAAACCAAGACGTAGTAACCTAGGAGAGATGTCATCACCAGTTTGATCAAGATACATCGTAAGACAATATTCCTAAACCACTGGGAAACGTCTTCGTATGCTCGTTCGCAATCCACTTCTCGGTCTTGTTTTGGTGATCGTATTTGAGCTCATCTTTGTGTTGTTGAATATAAGGTTGCACCTCATCTTCGTTGTTTAGCACATACATGTGTGCTAAATGCAACATTTCACGTGTCACAATTTTTTCAACCCGGCCCCTAATACCTTTTACGGTCATCCAGTCACTATGACGATTCTTAGGAACGCCAATCAACTCCTCAGGGGAGAGATGAGCGTAACAATATGAAAGAGCTTCGTCTAAAATAGCGCGTTCAGCAATACAACCTTCCGGACGATACCGATTAGATGTATAGTCCTTGTAGACTTTCATCAATCTTTCGAAAGGATACTGGTATCTCAAGTACACGGGCCCAAGGTACAAAATCTCCCTAACCAAGTGAATGGTCAGATGAATCATGATAGTGAAGAAAGAGGGTGGAAAATACATTTCCAACTGACAAAGAGAGGTTACAACGAGGTCCTGCAATGAATCCGCGTCATCGGGATCGATGACTTTCTCGCATATGGACTGGAAGAAGAGACAGAATCTAGTTATAGCATATCTTACCTTTTCAGGTAAAATGGAACGAATAGCCACATGTAGTAATTGTTGCATCAAAGTGTGACAATCATGTGACTTTAACCCGGTGAGTTTTAGGTCTTGCATCGACACTAGGCTTTTGATGTTCGACGAATAACCATGTGGCACTTTAATTCCATTCAAGCATGCACAGAACTCTTTTCTCTCATTCCGTGAAAGGGTAAAAGCTGCTGGCGGTAAAAATGTACGATTACCTCTCTTCTGTGGTGCCAACTCTAGCCTAATACCCATCATTTTCAAATCTTCCCTAGCTGCGGCGTTATCCTTTGTTTTACCAGGAACATTCAGAAGGGTATTGATAATATTATCACAGACATTTTTCTCAATGTGCATGAAATCGAGGCAATGCCTCGACCTCCGTGTCAGGCCAATAAGGAAGTTTATCAAAAAATATGGATCTTTTCTTATACCCACGAGTAGACAATTTAGAGCCGCTCTTCTTCCCATAATCTATCTCAATATGCTTTACTTTCGATAAACTTCATGCCTACTCAAAATTCTAGGAGGTTGACGAAGATCTTGTCTTCCATTGAATGCTTTTCGCATCTTGCGATAACAATGGTCATGAGACAAGAACCTCCTATTTCCCATATACACATACTTACGAGAAGACTTCAAGTATTCAGACTCGATATCCTCTCCACACAATGGACAAGCCTCTTTCCCATGAACTGTGTGCCCAGAAAGGTCGCCATAAGCCGGATAGTCAGTTATTGTACACAATAACATCGCTCTCAAATTGAAAGTTTCGTTCTTATATGCATCAAATACTTCTATCCCACTATCCCACAACAATCGCAAATCATCTAGATGAGGTTCCAAATATACATCTATATCATTTCCAGGTTGTTTAGGGCCGGAAATTAACAACGACAACATCAAATACTTTCTTTTCATGCACACATATGGAGGTAAGTTATAAATAGCCAACACTACTGGCCAAGTACTATGTTGGCTACTCATGTTTCCGTGTGGGTTCATTCCATCAGTGGACAGCGCTAGACGTAAGTTTCTAGGTTCATTGCCGAACTCGGGATACTTACCGTCGAACGATTTCCATTGCTTACCATCTGCTTAGGGTGTCTTAGCTTTCCATCATTTATTCTTCTGTTTCATGCCAAGTTAACATTTTTGCATCATCGGGATTCGCATAAATCCTTATGACTCTTGGTATCAATGGAAAATACCACAACACCTTAGCCGGGATCCCTTCCTTATCCTTATAACGCCACTCCAAACATTTAGGGCAATTGGTTAAGTTTTGATATAATTTCCGATACAATATGCAATCATTTGGACATGCATGTATTTTCTCATATTTCATACCCACTCCTCTTATTAGTTTTTTCGCCTCATATGTCTTAACAGGTAGAACATTACCATCAGGAAGCAACTCCTTTATCAAGGCTAAAAACTAGTGAAACACGTGTCACTCACCCCATTTGCCCCCTTGATATTATACAACTTCACCACAGCCGACATTTTTGTGAACTTACAACCAGGATAAAGAGGTGCTTCAGACTCACACAACTTCTCATACATGTTGTTAAGGTCATCCCAATTACTAGTGTCATCACCTACATCTTCAAAAGCAATGGACTCATCATCATTCTCTTCATTATCTATAGACCCAACATTCAACTTCTCTACTTCCAACTCTTCCAACTCAAAAACTCGGCAAACTCGGGATCATCAGTTAGCCTTTCGTGTACCTCAACATCATCTTCTTAAGAGTTATTCTCTTCCTCTAATGATTCCCCATGAAAAATCCAAAGTGTATAGGATCGACTAAATCTCCACTTTTTTAGGTGTATTTTAACGTCCGGAAAAGCCGTATAGCTAATATTACCACATCTTTCACAAGGACATGCAATACTAGAAGAACCTTTCAAATTGTTCAAAACGAATTCATAAAATTCAGCTAAACCATCCTTGTAGGTGCGGTCACTCATATTTGCATCAATCATCCAAGTTCGAGTCATTATTCTACATTCGTAATAATAGGCAACTAATTGAGAAAATACAATAATAAGCAAACAAATAAACGAAATTCAGGAAAGCAATTAAGCTAAATTATCAACAAATTAGATAATAACCCAAAAAATCCTATATCTAGTTATAATAAGCGTTGCTAAGAAACATATATATACCTGATTGATAAACACGCGCGATGAGGGAGAGAAGACGTGACAACAGTGACGGAGATGAAGACAGAGAGACGATCAGGGAGGAATGGAGGATGATATAGTAGCAGTATTAGCTTGTGTTTGTGTTTGTAGCGTATAGCAGAATAAAGCAATATGTTGTTCTTAAGATTTTCATAATATTAATAACAACGGTTATTGAGTCTACAACCGTTGTTAAAACGTATTAAAAACGGGTTCTAATATAACCGTTGTGATTACTTTTCACTAATTTGGCGCCAAACCATTAACAACGGTTAAAATTTAACCGTTGTTATTAGTTTTTTCATTAACAACGGTTGTTTCAGTATGACCCGTTGTTAAAACTAATGACAACGGTTAACAACACATAACCGTTGTCATTAAGTTTGGTAAAATTCGCGGAATAAATTCTACAACGTGTTTTGATGATTTTCGTGAATAAGCGTTGTTAAAGGGCCGTTGTGGTTGCCTGTATTTGTAGTAGTGCAAGGGTGGGGATGGCCACAAGGTCGAGATACTACAGGTTGGATTACCAGTGGGTTGAGCCAGCAGGCTTGACAACCTTTTTATTTTATTTTTTTCCTAAGGTTTAGGCGGAACAAACCGGTGACATTAAGGTTCGAATGCGCTCAGTCTTCTCTACATGAGGACGGGTAAGACTGGGCTAGCTCAAAGGTGGCCATTAGTAGGGTCGGGTCATGCTGGGGCTAGCCCACTATTTTGGCCACCTCTACCCAAAAGTACTGTTATTCTTCGTATAATACTCACCTGCCAAAACTTTGTCCAACTTTATACCTTTGTTGTGTATGTGCTTACTTTTTTGTGTGTAAAAGAAGTTATAAGAACGATTTTAATACAGATAGAATATGAATCCAGTCCACGAGCATCATCTCTCATGACTTTATCAATTAAGCTAGTTGTCATGAGTAAGGATCATCTTCATTTCTTTCTCTTTATTTCTTGTCCATTACTTCTTATAGGTTATTATATCATACAGAGTATATTATTTGCCTATCATATCATCATCCATTACTTTTATTTGAAACTGTTAAAACGTTGTAGAAAATAATTAGAGTCGTTAAATGGAAAAGAAAGGCAATAGAGAAGATCCAAATTAAGTTGACATTTGTATGTGTGCCTACTTAAATGTAGATTTATCAACTCTTAAAATAAATGTATTATATTTACACTCAAAAACCTCTATTTTTTTACAAGTCGATGTATGGGTAATAATTAGACGAGGCAATTTACGAGATAGATCGTGATCAGCTCAAGCTCAGCGGTCAAAGCGTGGCTCGAGACTTAACGTGCCAAGTCCAGCTAATGTTGGTTCGTCTCGAAAAACTCGCAAGATTAGATAAAATATGACTTTTAATATTTTACTTTATAAAAGAATGATTTTCTTATGTATATTTTTTATCACCATATCAAAAGTTTTCATTCATTTGCCGATATTTTTATATATAACTTCGAATCCTGTTATTGAAAATAACAAAAGAAAAAGGAAACAAAAATTTAACAATTAACAATTACATATATGCTCGAGTTTAGCACGAACTCTGCGCAATTGCTCGAGTTTAAGCTCACAGGCTTGATAATGAGCTCAATCTCTTCTAAGTTCAGGTGAGCTAGAGATATTGAGCAAAAATCGAGCAACGCCAAAACTCGTACTCGGCTCTCACACCTAATTCCATATTATTTTATTTCTCTACACATATCTAAATTAAAAAAAACACTCTATACATAATTACATACTTCCTCTGTCCAGTTGCATTGTTTACATTTTTCAAAATATGTGAAAAAAATACTAAAAAAAGTGAACAATAATTAATTGAACAGAAGAAGTATCTATTTTTAAAATATTGTTTACCAAATATTTAATTCGTAATATTACACAATAGAAGTATCTTTCTATATAACTTCTATACAGTCTATTTCAAAAAAAATTGAAAAACAAATATTTTAAATAACGCGAGAGTGGCAATTTGTCCCCTTAACTTTGTTCAACGGTGAAATTAGGCCCTTTATGTTTCAATTGTAGCAATTAAGCCCCTTAACTTTAGTCAAAAGTGAAATTAAACCCCATTATTTGATTTTTCATGAAATTCCACCAAAATTCATTTTTATAATCCAATTAATGAAATATAAAATTTAATTTTATAACTTTATATTATACAATCTATAATTGTAATAACGATTATTTTTTATAATTTTACAATTTTAGACTAAGAATAGTTCATAAAATTGTATCATATTTTTATTTTATTTAATATAGATGAATGTAAAATTATTCTTTAGATGAACAAGTAAACTTATATGAATTAAGAAGGTTAAAATTAGTAATTTTATGTATTATTAGTTGTATAATAAAAATATAAATTATTTTTTGTTGAAATTTAAGTGAAAAATAAAAATTGGGGTTGAATTTCACTTTTTGTTAAAGTTATGGGGTTTGATTGCTACAATTAAAAGTTAAGGGACCTAATTTCACTATTGAACAAAGTTAAGGGGGTAAATTGCCACTTTCGCGTTTTAAATAATGCTTGTTTATGACGGATTATCCGTCTTGAATTTTAAAATGGTTAAATACTAACCTAGGTAACACGAAAACGGACACGGACACGACACGTACACGTGACACGACACGCACACGTGACACGACATCCATAAAATTAAGGACACGGGACACGTTATTTAAATTTAATAAAATATACATTTTATAATTATAAATGTTAGATTTTGTCAAGATACAGCTCATCCATGATAAAGGCACATGTGAGTATCCCACATTGGAAAAAAGAAGAGAGTTGTCTATCATATAAACCAAGGAGTTACTTCACCCATTGCCAATTGGTTTTGGGATGGAACTTCCTTGAACTTATAAGTCGGACTCTCTCTCCTCCATGCGGGTGCAGCCCAGACCCGATAACGGAACTTATCATGGTATCTAAAGAGAGCCAATTTGATTAAGTTAAATGTTGATGATGCCTAAAGACAAATTATTCTCATTGTTATTTAATTGTGTGCTTCTTAAGCTTTAACCATGTAGCATGAAGCTCCAATTGTCAATTCAAAGTTATCAAGCAAGATAGTCATCATGAAGATCAAAGATGAAGATTGTCATTAGTGCTAAAGTCATGTGTTGTAAGGAGATCCTTAACTTGAATTTACGTTTAGGTGCAAAAACAACAGTTCAGTCAACTGTTAATTAAGGCTCATCTTTGAAAGAAATATTTCGAAATTATTTAAATCTTTGTTAAAATGATTTCAAGTATCACAAATGATTTGTGGAAATATTTTGAAGTCTTTTGAAGAAAATAAAGCTTTCAATGTTTTCCTAAGGAGTTTACTTGCACAATAAGACGCTTTTTATAAATGGGTTGTTTGCTTTTTACATTTATGGAAATGTTTATGGTTCCCATAAACACAACCATTTATGCTTGTTTCTTTTTGAAAAACTCAACCCATATTTGTGCGTGTGCACAATCTGATTTCTTGCATTCTTAGGCACCGATTTCTTGAGGAAGAATACTCGATTGTTTGGAGAAGAATTTCGGTTGACTTGTGCATGTTGCCCAAGCAAACTATTTACAATATTTTATTCACTTGTGCTTATGAGTGTAAGATATTTTAATGTGTAAAGTATACTACTCGAACATTATAAATAGCTTGCTTAATTCATTTTTACAAGTGTGCAATAACGAGTTTTAAACTAAAAAAAAAAAGACTTAAGCTTTCAATCGAGTAAATTAACTTTGCAAAACCGTTTTTCATTTCAAAATCTTTGAATCATTTTGCAAGTTTGTTTATTTATTTTTTGAGTCTTTTATTGAGTTATTGTATTGCACCTAGTCGTTTAGTCGTGTTCAAGGATCCCGTGTTTTGTACTTATATTTTATCTCCTCCGTTCAATTGAGTGAACAACATTGAGATAAGTGGAGTCTTGTAACAACCGGGTAGAACCAAACCAAAGTCTTAGGATAGAGTTATCCTTAAGCATGAAGTCTTCGAAGCGGAGTAGCTTTTGAGCATGAAGTCTTTCGGCGGAGTAGCCCAAAGCAAAAGCCTTATTGCGGAGTAGCTTTAAGCACGGAGTCTATCGGCAGAGTAGTCCAAAGCAAAAGTCTTGGAAGCGGAGTAACTTTTAAGCATTAGTAACCGGAGAAGGTTGGGGAGTTGTTTTATTATTCGGGGTGGTCTTAGTTTGTATGAGTTTACTTTTGAGACGTTTAATAAAATAGCGCTGGACGTAGGTCGCGGAGTAGTGACCGAACCAGTTTTAAAAACATCGTTTGTCGTGTCTATTTCGTTTTATTTCCACTGCACACTCTACTCACGTTTTTATCTTCTGAATCAACTGTTGAGTGCACTGTAACTTCTGCTTGCTGAACCGTTGTTGAATATTTCTAACTCTTTAGTTTTAAGTATCGACTTCTCTTTTCATCTAAGCATTGTTTAAAGTGTTTAAGAGTTTTAAAAGAAGTTTTCATTAAGCTTAAAATTTTAAATAGACACCTAATTCACATTTATTCACCCCATCCCCCTCTTAGGTGCTCTTGCCCGTGACTCTTCAGTATCAGAGCCCATGGTCGAAAAAAACTGAAACAAAGACCTAGGCATGAAAAATAGAAAAAGAAAAACTAACCAGAGAATTGCAGTTGGATAAAAGACTTAAAAAGATCTAATCTGCCGGAACAGGGATCTCACATGTGAGGGGGAGTGTCAAGATAAAGTTCATCCATGATAAAGGCACATGTGAGTATTCCACATTGGAAAAAGAGGAGATAGTTGTCTATTATATAAACTAAGGAGTTACTACACCCATTGCAAATTGGTTTTGGGATGAAACCTCCTTGAACTTATAAGTCGGACTCTCTCTCCTCCATGCGGGTGCAGCCCAGACCCGATAACGGAACTTATCAGATTTTACTTTTATAAAAACATTTGATATTAAATTTAAATAAGTAAAAATAAGTAAAGGTAAACTTGCCCTTGATTATAACTTATTTTCATTACCATCCAAACGCATCTTCTAATCAATCTCTTTCGATAGCTCATTTCTCGTTTAAAGAACATCAATCACCCCAAATGATGTCTAAATGTCATGGATACGCTTCGGACACGTGCCTGAATAAATGTAGAAAGTTGGACACGGCTTTATAGGTGCCCGACACGTTTTGACGTGTGTCCGAGAAGTGTCGGTGTTCGACACGGTGTCGAACACGGGACGACTGATTATGAGAAGTGTCTGTGCTACCTAGATACTAACACATGATGATAAATAAAAACGGGTATTATACCTCTTAAATGAGAATTTGTAAAATATTTCTCACTCAAAAACAAAATATTTTTCACTTATGGTAACTAAATCAACATCTACCCCACCTCAAAATCCCTACCAATCCTAAAGTCAAAACTCACAAACAAACACCATAAATCCATCTTCTAACATTCAAAATTATGGTAAAATTCATGATTTCAAATCATCTCACACCTTCATAATTCATAATTCCCCTTTTAAACCCACTCACATTTTCCCACCTTCACACCTTCAAAAAAAATGACCATACCATCATCATCACCATCACCAAATTCACCATAATCATCATCATTCTCACTTTCCCGCCTTCCTTCATTCATCAATGGCGCTCATACTCTCTCTCTTCCTTCTCTCTACACTCTCCTTCCTCCAAGCACAAAACGACACCGTTTCCCTCCTCAACTTCCGCACTGAAACCGACCCACATGGAAATCTCCTCACAAACTGGACTTCCAACACCAACCCATGTTCACATTCTTGGTTTGGTATCCGTTGCACCAATTCGGGTCGGGTTTCGTCGATTTCACTTCCTTCACTAAACTTACGGGGGCCGGTTTCTTCGCTTTCCTCGCTCGATCAGCTACGGTTTCTAGACCTTTCTGATAACCGTCTCAACGGCTCTATTTCACCAATTGCCAAATGTAGTAACTTGAAGCATGTGTACTTGTCTCGTAACGACTTTTCCGGAGAGATTCCGCCGGAATTTGGGAATTTAAGGCGGCTTTTAAGGTTAGATGTGTCGGATAATAACTTACGTGGGCCGCTTCCGACGGAATTGTCGAATCTTACGAGGTTGTTGAGTTTGAGGTTGGAAAATAATGCGGTTTCGGGTCGGGTTCCGGATTATTCGGAGACGTTGGGAGAGTTGAAGGAGATGAATTTGTCGAATAATGAGTTGTTTGGGAGATTGCCGAATGGATTGTTGAGAAAATTTGGGGAGGCTAGTTTTTTGGGGAATCAGGGCTTGTGTGGTTCTTCTCCTTTGCCTACTTGTTCTTTCTCAGGTATATTTTCGAGTTTTCTGTAAGTCTCTCTTAAAACCGTCTTTTAGTGTGAAACGAATTTAGAAACATATTTGTTGTTCTAAATTCTAATTACTCTTCATTATTAACTGGGTATATGAGTTATTTTAGACCCGTGAATTTACGCTTATAACCGTTTTAGATAAGAATGTGTATTCTAGTACTCTCGTTTAACAAGTTTTTGCTGTTCAAATTTGTGGAATTTCATTCATTAGGATTGTGTACTTGTGATAGTAGTGATCTGGCAGAGCTGATGTGACCCGAGTGACTCGTATGTAAATAAATTATGATATGAAATTCGGTCTAACCCGACCGACTATCCTTGAATAACTCGATAATTAACTTGAATAACTCGATGATTACAAGCTCAAAATCAAATTGACTCGTCAGAGTTGTCCGGTACCTAACCCAATTACCCAAATAACTCGTTTGTCAGGTCTAGTTCCAGTAGTATAATTTTTTTTCCTCAGAATTGCTAGTTTTGTGGTTAGGATCTCTTAATCAACATGCAAATGAGGGTCAATTACATTTCTTGGTAGTGATTTTTGAATTGTAGAGGTGGTAATTTATGAATCAAATGGGAATCTACCTAATATATTCTAGTACTTTTCTTTCAGAACAATATCTTTCATTCTGTAATGGGGTTGGTTAAAGTAATGTGTGTTGATAATTTTGAAAAGAAGAAATCAGCTTTTTACTTTGTGGACTAATGTTTGATGTGGGGGTGACCATGTCACAAGTTTCAATAGCATTGTTCTATTATTGTCCTTGATCAATTCACCAATCTCTATTAACCATTAGATCGTCCCAGAACAAAATTCGGACCATTAACAGGAACCGAGAGGATCTTAATTGCAAGTGAACACGCTAATGTTTATAATTAATCAGTAGGTCTTTCTTAAAACAGATATATCCGTCTTAGGAATAGTTCGGGTCAAATAACACCCCACTCTAATCTCAATGCATTCTGGTTTTGTCTTATGTGGGATACTTGACCCGTCTTAATGCTAAGACGGATATGCCCGTCTAACCGTCTTAAATGAGAATTTGTGATAATGTAGCTGGTTTCTTGTACAGGGGATGGGCCTCCGTCGGAAGCTGCTTCAACAGAAACAGTAGCATCAAACCCGTCTTCATTCGCACCTTCGAAACCCAAAAAGGGTTTGGGCCATGGAGTGATTGTTGCACTTATAGTAACTAATTCAGTCCTAGTCTTGGTTGTCTTGTCATTTATATTAGCCTTTTGCTGCAAAAAATGTGGTAGTAATGGAAGTGAGGGTTACACAGATGACAAAGAAGTTGCAAAGAGGAGAAGTAGTTATGGAAGTGAGAAGAGAGTGTATGCAAGTAATACAAGTGGTGTCGGAACCGGGTTTGAGAGTGATGAGACTAATGCCACTGATAAGAGTAGGTTAGTATTCTTTGATAAGAGGAAGAAGTTTGAGCTTGAGGACTTGCTCCGTGCATCGGCTGAGATGCTCGGAAAAGGTAGCCTTGGGACGGTTTACCGGGCAGTGCTCGAGGATGGGAGCACGGTGGCGGTGAAAAGGTTGAAGGATGCTAACCCTTGTGCTAGGAAGGAGTTTGAGCAATATATGGATGTAATTGGTAGGCTTAAGCATCCTAATATTGTTAGGCTTAGAGCTTATTATTATGCTAGGGAGGAAAAGTTACTTGTCTATGATTACCTCTCTAATGGAAGCTTGCATTCCCTTCTTCATGGTATGTACTCTTCCCTCTTCTAATTTCATGTTGGCTCATTGTCATATAGTGTACCCTCCCTGGATTCTATGATTCTCGGACCCGGTTAGAAGTATCCGACACAGGTGCGTGTCCAAGTGTCGGATTCGTCTATTTATGAAAAAAAATTCATGTTTTTGGTCTAAACGGAAGTGTCCAAGCGTCCTACCCACGTCTGAGTGTCAAGACACGAGTACGCGAGGTAATATTGAAGAGTCTGAGCAACACGAGTAGTCTAAACAAAAAAATTGAATTTCTTTGCCAACAATATGAATAACAGGAAACAGGGGACCAGGAAGAATCCCATTAGACTGGACAACAAGAATCAGCCTAGTTCTCGGAGCAGCTAGAGGCCTTGCTCGAGTTCATGCTGAATACAGTTCCTCCAAGATTCCCCATGGCAATGTCAAATCAACAAATGTCCTTCTTGATAAAAATGGTGTTGCCTGCATTGCAGACTTCGGCCTCTCACTTTTACTAAACCCGGTGCATGCCATTGCTCGACTAGGAGGGTACAAAGCCCCAGAACAAGCACAAACCAAGAGGCTTTCTCAGCAGGCTGATGTGTACAGCTTTGGGGTGCTCTTACTAGAGGTCTTAACAGCTAAACCCCCAACCCAATTCCCCTCCCCAGCCCGTTCCAAGAACGAAGAAGATGAACTATCTGCAGATCTCCCAAAATGGGTTAAGTCAGTGGTCCGTGATGAGTGGACTGCAGAGGTATTTGACCCGGAATTGTTAAGGTACAAGAACATCGAAGAAGAGCTAGTGTCTATGCTTCATGTCGCTATGGCTTGTGTGGTTGAACAGCCTGAGAAGAGGCCTACAATGATGGAGGTGGCTAAGATGGTCGAGGAAATTCGAGTGGAACAATCGCCTCTTTGCGATGACTATGATGAGTCTAGGAACTCACTCTCACCTTCAGTCCCTACTACTGAAGATGCTGTAGCTGGTTTCTAATCTGCGAGACATTAGCCATTGCTTGTGGCTGCTAAGCTTTAGTAAGTTGTGTAAGTCTCTTATTCGTTATTTGGATTTTCTACGATGTACCATCTGTATTTTAAATTAATCGGATACATCCTTAAACTTTATCAATAGTTTTTGGTAAATTCGAGCTTGTATAACTGTTAATTGATGGCATTAGTCTCTTATGCTCTAGATTTTGTTCACACATTGGGTTTTGGCCTTTTGGGTACATCTTTTAATTCGATTAAGTTCAAATTAGTCACGAGGGTTGTCACTCGAAAAATATTAGGTAAAAGTCGTAAAACATAGTGCTCGACAGCAGCAAAATCGAACCAAGGTGGACAATGCTCAACACCCCCTACATGATTCTGTCTTATTCTCTTCCCACATGAGCATATTTGACCCGTCTTAAATTTAGGACGGATAGGAATTTGTGCATATATAAAACCAAAAAAAGGGTGGTAAATAGGTACTGTAAATACAGACAGAAATGCTGAAAATGTCAAAAAGATGTTTAGTCTCCTGTCCCTGCCACTTGATAGATAGCTTTGTGACTCATTTTCACCTTTTCTTTTCCACAAATCAATACCTACAGCATGATTGACATTAGGTGGTAAAGCTATGGTAGCTTCTCTGGTATTTAAGATGTCTCAATTATTTGTCCCTTTGTGTGTTTTACCCAATTTCTTGTTTAAGACGGCTATATCCGTCTCAAATATAAAACAGGTCAAATAATTAGATAGGATAAAAAGCACACTATCTTTGAGAATGACAAAAAGCTTCTCCCATATACGAGTAATAATTCATTGTATGAGTTAGTATTTGACTCGTTTTAAACTTAAGATAGATATTACCGTCTTAAGAGGCCAATTATGTATTTTAATGTACTCAATTTGGTTCCTATTGTTTGTAAGATGTCTTTTTAAGAAGACCAACTGTGTATTTTAGTACATTCAATTTGGCTCCTAATCTCCTATTATTCGTAAGATGTGAATCACTTATTTATTTTTCTTAGTGAGTAATTTGATGGTCTGCCTATATTTTGTCTACATATTATACACTAACAATAATTATAAATGGTATCGAACTCTCTTCTTGGTTTTATGTGCCAAAGGCTAATGTAAACAGATAGTCGGGACAAAGGATGATAATCATGTACTCCGTAGATGTCTACAATATATGATTTCTAAAGAGAGAACACACAAAGCAATCATGTGCTAAACAGATAGTCGGGACAAAGGATGATAATCATGTACTTCGTAGATGTCTACAATATATGATTTCTAAAGAGAGAACACACAAAGCAATCATGTGCTAAACTAATTAAGGTACGGAGCTAGGATTTTTGTATCGCGCCCAATAGCGAAATTTAATATTTTAAACTTTTTTTTTTAAAAAGAAACAAAAAATTTAAAGAAGGGAGAGTTCGTAATTGTAAATTTGGAGGCAAAAATAGCACATGAACTAGTAACACATGGATGAAAAGTTCAAAACATTGTTTAGATGACTCAAACAGTAGAGCAAATACAGTGTTACAACTTACAAGTCATTGTTGATGGCCCAAACATTGTTTTACGGCGAGGCCCATGAGATGTAAAGAGTAAGTTCTGTACAGGGGTGATAATGAAACGAGAGAGTTTGGGAGAAATTCGAGATTGACTCGGTTAAAGCTCGGCTTGGGCTTGGCTCCAGAGCTTAGTGAGTCACGCCGAGCAAATGCTGGCTCGACTCGAAAAGCTCGCGAGCTGCTCGAACTTGTGTGATAGATAAGATATTACTCATATTTTATAAAATTATTTTATCATGATTATATCTTTGTATCACACATATCAAATGCCTCACTGATTTGCCAAATATTTTTACATAAAACCTTTGAGCATTGTTATTGAAAATATCAGAAGTATTTTTTTTTTTTAAAAATCAACAATTTTTTTTATAGGTTCGATTTAAGCTCGTGTTTGGCTTGAACTCGCGTTAAAGCTCGTAAGCTTGATAACGAGCAATTTTTTCTCAAACTCGAGTAAGATTGAGATCGGCTCGAGCTCTAGTTTTGGTTCTTAAGCACAAGCCGAGTAAAGTCTGCTCGGCTCGGCTCATTAACACCCCTAGTTCTGTATGTCCAATTGTCCATTTATATGGTCCAAAATTCAGGAACTTTATATCACAATCCCGAGTTTTACTTATGTAAACATCTACAGAAAGGGATCCATAACAGTTGCTAGTGCGGATTTTTTTGGATCATGGTGCATGCGAGTTTTAAGGAGCATTTTTGTTGTTTTAACCATCATTTAAACCCCAAAAAAGAAACGTAAAGAATTTGTTGAACATACTAGAAAAGGAAAACGTAAAGAACCTGGTGAATATGAGGGAGTATGAAAAAATGAGATCAAATATGAACATTATTCCATGAATAAAGTCAATCAAAAATTCATGTTTCCCCATTATTTATTTTCACTCATTTTTACGGGATTGTTTTATGGCAATACTAGGCCAATAGAAAATGAGATCAAATATGAACATTTATGTTTATCTAACTTTTAGTTTTATTTTCACGTGATATCTGTCACTATAGATTGGTGAATGGTGATTATCATTTTTTTTTCATAACCCCCTTTCGTTCTACCACTGCCCTTCTATCATCAAATTCAACAAGGATCCTCTCCATTTCTTTTCTCTCCATTTCCTCTCACAAACCCATTTAATAATATTATCTCATCTAACTCTATTAACCCTTTATTTTTATGTATAAATCGTGAACCGTTCGATGTTGACACGATACAATCTTAGCCGTTGATAGGTAATGGCCTCTCCATTTCTTTTTAGGAAATGGAGAGAATTTTGGCTCCATCAAATTATACATTTATACCTCAATTCAATGCAAATATGTATTCAGTTTGTGTTTTTTAAAATGAGTGGAATATCGTTGTAGAGTGCGTGTAGACTTGTAGCCTAGGTAGCACCAAAACGGACACGGACACGGGACACGGACACGACACGGACACGTGACACGGCATCCCTTGAAATTTAGGACACGGGACACGTTATTTAAGTTTAATAAAATATATATTTTATAATTATAAACGTTTGATTTTATTTTTATAAACGTATTTGATATTAAATTTAAATAAGTGAAGCTAAAACTTGCCCTTGATTATAACTCGTTTTCATTTACCATCCAAACGAATCTTTTAATCAATCTCTTTATTGACTCATTTCACGCTTAAAGAACATCATTCAGTCCAAATGATGTCCAAATATCATGGACACGCGTCGGACACGGCCGAAATACTATGGACACGCGTCGGACACGTGCTCGAATAAATGTAGAAAGTTAGACACGGCTTTGTAGGTGTCCGACACGTTTCGACGTGTGTCCGAGGAGTGTCGGTGTCCGACACGGTGTCGGACACGGGACGGCTGATTAGGAGAAGTGTCCGTGCTACCTAGCTTGTAGCCCCAAACAACACTAATTCCCGGAGGACTTCATTTATAATGCTAAGGATTTTTTAGCAAACAAATTACGTCAATACATACTACGGAGTAATACGTAGTATTCCTCAGGTCAATAAAATATGGAGTAGGTAAAAATAGGTATTTGCCTTCATACTTGTGGCTTAAGAAATATCCAAGATATTTATCTGTTTAGAATTGCATCATTCTGGGTTTATATCCGTCTAAACTAAAAGACGGGTCAAATATGCTTAAAATAGTGATAGTTTTGGGCTCCACCATGTAACTTGTTGCTTGTTTTATGTTAAAGTGAGTAAATATTTTGTCCATTTATAACTATAGACAAATATCTGCTGTCTATATGAGAATTTGTGTTGGAATACACGTACGAAAAGTCTAGCTATTGTTTGTTTTTTGTTTTTTTTTGACTCTTTGCTCAACCTACAGTGCAAGAGTCAAGAGTCAAGACCATGTAGAAGTTATAACAAAGCCGTTTCTAGAATTTGGTTGACGGTATGCTTAAAACTAAAGAAATTTAAAAGGTGGTGAATTTAAATTTTTGACAATGAGAAACCAGGTTCTAATATACTCCGTAATAATTTATTATTTTTTTCATTTTATTCAATTTTATACATTTACTTTATACACGTATACAGTATATTAATGTTTGTTTTCTTTTGTTCATATATTTAGTTATATATTAATAAAAATTATAAAAATTTGATATTCACAATGTACTCACTAAGACAATTTAAATAAGATTTCATATGATTATCTTTTATGTTATATATTTTTTTTTTTGCAAGCAAAGGGAGAATCCCTCTCCCAGCTACCAGCCCCAGCTTCATCGGGATTGCCCCACAAAGGCCGACCAGGCTGATCCAAGGAGCGAGCAAACCCTCGGACACCCAGACACCGGCAAGCCCAGGGTCCACTTATTCAACGGGGTTTCCCCTCGAAGGCCGAAATAACCGCATGCATTCCCCACAGTGGGATTTGAACTCAGGACCTCGCAATTCGCAGAATTTTCCACGCTTTGAGGGAGCCTGGAATCACCACTGGGCCACAAGCACTTGATTAGAAGTTGTATTGAAGATTCTGTCCACTTATAAATAATGCCCAAAAATCAAACGTATAAAATTGAATGGAATGGAGAAAATATATAATTGGGAAAAATATACACAGCATAAAAACATTGAAAAAAAATATATCACTAAAAGTATTAAACCTATGAGGCTATGACCTTGATCTAAGATAATCTACACACAACACAAGTGACACAAGTTCACAACCACTAGACGAACAATTGTTGGGTAAAATAAGCCGCTATAAACTTTGTCTGACCTGTTTTCTAACTCCTAATCCGATCCAACTATCCAAGACCCGTATTTAATCGACCCAGTCCCTATTAAACCCGTCCTGTATAACTTGACTTAAGACCCGTTCCGACCAAACCTTGACAAGTCTAGTATAAATATACCCAACATTTACTAATTTACCTTTCTATTAAGCCATATTAACGAAAACAAAATAAACAAGACAATCTAAAGTATTTAAATGAAGATAAATAAATAATTAGGACGAAAAGACCGCGCAAAGTAGGACGATCACTTAAAGTCGGCCAGCGTACATGGTATTGGCCATTACCACTCTCCCACTCTACGGTCTAAAGTCTAAACACGAGGGATCACGATCGACCAAACGGTCACTAAAATTGACATTTCTATTAACTTAAACAAAAACACTTCCCTTAATCGAAACTCACTTTCTCTCTCCTCTTCCACCATTAAAACACACACTAATCAATCACTCAAACCTTACTTCCATACTTGATACTTCCACCATCGCAAGTTCGCAACCATGCCTTCCACTCACTTACTCCTCGAAGAACCTATTCGCATGGCTTCCATACTCGAACCTTCTAAATCCGTACCTTTCTCCTCTTTCTACCTTTTTTTTTGGTGCGAATCTAGTTCATTTCATTGATTTGATTTTGATTTGTTAATTTTATGCAGAATTTTTTCTCCGCGATGACGAAGATCGTCGGTACACTTGGACCGCGATCTCAATCTGTTGAGATCATTTCCGGCTTACTTAACGCTGGAATGTCTGGTAATTTAACAGTTTTCATCTAATTTGTTTTTTTTTTTTTTTTTCATTAATCTAACAGATGTGGTATCTAGGGTTTATGTTTCGATTTGTGGAGTGAATTTTGAATATTGGTGGTGTAGTCGCTAGATTTGACTTATCATGGGGAGATGCTGAGACTCACCGTCAAACTTTGGAGAATTTGAAGATTGCTGTTAAAGCTACTAAGAAGTTGTGCGCTGTATGTCGTTTTAATCCTTGCGTTGCCGTTTCTTTTATTTTCGTTCGAACTAATATCTTTAGAGTGATGATACTTGATCTTTGGTTTGGAGCTTAGTAAGGTGAATATGTTAATGAAAGTATGAATTAGCTGCTTAACATCACTTGAGGCTAGGTTTCTTTTAATTGAATCGAACACGTGATGTATTTAATAGAAGTTAGTTATTGATGCTAGCAAATATTAATTTGTAACTATGATGATGATAGATTCGTGTAGTTGGTGTTCTTTTGTGAACAAGACTATCATTCACTATATTTAGGATTTTTGTTAAATCTTAGCTACTGTTGTTAGCTAGTTTAAGTGAGCTTCAGTTAATATACTGTTGTTTAAGCGTTTGTTTGGAACTTTGGATAGTAAAAGTGGAAGGAGAGGGAGAGGGAGGGAAGAGAAGGGAGAGGGAATGGAGATCGGAAGTTTTCCCTCCGGGTTTCTCCTTTGTTGGAGGGATTTGGTTAGGTTTGGTGGAGGGAAAATGGATCTCTCAATTTCCCTATTATCCCATATGCTTGCCAAGCAAGAGATTTTGCCCGATCCAAACAAGTCCTAAGTTCAATTAGTCATGTTTTAGCTTTGAATGAAATTTGTTCATTCCATCTCCCGATCTCTCTGCCTACAACCTTCGGTTGATTTTTCGATTTTTTTGTGTATGCTACAAATCTCTCCCCATTCACTTGTTGAAGTATTCATTAACTGTGAAGAGGTTGTCAGTTCGGATATCACCAAATCCCTCTTTTATGAAATCTCATCTAATTTAGTAAATAACGAAGTTTCCACTGCTGAATTACGAAAAGTCTTGCTAATCTTAAATGTTGGTGTATTTTGCTTAAAAGGAAGTAAATTCTCGGGTTGCAGTTCATTAAAGTAGCAAGAGATTAACAGCATTTCTGTGGATCTCAGGTCATGCTAGATACTGTTGGAGCAGAGTTGCAAGTTGTAAATAAAAGTGGGCAAGCAATTTCTCTCAAGGAAGATGAATTTGTCACTCTTACGCCAAATTTAGAGACAGATGCTTCTTCAAGCATATTACCCATCAATTACAATGGGCTTGCGAAGGTTTGTACATCGAATATTTGACCATGTGTAGTAGCTATAAGTTGGTTGGTCAGCTGTTAATATACTAACTTCCGCAACATCCTTTTTATTTACTACTTCTGCGCTTTTAGCAATGTTTATGTACTTGTTAAGGTTTTAGTCTGTCACTGTAATACTAACTTCCTCAACATCATTTGTATTTACAACTTCTGCGCTTTGAGCAATGGTTTATATACTTGTTAAGGTTTTAGTCTATCACTTTACGGAGTATTATTCTTGTGTCCTAATTTTCGTCTGTCAATATTTTGAAGAGCATTGATTCTTGCTCACCTATTCATATGCGCACTAGCAGCACCTATGATTACAACTTGCAATCTCTGATTTTAATAGGCTCACTAGATGGGGTTAGTAGAGGACTTCTTAATCAGAATTTGTACTATCATGCTATTAGCAATGAGCTGCTTTGAACTAAAGTATAGGCTGGATTCCTGATGCAATATTTTTTTCTGGTTTTGTTGAAAGGAAAATCACCCTGTGTCCTCTCCCCTGTAACCTACACCATGTGATCATGTGATGTGCTACTTGTTGGTCCAGTTTTGTCCATTATGATTTCAAGCCCTCTTCTAATGAGAACTTTTTCCTCCTAATTTGTTTAAAACTTTGGTCACTATATTTGTTTCAAAGCGTAAATTGTTGTGAATATTGAGGATGACATTCTTTGATTGGGCAATTTTGGGGGAATATTAGGCTATTAGCCATGATTTTAATATTTAGGACGATGGTCGGTCTATATGGAACCTGAAGAACAATTTTTGCTATTTTGCAATACTGAACTGACTTTAATGATCTTGCAGGCAGTGAAGAAGGGAGATATGATCTTTATGGGTAAATATTTGTTTACAGGAAGTGAGACCACATCAGTTTGGCTAGAGGTATGCACCTAGATTACTTATATATGGGCTCAGTTTCTATATTTGAGGTTTACTTTTGGATTTCTGTAGACTTTTAATGGCCTGTGTTGTGTTGACTTAGTTGGAACAATACTTATTGATATGCTTTTGGTGCATGTATTATTGATCAGGTATCTGAGACAAAGGGGGACGACATTGTTTGTATGATCAAGAATTCTGCAACATTGGATGGAACACTATTTACTTTGCATGCTTCACAAGTTCCTATTGATATGCCCACTCTCTCGGAGAAAGATAAGGAGGTAAGTCGCTCTCAGGCTCAGTTAATACAATGTCTTTAACTTTCCTGCATTTTTGCTTTTAAGAAAGATTTTCTTTGTCGATTTCTTTCTATTAAACTTTTTTCTTCTTTTTGTGGCGGCTCAGGTCATAAGCACTTGGGGGGTTCAAAACAAAATTGACTTCCTTTCACTATCATATACTCGTCATGCAGAGGATGTTCGTCAGGTAGGTGGTGTTACATGCATGATTCTCTTGTGCTTATGGCTCTTGGTAAATTGTAGATGATAAGTAGTATTATACAACCTTCTTAAATCCTTAATTGCGCAGGCTCGGGAGCTGCTGTCAAGTTTAGGTGATCTAAGCCAGACGCAAATATATGCGAAGATTGAAACTGTAGAGGTGAGCGCTACTATAGTTTGGTTTAAGGAGCTAGTATGCTTACAAGTTACAATCATGTCTAAATATCTAACCGATAAATAATTTTACTCTGTATCTTATGTTACTGTTTGTGTAGGGCTTGACCCACTTCGATGAAATTCTCCAAGAGGCCGATGGCATCATTCTTTCTCGTGGAAATCTGGGAATTGATCTCCCACCTGAGAAGGTGTGGCTGCTATCTTGTTCTTTAAGAACATCTTTCTTTGTTCAGTTTCCTAAATAGTACTTCCTCCGTAATATCATGATAGTCCCATTACTTTCTGGCACATCGTTTCTTTAAGTGGAACTTTGATCGTTTTTTTTTCAACATGTATATGTTAACTTTTTTTTTTTTTTTTTTTTTTTTTGGGTGGTAAATACTATTTTGTGAAAGATGTTTTGATAATAAATCTAAATATTTTAGTTTTATTTTTTAATATTTTTTATTTCCAACATATTTATGGTCAAACTTTGGTTACTTTGATCCTAAAAAAACAAAGATGAGAAAATATAAAAATGGAGGGAATAATAAATAAAATGGCGAGTGAGTCACGGTTACAGTAAACTAATTTAGTTAGAATGTAACCATACTCCTAACATCCACCCCGCCATTAATACCCAGCCACCACTCACAAGTCACAACCCGAAGTCCTGAAGAACTAACTTACATCGCAAAGCCACCGCATACACCACCACCATCACAGCCCTACTCCTGACCTAGTCATCTCCGCGACCTCCATCTAAGTTCATCTCCCAGTCCCGTCCATGGTCCACCATCTTACCCAACATCACCAGTCCGGACTCCCCCTTCCACAATCTTGACCACTGTCCACACATTACCAATCGACTTTCCACCAACTCTTTTATTGACTAGTGGAAGATATGTAGTGCTTAGCTAGCGTTGCTGCGCTGGGAACGAAGGTCTAGAATAGGTTCGATCTTGTGGTAGGCTTACAGTGGCGTATATGGAACATTATGACATTACAGAGGGAGTACAAGCATTCCTTGCATTGTTTGGTGCATGTATTTGTGGCTCATTTATGACGAGTTGTTATCTGCTTCTTTTGAAGGTGTTTTTGTTCCAAAAGGCAGCTTTACATAGATGCAATATGGTTGGCAAGCCAGCTGTTGTTACTCGTGTGGTTGACAGCATGACCAATAACCTAAGGCCTACTCGTGCTGAGGCCACTGATGTTGCTAATGCTGTGTTGGATGGTTAGTGATCTCAGTTACCCTCGAGACACTGTTAGAAATTCATTGTTATCTTGCCTTTTTTTCTCTTTCATTTGCATATTTTTTCCCTATTGTTTTGATACAGATATTTTTATTTCAATATACCGTGGTCTTTTATCTGTGTAATGTGTATGTCTAAGAAAATGGCGTTTGAACTTTGGCTTTGCTTTACTCATGTTGATGTTCACGACCGTCTTCTATGGTTGAATATGGGGTGCAGGAAGTGATGCAATTCTACTTGGAGCTGAGACATTCAGAGGCCTGTACCCTATTGAAACTGTTAAAACTGTTGATAGAATTTGCTTTGAGGTTTGTTAAATTACAGACTTTTCCTTAACACTTAACTGTCATATTTTTGTCTTTCTTTTAAGCCCCATAATTTTGATTGTGCAGGCTGAAAAAGTGCTTAATCAAGATGCATATTTCAAGAAAACTGTGAAGTTTGTGGGTGAACCAATGTCTCACTTGGAATCTATTGCTTCATCTGCTGTAAGCTCGTCATGGAAACTCTAGTATTTTTTCTTTTATACAAGTCCTGCAATTTTTTTCATTCTTATCTGATATTAGGTCTTTCGTTCTATCTGTAGGTGCGGGCTGCCTTAAAGGTGAAGGCATCTGTTATCATCTGCTTTACTTCCTCTGGAAGAGCTGCAAGGTATTTCGAGTAAAATTATAAGAACCATTGTTTTGCTCTAGTAACGGTCCGCTGTAAGCTCTATAAATCGAAAGCTAGAGGTTACATTAAGTTCATCTGTTCATGTCTTGAGTAAAAGTCATTCACTACATTATTCATTGCTGTATCTAGATCCTCCTGATTAGATTTGTCAGTTTCTGCATGGTTTATCGATTTCTGTCTGGAATATATAACTAATCATTATTATGGTGCTTGTTTATTGCAGATTAATTGCTAAATATAGGCCAACAATGCCAGTTCTCTCTGTTGTGATTCCCCGTCTTAAGACGAACCAACTAAAATGGAGTTTTACTGGTGCCTTTGAGGTATGGTGGCTTAAATCCGACTTTGTTGAGTTTGCTGTTAGAAAGTAATTAACTTATTTTATGGGGCATTCAAATTGATGGTCCTATTTTAGTATTTTGACACTCATAAATCATAATTGTGTAATCGTACCAAAGAAGATCTATTTAAATAATAGAGAGGAATCTGCAAGCACTTTGAAGTTTGAATACTTATGTTTTTTCTCTCACAAACAACCGCCAAGACTTGGTCTCAAAATATTTTTGCGGTTGCCGAACATGAACCTTTGTAGCAACAAAACAATGTAAAAGTACAACATGATATAAAAAAGATAAACCAAGATACTTTCTCTATATTGGGGAACTGAGGATTCATTGGGAGTGTTATTTCCTTTGTTTAACAATTTTTTCACAATTGAACAATTTTCCTTGGTTATTTTTTTGTGTTTTGCATAACAATCAACCAATAACTGTGTGAAGAGAAGAATGGAAAACATTAAAGTAGCAAAGAAGAGATTCAAACAAAAATAAAGAGTTAAAAGATTTCATATGAATCCCCGCCCCCCTTTTTGCAACGCTATTTTTACTTCAATCTCAAATACACCCATATCCTTCAGTTACCCTCTTCCATGTTTACTCTCATGCTTCCCCTACACCAGATCATTGTTTATAACATGTTCATTTTTTTTTGATATATTTATCCAGAATTGCCACCGCCCACAATGATACTATCTGTTTACATTTCCAATAGAGCAAAGGACTAACTATTGATTTTGGATTGTGAATTGCGATGGATAAGCGAAATGGCTCACTAAACTAATTACACTTTTTTTTTTTGGGAAAATAGCTGCATGCGATGCAATTTTCATTTTGGGTCATTTAAAAGCAGCCTCTTGTTTTTGTTCATTTTGTCCACTAAGGAAGTCTTATTTTACCATATACTGCTCTCTTTTGGTTGTTGGCGGTGGAGCTGTGGCCTTGGTTTGACTCGTACATTTCTCACTTATTTATGTTTACCTGTGCAAGCTGTTTGCATTTTATTGAACCCTTTTATCTTCTCTTGTATCATCAGGCCAGGCAGTCATTGATAGTCCGAGGTCTCTTCCCCATGCTTGCTGATCCCAGACACCCTGTAAGTTTGCATCCTCAATCTCAAGTATTCTTCTCTCAGTTCACTTGGTTAGGGATGTCTATAGATTTTTAATGACTCGGGTTGATTGAAATAACTCTGCGGTTGAAATAATACAGGCCGATTCAACAAGTGCAACAAATGAATCCGTATTGAAGGTCGCTCTCGAGCACGGGAAGGCTCTCGGTATCATCAAATCACATGACCGAGTCGTCATTTGTCAGAAGGTTGGCGATGATTCTGTTGTCAAGATCATTGAGCTGGATGATTAGATCATAATCTTCAGCCTTTTACTATATTTTGAGATAATTGACTATAAATCTATTTGGGAAAGTTATGGTGTTTGGCAGGTAAAACACAGGACATAAATGACGACAGAATTTTTGGTTGTTAACATGTGATCCTTGACAATAGTTAGTCTCCTGAGGGACTATAAAAAAAATTGCGAGAATTGATTTAAATGCATCACCGGGATAAATGAAACGGTCTCACAATAAGTTATAAGGAAGACCGTCTCTTTGAGATACTGCGAGTCTCTGACCGTGTGAAGTCATGGATGACATGATCTCGAATTTTTAGTTGTAGCATTTATGAAGTTTGATTTTATTGTTTATGCAGCAATATATATATGCAACTTTCATGTTTTAAATCAGGGCTTTGATGGGAAGTATACTTCGGAAACGCTGACTATGTGCAGCATGTGTGTGTATTTGTTGACTGTCCAATCTATCCGTCATTAGTCCCTTTTCTGTGCAATGTGTTTGATCGTAACACAATAATTACGGTACCAATCTTTTCATTGTCAATGAAGGAATGGAAATAGATGTAAACGTCGGGAATATAATTGAAGGTTATTTACGAAAATAAAATGCACATAAAAGTAACGGTACGACCGGACATAGGACAGACTGATTGTCATGTTGACGGAAACCATGTGGACTGATTGTCATGTTCAGCGTTTAACTTTAAAAGAAGAAACAATCTTGTTAGTAACCAAAGAAAGTTTCAAGCTGAATAAAGAAACTCAATGGTAATACTTCAAACTAATAATCGTTTCCAGCCAATTTAATTTACTATTTAATTTACTTCACTATTTAAAGTCAAAATCTTGTAAGTTGCAAGTTTTTTAAACATAGGATGAGTTAAATAGATGAATGAGACAAAAAAAAGGAGTACAATATTTAGGAGAATAATCTTGTCTCATCTGTCTATATGGGTAATATTTGACCTGTTTTACAATTAAGACGGATAGTACCATTTTAAGGTAGACCAACGGTTTAAGTTAGATTTGGAAGCTCCACCCTTTAATTGTTGGCTTCGACAATAAAGCTTTGATTTGGAAGAAGGATATAAGTAAATCAATCTCGATGGAGTTAGAACTTTGAGCTCCAGTAGTTCGACTTCAGGCTTAGCTCATTACTCATTGATCCTAAATAGGTGAAGCTCGAATTTGGCTTGAAATGTAGCTTGTGCTCGGTTAAATCATTAGGTTTTTACTAAAGTCTCTAAGAAAAATTAAAAAAAATACACATAATTACTAGTACAATTTAAGTACAAAGATAACATGTACTCCATTTATTAAAGTATAGATAATGAACGTGAATTTTTTGCGTTTTTTGGGAGAACCGTCCTCCTTATACCTAAAGTTAAACATATACTCATAACACTTGACAATGTTATTAATATAGTTGGTAAAGTTATGAGAGTTGATGGTCATTACCTGAGTTCAAACTCCGTCAACATCAAAAATCACCCATTTAATTTGTAAATAGGTACGAGATTAAAGAAGAGTCATTCTATGCCACGATTAACAATAATATTTGGGTGTCACCCTCTCACAATTATTTTTAATTGAAGGGGTCCCCTCTCACCCCATGTGAGAGGGTGGCGCCCAAATTGGGTGTCACCCGGTGACGCCCTTTCATTTTCCAAACAATAAAGGGTTAAGAAAAATAAATAAATGAATACAGAAGATTGGTGGCTCAATAACTTATTGAGAAACCGACTCTCTAAATATTGACGATTTTAATTGAAACCTGAGATCATGAAACTAAACTCCAACTTTAATCAAACCAATTACAACTCATTTATATTCCCCCTAATCCATACCAATCTCCCTTTAAATTACAAGAAGACACTCACAAGTTACACCAATATAATATCATATCACATCAATTTTCTAACAACCAAATTGATTTATAATCACACCATAATTCCCCCCATCCTCATCCAAATTTGAGTTAATGTTCTACAAGACCCCACACAACACAAACAACACAAACTTTCATCTAAGACGAGGATATCCGTATTAAAATTAAAATCAGTTAAATATGCACATAAAATATATAAAGAAGAACAAAAAATTTATCTTATATACCCATGTAAAATAATCATCTATCTACTAAATGAATAGGCATCCTCACAAATTTTCTCTCCAAAAAGCATCTTTTTAAATAAAGTAGCTAATAACAATTATATATACATTAACTAAGTAAGGAAACTAATAATTATGATAAATTATTTCATTAAATTATTATTATTTCATTAAAATTAATCTTTTCATCAAATTATATTTTTGACTAACTCTAATCTATGTTATTTTAATTTAAATATTAAAAAAAATTGTATCAAACTATGAATTACTAAATATTTAACCGATGCTATTATTTTAGAATAATTTGACTCATATTAGGTATAATACAAAATTATAAACCATTTTAATTACTTTCGAGGCAAAAAATTGAGAAAATTTATAAATTTAAATCATTAGCTTATTTGCGGTATAAAAAAAATATTTTTTTTTTCAAAAATACATTTCAACATGTCACTCAATTATCTTAATTAATTTTCAGTTTCAACTTTTTTTATTTCTCAAAGCAAAATGCATTGACGAGAAAAATGAACAATTAATAAAATACCACTATTATATACATATGTAATTTATTAGAAATAAAAATAACTCTATAAGACGTGCATTTAATACACGGGGTCTAAACTAGTACTCTATTAACTATTTTAATTTTAATTTTAATTTTAAGACGAATATCCCGTATTAAAAAGACTAATCGAAAATTCCCCAATCCTCATCCACATTAGGAGTCAATGTTGTACAATAGACCCCACACAATATTAACAAACTACTCCACCTATCCCTTCCTTTGAGTTCCTCCTCTTCCCCCCTTCCTCCAAAACTCCCAGCTCACTTCCACAACAAAAATCCAACCTTTTTCTTCCTACAAATAAAAAAAATGCCAAAAATTTCCAACAAAATCACATAAAATCCCCAAATGAATTTCTCAAAACCCCTCTTAATCATTCTCTCAATCACCATTACATAATTATAATTATAATTATATTAAGAATCATCTCATATTATCAAAATTAGTGGGTCAAAATGGGAGCGTCGCTCTCGAATTTATCAGAGGGCGGCGCGGGAAATATCGAAAGCGGACCGGGTTTAGGAGATATACCAGAGGCCTGTGTAGCGTGTGTGTTTATGTATCTTAAGCCGCCGGAGATATGTAATCTTGCGCGGCTTAATAGGGCGTTTCGTGGTGCTGCGTCTTCGGATGCCGTGTGGGAGACTAAGTTGCCATTGAATTATAGAGAGATTCTTCAGTTTCTTCTTGTTGATGATTTCCAGGATCTTTCTAAAAAAGACATTTTTGCCCTTCTTGCTAGATCCATTTCCTTTGACGATGATAATAAGGTATTTTCTTCTTTTTTTGGAACCTTTTTTTTGTTTGAAAAGGATTTGATTGTTTAATTAGGGGTTTTAATTAGTTCTTTGAAGGAAATTAGGATTTTTAATTTGGGCATTTGAAGGATTTGATTGATTTGGGTTTGTTGATGTTGAGCTTAGGTGTAAATTAGGGTTTTAATTTGGGCATTTGCGGAGAAGTATGGGTTTTGATTTGGGCATTTGGGGGAAAACTTAGGGTTTTTAATTTGGGCATTTGGGGGAAAGTTGGGGGATTTTATTCGGGCATTTGAGGGAAAGTTAAGAGTTTTTAATTGAGGCATTTGGTGGAAAATTAGGGTTTTTGATTTGGGCATTTGGGGGGAAATTGGGGTTTTTGATTTGGGGGTAACTTAGGGTTTTTGATTTGAGCATTTAGGAAAAATTATGGTCTTTAGTTTAGGCATTTGGGGTTAAGCTAGGGTTTTTTTTGGGGGGATTGTGAAATGTAGTAACTGTAAAGAAAATTGGTGATTTTAGGTTTCTAAATTATATGGAGAAATTTGGGTTTCTTTGATTTTTGTGTATTATGGGGGAAATGTTAAGGTTTTTCTAGTTTTGGTTAGGGAGATCATGTAGGTAGGTTCTATGTAGTTTTTAATGTTGTTGGAATTTGATTTGTTTATTAGTTAATGATGTTGATTTGGTTTTGTTTTGGTGGAGGAGAAATGAGATTGTGATCATGTGTATGTGTGTGTTGCTTTGTTTGTTGAACAGCAAGTGTGGGTGGATAGATTTACGGGGAGGGTGTGCTTATCGGTTTCGGCCAGGGCAATGGCAATCACTGGGATTGAAGATAGGAGGTACTGGAACTGGATGCCTACTGAAGAATCCAGGTAAATTTCCATATTTACTCTATTTACTGTTTTTGTTATGCTGTATGGGATTTTTTGTGAACCCTTTTCACGGAATTTACTTGTGAGATGTACTGTTGATTGGGGTTATTTCAATTGATGAGAAGATTAGTTGATGAACTTAGTTAGGAATTTAGATCGCATGGTATGAAATTTGATTTGAGAATCATACTTGGAGTTCACCAGTTAAATGTTGGAATTCTATACAATTACGTTCTAGGTTCTAGTCAGTATCAGTGGGAACTCTCCCCTGTATATTTCTGATTTGTTGGATTTTGGGATCTTAAACAAAAATGGGGTAGGAGTTGTTAATTCTGGATCCTAAGGAAGGAGGACCGGTTGAGAAATGAGGTGATAAGAGAGAAAGTAGAAGTTGTGTATATTGAATGTAAGAGGAATGATGATCATTTTAAAATGGTTTGGCCATGTGAGATGAAACTTATGAGGCCCAAGGAAGAAGCTCGAAGATTGGTGAACATTTAAGATTGCAAAGGTAAAGAAGACCTAGAAAACATAGATAATGGATTGAAAATGATGAGTTTTTTGGGGATTAAATGACCAATAATAACCTGACCCAAACTTGATTTCACTTGGAGAGTTGGACTTGACCTGACAATGTGTGAACCCGATATTAGTAGACCCCCTTATCCTGGCTTGAAACCAACCCAGCTGACTTGATTGTTAACTCTTTATATTTGGTGGCCTTTCTAGATTTATGGATGATTCTAAAAAATTTACGTAGAATTGTAAAACCGGCATTGCTCTCTTGGATTCAGTTATGACTAACTAACTAACTAACGACGTAAGTCATAATCATAAAATCGTAAACTAATGTGTCAAAATAACTTAGCTAACTTGGTCTTTCCTTCTACTTCCTTTGTAAGCGGATGTGGTTTGATACTCTCTATTCTTTGCTGGAAGTATTGTAGCTTTTCAGAAGAAATGAAGTTTACCCATTACTATTCACCTCTCTTGTATTAGTACCTACCAATTTAGGTTTGTTATGATGGTGGTGCTTATGGCTTCCTCAATAATTACATTTGATGACTAAACCCCCTTTTTCCATGAATGCAGTTAGCAGGGAAATTTTAGATTCATTTATGTTCGATTAGTTGTTTAGGCAAGCTTAAGTGTAAGGTTAATTGACAGTGTCAGGAATTTTATGAGTCACATAGTTTATTGTGCATGTGTTGAAAATAGATATTTGTATGTGGCATGTGGTCCATGTGGAGCCATTTGTTCCCATGCGGCTCCTTGTAAAGTTTTGATAATAATTCCGTTGCGGTATTAAAAGTTAAAACTCATAACCAAAAAGAAATCATATTGGTTTCTCTGTCTGTCAGCCAACTCTCTATCATATGACCCTGCCTGTGTTTGAAACTCAACGCTTAGAGTGGATATTTTATTTGGAAAGTTTCAATTTAGGCCGAAAATATGAGTTTTTGCCGTAAAATGGTTGAATCTGACACTTGGACACTCAGCCATGTCCGATTCACTAACTGAGCTTAAGTAACATAGGTTGATTCTCTTATGTTTCAAGGCTTGTACATATCTAGTCATTCTCCCCATCATTTCTATATGATGTTTGCTTTTCATCTTAATGTCTTGGAACGATTTCTCTTCTTCTTAGGTTTCAAGTTGTGGCTTATTTGCAACAAATATGGTGGTTTGAGGTGGATGCAGCTGTAAAATTCCCTTTTCCTCCCGACATATACACACTTTCATTTAGGCTACACTTGGGGAAGTATTCTAAGAGACTAGGAAGGCGTGTAAGCAACTTTGAACATACACACGGGTGGGAGATCAAACCAGTTCGATTTGAGTTCACTACTTCCGATAATCAGCATGCCACTTCGGATTGCTGTTTGGATGATGATGGGGAACAAGATGAGATGAAAGGAAACCTGAAACGTGGGTGTTGGATTGATTACAAAGTAGGTGAATTTATTGTCACTGACTCGGAACCTTCTCTGGAAATCAGATTCTCTATGAAGCAGATTGATTGCACTCATTCCAAAGGTGGATTATGTGTAGATTCCGTATCTATCATCCCTAGTGATCTCAGATCTCCAAGACTGGTTCTCAAGTAGCCGTAATCAACATTCATGTCGAATATCACAAATACTTCTTTAAGGTGGTTGTACATAAACATTTTCGTAAACCACATGTTATTTACCTCAAATGCCCCCCAAAAGGTAATTATTAAAAGGCTCTTTTAGGGGTATTTGTGTAAATGGCGTGTTTTACATTATGTTAGTGTAAACCCGCGTTAAAAGAGACTCTTTCGCCGAATGGTTAGTTTCAGGGAATTTCTTCGCCGGGTTTGTCCTGCTGCATACACTGTAAATGCGGTATGGGAGGATGACGGTCTCTGTTGGTTTTGGGTTTGGCTAGGTATGTCCTCTGTAATCTCACGTAAGTAGCTTTGTCGAGTTTTGCTTTATTTTTATACGTCCAAGTTATATCAAATATGTAGAGAATTTGTTATCGGGTTTTGCACAGATGATTCGTTTTTGAGCTTGTGAGTATCCGAGTTTGAACTGATGTGGGGCATTTTCATCATGTAAATTATGTATGCATTCTTTTATAATTATTATCCCTAGTATTTATTTACAGAGTACTATACATTGAAGGCTTTAGTCTTTTCGACTTTGTTGTGCCAGTTTTTTCATTCTTGGTCATCAATGTGTGTGTACCTTCTGTTTCTAATAGGCAGGCATGTCCTCTATGATTTGGTTTAGCAAGATGACGGTATTAAGCAAACCAATGTATCATCAAACTCCCCTCGCTCGTTATATGTTAATGTCGAATTTACACAAAGATAAGGCTGTGTACATGTAGTTTTCTGTTAAAGCGGTTATTATAATCTCGCAGCGTGAGGGCAGGAGGAAATATTCAGAGCAGATGGGTGATTTGACGATGGTTTTTTACTCGATGTTTGACCCTACCGACAACTGGATTAGTCTCCGTTAATTGGTACAGTACATTCGCTCGCTTTAGATCCATGAATGCACGATCCAAATTGGGTCCAGGCATATTTGGAATAGTTCAAATGGTCCTTCCAAGATATTTGGCTAGAAAACCCATTTTGACTAATGTTCAGTTAGTTGGTCCCAGCTCGCAGCCCCTTGCTGGGCTGGAAATGAAGGCAAAAGAGGAATACGATGAGATGAAGAGATAAAACATTGGACCATAGAGTGACTGGCCGACTAGAGCAACTCTACTATGGTTGTCAATTTAACCCACTTGCTACTTGATGTTGAGCAAATGATTCAACTATAACCCAATTGTTTAACACTAATTTTTATTTAAGACCGTTTTAAATTAAGACGATTTTTACACCTTATTAAAAGGGTCCCCATAATGCCACGACCATTATGTATGGAGTCACTGGATTTATATGGTACTTTTCTATCATACCCTTTTGCACTTCAAGTAACCTAAACAAAGTTAGGGGCATTATAGTCCAAATCACAACAAATTCAGTGGAGCAGTTTATTGGTCCCGTGGAAATAGGGCTACCCTATTAAAATAGAGGTGGAAAAAAAAAAGGCTCTGAGAGATCTTAAATTAAAATGATTTTAAGCAACACCAACCGATTGAATAGATAGAGCTCGATTTCTCAGGCTCAACTCTCAAGCCTTGTAAGATTTCATGCCTTTTTACCTTTGTCTTCATTTAAAATTTTGGCTCCCATTTTGTATGTAGTGGCTAGGGATGGCAACAGAATCCTGATCCTGCCCAGATTCTGCCCAGATTCTGAGATTCAGATCCTACGGAGCGGATATGGATCGCGATATTTAAGATCCAGTGGATAAGGATATGGATATGGATCGTAGGGTCGAGATTCAGATCCTATCCTTAGATCCATTTTTATTTCATTTTCTTAAAAAATAAGTTCAGCTAAACAAATAGTAAAATTATAAACTTTGTTCTTTTAATTTTTTTCATAAATCAAACCATGTTTTTTTCTGATTAACATTTTTTGGTTAAAAAAAGATACTTTTTTAGTGTTATTGTAATTTCATAAGACTTTATTTTTATGTTTTTAGAACTTTAGCTTTATTATTAGTATCTAATAAAGGAAAATAGTATGTTACATCGTAGTAAAATACAAAAAATAATATTTTCATATTTTAAGAGGGACTTTTCTTTTATTATCAAAAGGATATGAATATAACCTGATCAAATCTAGATCCTGCGGATCCGGATATGGATATGGGAATTTCAGATCCTGTAAATATGGATCGGATCTGGATCTTATAGGATCCTATCCAGATCCTACCCATTGCCAGTGGCAGACTAGGTAGCACGGACACTCCTTCTAATCAGTTGTTCCGTTTCCGACACTGTGTCGGACATGCCTAAATGTGTTAGATACCTATAAACGAGGAATGAGATCTTGAAAGACGGAAAGACATTGATTAAAAGACGGGTTTGAGTGGGAAATGAGAATAAGGAGTTGTTTGGTCCATCTAGGAATTTAATTGATGTAGGAAGTTACAATTCACATGAATTGAGTTCCTATATAGAATTCATGGGAAATAACCTTGATGGGGCATATTCTGCACCGCTGACCAAGTCAACATATTGAGCAAGGTCAAAGATATCCACAGCCTTAGACAGCCTAGCCGATGCATCCTGTCGGCCTGTCAGCATGGGTCTCGGCATGGCAACCTGCCAGCCGGGACACGTACCCGCGTACTCATATCCAAGACCCCTCGGCGGTGAGTCAACAGGGCCCGCCGGCCTGCCATAGGTCCCTCGGCCGAGGGGTAGATCAGTCTTTCCACCTGCTAGCCACTTGGCCACTTGGCCACTACGCGACAAAAGGTGAAAGCCTATAAATACTCCTCAACCCTCATTGAGGAAAGGATCCACAACTGAACCTAAATACACTATTCATCTGGTAATATCCTCCTTATCTCTCTACCATATACATCCAGCCAAGTAACACAACTTAATCCTTTGAGTTTACTGACTTGAGCGTCGGAGTGAGTACGCTTGGCACCAAGCCAAGCCCTCAGTTCGTTCATTGTTGCAGGAGAGGCCGAGAGGAACAATTAAGGAAAGAAGGATTCAACTCAAGACATTATTCTACAAGCCACGGGTGGTAACAATACTTGCTCTGGAATTACACCCGGAACAATTGGCGCCGTCTGTGGGAAAACGACACTAGAAGCTAGTCACATTCATTCCCAAACAAAAAACACACAAAAACAAACCCACCCAAAAAGCCAAGAAAATGTCGAAACAACAAGACGCAGTCGTGACCGACGAAACCGCGTTCTACCACGAGGATACCTTCAACAATTTCGAGTCGCGTGACCCTCCACCCGCGGAGTAATCCAACCGGAGTTCGGGATGCCAATAATACGGACACGCCGCCCGACCAACCAGGTCACCATCATGGGACATGTGGTTGACATAGCAAAACTGAAAATGGTCCTGGACCTAATTAGTAATACGCCCGCTCACACTGTCACACCGACAAGAGCGACGGAAACCGTCCAGGAGACCAGGGCCCAAAATGTGACTCCGAGAAATTTGAACGGAGCGCTAGGAGAAGCTGACCCAGCCAAGTCGCCGGGGGAGCCCAAAGTGGGCGTGGTAGACCTAAGTCCTTCCCGTACTCGTGGGAGGACAGCGTCCCCGCAACACGAACGAGGCTTACCCCAAAGGAACCAGAGGAGTCCGACTCAGCAGAGTTGGAGGAGAAGTCTGAGTCGAAGAAGGAGTCCTTCCCGCTACGAGGGGAGGAGCCGGATTAGGAATGCGAGGAGCCGATTGCCGCGTATCGTTCGACACGTGGTCAGACAGCCCCTCAACGCCTACGTCCTAGAAGTCCAGGTGCCAACCAAGCTCAAGTTACCACCTCTATCATACAAGGGAGATAGTGATCCAGCCGACCACGCTGAGGCCTTCGAGTCTTACATGTCGGTATGAGAGCAGCCCGATGAGGTCTGGTGCCGAGTTTTCCCAACAACTCTGCATGGGATGGCTCAAAGCTGGTACAAGGGGCTTCCCGACGGCTCGGTATACTATTACGCCGACCTAAGGGACGCCTTTCTAGCCCAGTACTCTTGCAACAAGAGGAGGGCCGTGGAGACGTCCGACCTCCTAACTATCAAACAGGAGGGGGGCGAGTCTCTACGAAGCTATGTGAAAAGGTTCGACGGAAAGGTCCAGCAGATTCGAGAAATTAACCCCGAACTGGCGGCCTTCGCACTGATGAAAGGCCTCCCAAGGGGAGACTTAAAAAATGAGCTCATCAAGTGCGGAGGCCTGGGCTGGGATGCCGCCAGGAAGATGGCCGACCAGGCCATTAAGGTAGAGGACTATCACAAAACCTGGGTAGGCCCCAGTGAGGCCGAGCACTCAGAAAAGAAGAGCCACCGGGAGGACAACCCGGATGAAAGACGCCGTGACCACGACGGGTCACGATCCGATGAAAGACGCCGTGAGAATAATAGGTCACGGTCGGACAAGTCTGCCTGGAAACAGAACTCGGCGGACGCCGGGGGGAGCTCGGGAACGTACTACAAAAAACGATACGATGCCCACACCCCCCTGGTCGAATCGGCCGCCGAGGTCTTCGCTTTGAGCAAGAACGAGGGCCAGAAATGGGAAAGACCCCCTAGGCCGAGGAGCGACGGTGACACGAGCCGATCGTGAGTACCACGGCCCACACGGACACTTAACCAACGATCGCCGACATCGAAGAACGCCATCGAAGAACCGATCCGGAAGGGGAGCCTCGGCAAATATGTTGCCGGTGGCCAAAGATCAGATGCCGGCGGGTCAAATAGCAAGTCCGTCTTTGAACGGATAGGAGTAATCCATGTTGTCAACAGGGGCGACGGGAACGATGGGTCCGCTCATGGGCACAAACGGCACCTGAATGAACCATATCAGGCCATCAACTTCGTGCCCAACACAGCCACCCCCGCTCCCAGCATCCCCGATATGACAATCGGACAGGAGGACTACGAGGGAGTCATCGCTCTTCATAGCGACCCACTTACAGTCCGCCTGGACATAGCCAACCACTTGGTGGAGAGGTGCTTGATTGACACAGGCGCCTACACAAACGTTATGTACAGAGAATGCTTTCTCAGCCTCGGTCTGAGGATTGAAGACCTGAGCCCCTGCACCAACCCGTTGTACATCTTTTCTGGAGCGGTGCGGTACCCCCAGGGTCGGTCAGGGACACGGTGAGGTTCGGCGAGGGAGGCACAGCCAAGAATGTTATGTCTGAATTCGTGGTCATCGACGGCACGTCTGACTACGACGTTCTCATAGGTCGGATCACTTTGAGCGAAGCCGACGATGTGATATCCATCCGGGCCCTGACATTGATATACGTCTCGGACCGGGGGGAAGCACATAAACTCGTCTCGAAGAACGAGAAGGATCCCGGCGTATGGGAGATACACACTAACGGCCCTTCCAAGACGGATAGCTCGAAAGCCAGCATCGTTATTTTCAGCCCGAACGGAGACGTGTTTGAGCACGCCTTAAAGCTTACCTCCGTGACCTCAAACAACGAATCCAAGTACGAGGCAGTAATAACCGGAGTCAAGCTAGCCAGAACCGCCGGTGCGGAGCATGTCGTGGTGAAAACAGATTCGCTTTTATTGACCAACCAGATCAAAGGAGAGTACAAAGCTCGGGACTATAGGACGACAAGGTATCTAGAGAAGGTGAGAGCCGGCGCTTCAAAATTAAAATCCTTCCAGATACAGCACACTCCCAGGTCCGAGAGCGGCCGAACCATCGGCATGGTTGAAGGAGCAGAGACAGAGGAGGTGGAGATGGATCCAGGCCGCACCGTAACCGTCGGTGTCAACTTGGAACCAAAATTCAGGGCCAAACTCCTGGACCTGCTAAGGAAAAATAAGGACGTCTTCGCCTATTCGGCGGCCGAGATGCCGGGTGTGAGCCGGGAGGTAATTACTCACAAGCTAAACGTACTTCCCACCGCTCGCCCCGTCAAGCAAAGGATGAGGAACTCCTCAGTCGAGAAAGATGAGGCCATCAAAGCCGAGGTAGATAAACTACTTGAGGCGGGCTTCATTATGCCTTGCACTTACCCTGAGTGGCTAGCCAATGTTGTGATGGTAAGGAAATCATCGGGAGCATGGAGAATGTGTGTAGATTTTACCAATCTTAATAAAGCATGCCCCAAAGATTGTTATCCTTTGCCTCGAATAGATAGCTTAATCGACGCCACGGCAGCTACACCATGCGAGCACGCTAGACGCCTTCTCGGGGTACCACCAGGTATTCATGGCTGAGGAAGACATGCCTAAATGCGCATTCATCACCGCTAACGGCACATACATGTACAAAATGATGCCGTTTGGTTTGAAAAACGCCGGCGCAACATATACAAGACTGGTGGACAAAGTGCTCCAAGATAAAAAAGGGCGAAACATTGAGGCTTACGTCGACGATGCTATTGTGAAAAGCAAGTCTGACAGCGAGCACCTAGCCGATTTACACGAAACATTTTGTTCACTAAGGAAATACAAGATGAAGCTCAACCCAATGAAATGCAACTTTGGTGTCCCAGGCGGGGAAAATTCCTCGGTGTACTTGTCAGTGCCAGAGGCATCGATGCAAATCCGGACAAAATCCAAGCAATCCTAGACCTGCCGGAACCAAGGAATCGAAAAGAGGTTATGATGCTGACCGGGAGAATGGCGGCTCTCGCCCGTTTCATCTCTCGGTCAGCCGACAAGAGCACCCCATTCTTCAAAGTATTGAAAGGGAATAAGGACTTGGTGGGGGGAGGAACAGAGCACGGCTTTCAAGCAATCGAAAGCTCATCTTCGACTCTCCCAACTCGTCTGTGCCGATCATGGGGAGACGCTATACCTATACATAGCAAGTAACCTCGGCCACGGTCGGCGCCGTGATCATAAGGGAAGAAGACAAACAGCAACACCCAATCTACTTTGTCAGCCATACGCTGTTGCCCGCCGAGAGAAATTACCCACTAATTGAAAAAGCAGCCTTCGCCGTCGTCGTTGCCACAAGGAAATTAAAACCTTACTTCGACGCACACCTTTTGTGACGGTCCTAACCGATCACCATTGGAGAAAGCTTTGGAAAAATTCGAACAATCCGGCAGGCTCATCAAATGGGCGGTGGAACTCTCTGGTTTCGGCATTCAGTACAAACCAAGGCCTTGGATAAAGGGGCAAGCACTTGCAGATTTCTGGCCGAATGCACATATCAAGAAGAGCCAAACCCAGGCATATGGGAGGTTTACACCGACGGCTCCTCCACGACGAACGGCTCGGAGAGCCGCATCCTTATCATCACCCCAAACGGGGACGAGTTTGAGTACGCCTTGAAATTCACCTTCTCGGCCTCGAACAACGAATCCGAATACGAGGCGGTGATAACCGGAGTCGAGCTAGCTAGGGTCGGAGCGAGAACACATTGTGTTGAAGAGGACTCACCTTTGTTGGTTACTAACCAAATCGAGGGGAGTTTGAGGCTCGGGACGACGGAATGGTAAGGTACCTAGAAAGGGTAAAAGCCGACGTAGCAAAATTGAAATCTTTCCAAATCCAATGCGTTCCCAGATCCGAGAACAACCGGGCCGACACTCTCTCCAAACTTGCCAGCTCAACCATCAAGAATGTCAGCCGAACCGTGCTGGTAGATATCAGGAATGTGAAGAGCATCACTGAGACCATCGGCATGGTGGGCAACATAGAGACCGAGACAACGTGGATGACTCCGATAATGAAATACAAACTCACAGGAGAATTGCCGGAGGACCGCAATCCCTCGGCCAAAATAAAAAGGATCGCCGCCAGGTACTTGGTGTTCGAAGGGGAACTGTACAGAAGATCCGTAATAAGACCACTCTTGAAGTGTGTCGGTCCAGCCATAACCAAAATAAAAGTGTTTGTTCCCTCCACAAAATTGCCACAAGGCAGGCACTCAAAGAGAAGAATTGCTATCGAGCCATAACCCCGATTACCTCGGCCTTAGCCGAGAGCGACGAGGACACAATGACCGATACGCTAGAAGAATTGCTATCGAGCCATAACCCCGATTACCTCGGCCTTAGCCGAGAGCGACGGGGACACAATGACCGATATGCTAGAAGAATTGCTATCGAGCCATAACCCCGATTACCTCGGCCTTAGCCGAGAGCGACGGGGACACAATGACCGATACGCTAGAAGAATTGCTATCGAGCCATAACCCCGATTACCTCGGCCTTAGCCGAGAGCGACGGGGACACAATGACCGATACGCTAGAAGAATTGCTATCGAGCCATAACCCCGATTACCTCGGCCTTAGCCGAGAGCGACGGGGACACAATGACCGATACGCTAGAAGAAATGCTAAAGACGTTACGCAGTTGAGATATGCATCCTAACTGACTCGGCCATACCGGCGGTAGAAACGAAGGCACTCAATTAATAACGCAAGAGGATAAGTAAAGGTTCGTGATCAAAGTCCCGGCCGAGCCGAGGACCAAAAGGATAAAACTCTATTGAAAATGATCAAGGAGAGTACAGACGACGGCCGTCCCCATTAGGGATAGCCTAAACTCTACCTACCAAAGCTTTACAAAAAGCTTGGAAACAAAAAAAAAAACAAAAGGTTACAGACTTGGGATTTGAAGCGCCAAAAGATGGCAGGGAGAGAAGGCTCAATAATTGGCCCCCGAACAGCTAAAGCTATCCGAGACGCCAGGTGAGTCTGGTGACGACCGCCCGTCTCCCTATGCTGCCTCGTTCTTTGCTCAAGAAGCGAAGACATCTTGAACCGGCTCAAAGAGAGGGCTCGACATTTTCAAGTGCCTTGGCCTCGGCCTATCCGAGCCGCCTTCGCCGCCTCCGCCTTCTCGCGCGCCGCCTCATGACCTCGGCCATCTCGTCCGTAAGTCTGTTCAAATTTATCCCACGGGAAAGAGCCATCGGGGACAAGTCTTTTTATTGCCTCCCTGGCCGCTTCCTCGGCCTGGTCCCGGAATTGGGCGCACATTTTAGGGAGAAGATCATCTTGGAGCATTTCAATATCCTTCTCCTTTTGCGCAAGGGCAGCCTGCACGTCCCTGAGCGCCTCTTCCTTTTTGGCAACCGAGGCGTCGTAAGCGCCCTTATACCTATCCCGCTCCTCCATCATCTTGGCAGTAGCGGCATCAGCATCCTCAACTTTGGCCCTCTCGGCCGCTAACTGTTTCTCAGTTTCTGCCACGCGCTTCTCGGCAGCAAAGAGATCCAGCTTAGCCTTCCCGGCTTCCCCCCTCGCGGCAGAGAGGTCAAGTTTAAGCTTTGCGATCAGAGGCGCAACTTGGGCCATGGTTTTTTCCTGCTCCAAGATGTAGGAGCCGGCTTGTTGGGTCCACCTGGCCATCTTCTTATATAATTTCACACCCTCTGCCACAAGCTCGGAGGGAGGAGTCTTCTGAGCCGAAGAGTCAACGATGACATTTCTGTCACCCGCCTTCTCAATAGCCTTCTCAGGCTGCTTCCCTAATCGCCGTTCAGTAAGAACGGCAGCTGCCGAAGGAGGATCTACAAAAAATTTACACGGAGCATCCATGTCACCATGCATTGACACATCAGAAAGCCGGTCATCAGGGATGTCCAGCGAACCGGCTAAATCCGAACCGCAAGTTAGATCCGTACCAGTTTGGACCCTCTTAGTTGGAGGGCCGGTAGGCTTCTCCCCGGCAACGGTGGAGGCAGATGGTGGCTCTTTTCTCTTCTTTGGAGAAGAAGGGCCCTTAGCAACGGTCACCACCTTGTCAGTGATGTCGATAATCTCCACATGATCCTTCTGCACCACTGGGGTCGAGGAGGGAGTGGACACTTATTTGTTTGTCATTAAGTAATTCACATTTTCCATGAATTAAGTTCCTATATGTTGTTTGGTTAAAACATCTCAATTCCCATGATTTTTGATAATCATAAATTTATTTATACTCTCATAAAACCGACACTTAAATTAGTAATTGAAGACAATAAAAATATTTTCGTTTATTTTATTTTCTATAGAGATCCTATATGAAAAAAAAAACAGACATACATATACTACAAAATGAAGAAAAAGAAATGAAAAGGATTCAAATTGCTTCATAGTTAGCGAGCTACATACAAAGAACCGAAACTAGATAAAATAATTAAACAAAGTATTGTCATCCAAATAGTATGAGATTGAGTTTGTATGATGCATGCATGACAATTCGATGCCATATTTCGCATAATACAAGAATGCTGGGTCATTTTTGTCCTAATTATAAGATGATAGATACATCACATACATGTATTATTGCATTTTTTACACTAGATAATATTATGAAGTAGGCAATTGAATAAATCTATGAAAATTGGTTGGGAGTATATGATACTGCACAAAAAATTTCGGACATATCTGTTGCAAGCTTATATGTAGTAGATAAGACAAAAGCAGAGTGCCTAGTAGATAAGACAAAAACAGAGTATTTAGGGAATATCAATCTGTTTTATCTTATTTATTCACATGAATAGTATTTAACCCTCACAAACTTGTGACGGATATGTAACAAGGGAGACTAGCTTGATGAGAGTGTTATAGTGTTATTGTCGACGAATTCAACTCAAATTTCTCTACTTGGCCCTGCAGTATGAGGACATATGTACCTCCAAATCATGAAGGACCGTTCAAATCTCGTGATGAAATTATTGTCAGTTACAAACTTTCCGTATCATGAATACGTGTGAAAAGCTAATTTTACCGTTCATAGTAGTGGGGTCGGGATTCGTAGTCAGTAGAGATGAAATGGTAATATTATAAGTGGACTCTTGAAAAAATTCGAAAATTTTAACTAAAAATTTCGAAATTTACAAACTTCAACGAGGGCGAGCATCCCTGCTAGCCTCCTTCGCTCCTCGCTCAATCACTGCGTCCACGTGTAATATTGTCCACTTATCATGCAATAACTATAACCACAAATGATTTCCTCTTAACTTGTTCTTTATGGTAAAAGTAAAGGTTAACAAAATGACCAAGATGAAGAGAATAACTAAACATAATCCAAATAGAATAAAAAAAATGAGGCTTATTATTGGTAAGGTATACGATAACATGATACAGTCGCAGGACCTAAATAACAACCCATTGAACGGTGAACAGTGGACTCAGATCATTTAATCACTTCCAAGTCCGAATAAAAAATCCGAATATCCGAGCTGATAGGTATCCACTCTAAATTTCGATATAAAATATAGAACCTAATTTGAAAAATATAGATTAAATATCCCAATTTTTCATAATTTTCATCATCACATACGAATATTAATTCTAAAATCTCGATTATTATAGATATACAATCCAAACTAATGCAAGGAACTAGTTATCCGATTCGTGCTCTATCCTAAATCCAACAACAAACGTACAAAATCCCGACCAAAACAAAAAGGGTATGGTTACAAATTGATACGTTACCTTCCATAAATCGAATAATCCCCCACCTGATTAATGTCCATAATTACACTTGTGTTTGTACATCAACAGTTCAACCCACACACACAAAAAACAAGTTTTGGTTCTTCCTATACAAAACCTTGACTAAAGTCTGCTAACAACATAGCCATGGCAACAAAAAGTCTGGTTTTATATCTTTTATCATGCTCTACTGTTGCAATTCTCTCTGTTGTTTTTGTAACGCAATACCAGCAAAATCATGCAAAGGAGACTTCTCTGCTCAATTCTAGTCTCTCAAACAACCAGAAAGTTTGGCCTGTATGTCCACTTATTTATTTCCTCTGTTTAATTTTCATTTATATGCAGTGGCGGAGTCAGAATTTGAAGTTAGCGGGGTGAAAGGGTTATAGTATAAGGGAAACTAGATAAAAGTTCAAATTTTTAACTAAAAACTTTGAAATTTGCATTCTCCAGAGGAGAGCGCCCCTGGTAGCTCTCCCCTGGCTCCACCACTTTTTGCATGGATAGTTTATGTTGAAAATATTGTTATTTTTGTTGATTGTATGTGAGTTTTTGTGGGTTTATTACAGAAATTAGAATTTGGATGGAGAATTGGAGTTGCAACAATAATTGGGTTCTTAGGATCAGCATTTGGGACAGTTGGTGGTGTTGGTGGTGGTGGCATTTTTGTTCCTATGCTTAATTTGATTGTTGGCTTTGATACCAAATCAGCTGCGGCTATCTCTAAATGTAAGTTCTTCCTTATTGTTGTATCTATTATATCGGATTTTCTAACGTATATACTAAGGGCACACATTAAGAACCCAGTTGTCTCATGGTTATCTCTTGAGATATTGAAATATGTTTTCATTGGTACCATTAATAATGAAATAATCACAGGAATATTTCCACATTTGGGTTGCTGATGCGTACCCTTAGGGAACACGTTAGAAAATCCGTTGATTAATTTAAATAAAAATCAAAACTTTGGTAAGTTTTAATGTTTGAATTGCATGATTATGATGAATATGTTATGTTGGATCCGAAATATGGTTGTTGGGTAGGTATGATAATGGCAGCATCAGGAGCATCAGTATGGTATAATCTAAGAGTGCAACACCCGACAAAGGATGTGCCGATTTTGGACTATGATTTGGCTCTCTTATTTCAGCCCATGCTTATGCTTGGTATCACCCTTGGTGTTGCTCTTTCGGTTGTCTTTCCTTATTGGCTCATCACTATTCTCATCATTATTCTTTTCATAGGTTCGTTTACTCACTTTCTAACCATTTTTACCATGTCTGTCAATGTGGTCGGTCTTTGATGCTATTTGGGGTCTATGCTGAGGTTTTAATATGTCGATGTTCGATTTCTCTTACACTTTTATTGTAAATTTGTAATGGCCTTGTGTCCTTCATACCGAACAAGATTCAAGGATGCAGAAAAACTAGTACGAGTATTCAACATGTACCGGTCATGTTCTTTTGGACTTAATTTCTGTTCATTTTAGGCCCTCTACGTTCAATTCTATTCAGGGTAGTTGAGGTTAGGTTCTATAAGTTGAGTTAAGCGCAGTTCAAGTCCAAGTTCATTTTTGTTCTTCACTTCAGTTTAGCTCGATTAAAAAAGCTTTAGTCCAAAAGAACAGGGTCTTATTGTCTTAATACCGTTCTTGTTAAACCACTAGGCCAAGACTTCATGGATCTCAGGTGTCTTACAATTGAAATGTTATCGTTGCAGTTTATTGGTAGTTGTGATGATTATGCCTAGTTGGTAGTCAACATCTTGAGAGATTACTTGTATAATCGTAATTGCGCTTTTCAGGCACGTCATCGAGGTCGTTCAGTAGAGGGATTATGATGTGGAAGGAAGAGACGATTTTGAAGGTAATTATTTTGGTTCTACCAGGCTAATTGTGATTAGTTTATAGTAAATTAAGTGCCATTATGTTTTGACTCTTTTTTTTAGTGATTAGTTTCTTGTACTTTGCAGAAAGAATTTGAAAAGCAAAAGGAAACTTTTGTTAACTCCCGTGGCGAACGTAAGCAATTAATAAATCAAATTAGAAGATTCATCATTAATTTTACTATTGCCTTAACATGTTCTTTTCTGTTTGCTCAATCAATTGCAGTCCTTATAGACACGGACTACGAGCCTTTAAATCCGAAAGAAGAGAAAACTGCTATTGTTAGTATCTCAGTAAACTATCCTTCGTTTCATAGCGTTTGTACTTGGTACTGTTACATGCGAGTTTTTTATGTCGCCGATTATCACTTTAATCCTAACTTGTACAGGAAATTATTTGCGCTAACCTTAACTGGAAAAAATTGCTGCTGATGGTCGTTGTGTGGGTTGTTTTTGTTCTTGTTCAAGTTCTCAAGGTAAGCTACATTTCCATTTACGTATAGCAGTTGCATAGTAAATATCTGTCTGCTGTATTTTGAACCCAGTTTTAAAATAATGCATTTTACGCACTATCTGAACTGATTTCGATAAAATGTCGGTATTTTGGATAGCTACTGACATGTGACAATGTCTACAGAATAATGCTTCAGCCTGCAGCACATGGTATTGGGTGCTTAATCTTGTTCAGGTAACTACTGAAGTATGCATTTGAGTACCATGTGCTTTTCGTCCTAATTTGCCCATTCCTAATAATATGATTGGAATATGTCGGAAACACGACGGCTAGTTGTAGAAAAATGTTACTGATTTTGCGCTTCATTTTATCCTGTTCGTCTAGTTTCCAGTAGCTTTTGGACTGTTTGGGTTCGAGGCAATAAAGTTGTACAAAGAGGGGAAGAAGAGGAAGATATGCGGGAACACAGAGTCGGTTTGTGGAGCTTCAATTGAGTTTACTCCTATGACCATTTCATTTTGTGCACTTTGTGGTCTTCTTGGAGGCACTGTTGGCGGGCTTTTGGGTTCCGGTGGTGGATTCATACTCGGCCCGCTTCTTCTTGAGATTGGTGTAATTCCTCAGGTAACAATCGGTCATTTCATCATTGTCCTAAGACTCCTCAAAATTTAGAGTTATTATTTACGGAGTACTAATTACACGATGTCAGTGGCTGATTGGATTTTATCAGGCAGCCATACGGGTATTAGAAAGTTAATACGGAGTATCACGTATTTTGTTCTTTCAGTATAGCACCAACTAAATGTTCGTATTGTGACAGGTGGCCAGTGCGACAGCAACTTTCGTTATGTTGTTCTCATCGTCGTTGTCTGTGGTGGAATTCTACTTTCTCGGAAGGTTCCCAATTCCTCACGGTAGGTCCTGTTTTAATTTCCACTGCATATTTTCACCAATGAATGAATAAGTTGTGTATTTGGACCACGAAACTTTTGAATCACCTAATTTACTTTCATGGAGAAGAAAATGCCACCGATTTGAAATATTAGATGCGACATTTGCCAATCGCCTTTGTAATCTTGCCCCATGATTGAGTACATGGATAGAAACAGCTCCACTTATGTTACTTCAATACTTTGAAATATTAGGTGCGACATTTGCCAATCGCGTTTGTAATCTTGCCACAAAATAGTCGTGGTCGACATTGTTTCTATAACCGATGGAGCAAAAGACTCACTATGGTTTGCCAATCGCGTTTGTTTTGGCCTTTTGGGAAATTTGTCTATGCTAACTATATATGCTTGTATTTTCATGCAGCCTTGTACCTTATGTCAGTTTCACTTCTTGCTGGTTTCTGGGGACAATACTTTGTTAGGAAACTAGTTGCATTTCTGAAAAGAGCTTCTATCATTGTTTTCATCCTCTCCGCCGTCATCTTTGCCAGTGCTTTAACGATGGGTAATTACACGTTATTTTTGAATAAACGACGAGTCACTTCACTATTTAATAAAATTATCATAATCCTTAACTTTTTCGACAACTCACAAGTTAGTTCTGCTGATTATTCTGTTAGGTGTGGTTGGGACTGAGAAGAGCATTCAAATGATACACAATCACGAGTTCATGGGTTTTCTGGACTTCTGTACAAATCAATGACCGTGATCACGACGACAAAGGTTTACAATTCTTGATTTTTCATCAAAGACCAAGAGTTCAATCGTAATACTATTGTCAAATTTCTGAAATATGCCCCTCCGAACTAAAACATTCGTATGATTTATTTCTTTTTTGAAGAAAGCAATGCAAACTGCTGGTCAATAACTTGTTGACCAACACGACAAGGTAATTGTTGCACCAAAAAATAAATAAACAAGAAAGTGTATTCTTGTTGATATTTTAGTGTTAGCTTCTGGCTAACACCATTGGTATAGCATAGTACTTTGTATCATTGTTCATTTTTGGTGGATTGTTTGTTCAAGATTATGTAAACAGATACTTCATTGTTGCTAAACCGTGTGATTATGGTGATCCGTGTTCTTGTTTTATGGGAACTACAGACTGACGACCATTTTATATAATTATTGATTGATTGCTTAAAATTCTAAAAAAAAAAATGACGACATTTACGACAGAACTCAGTTTGACTTCGTCCCAGTAAGTGCTCAATCAGGGTGGCGGTGTGCTCTGCGTAGACATGTCTGGTTGCGCATTACATGGACAACTAATGATCTGGCGCTTCAACCAATTTGGATGACTGATTACAAAAGTTTGCTCAAATTTAAGGTTCGGTGAAGTTGTGGACCGTTATACTAACAATCAAGTTTGTATTAATCTATGATTCCTCTATTTTGCATAAAATGGGTGTAAAATCGTACATCATCCCAGCACTCATACCAACTACAATTTCCACAAGTAAACAATGAGCAATCAATGTAGCAAATGCCGGCTAGAATATAGCCGATAAAGTTATCAAAGGGCATAATCATATTTACGATTCAAAACTTATCAGCATAAGAAAACGTCTTCATAACTTCCTTCGCACCAAAAGATAATAAATGAATGAAGGTCATTAATCGTAATATTGTACACAGATTCTTTTCACAATCGACAGTCTTAAAAATAGCGCATTTGTGCACACACTAGACATGATTGCACAATTGGGACTCAATCAAGTGCCTGTGGAGTTGTAGAGTTCAGGATCCTTGCGGGACTTGTAGCTTGGAACTCAAGTCAATGTTTCTCTATTCATGACCAAAGAATGCATCCGCCCCATACCACCCACAAAAACAATGTCGTGTCTATAATTAGACAAAACTTGGGAAGGGATGAAGAAAGTTCAGGGTTAAACATCAGAAAACTTGAGTACCTGACGAAAGCAATCACCTACTTGGAGTTGGAGGAGCTAGTTAAAGCTGTTTTTGAAGGTTTGGGCGAAGATATAGCTTGTTTGACAGTCTTCGAGTCGGCACTTATAGCAATGCTACCCATTCCTTTCTCCATTTCTTCTCTCTCATCTTTCTCTCTCCTTTTTTTCTCTCTAGCAGCAACGTCTGCTGGCTGAGATAAAGCGGCTGGAGCAGGAACAAGACGGTGTGGGCCCATAGCAATCCATGGATGAGAAAGGCACTGGCCAGCAGTGGGCCTCTTTTCCGGGACAAAATCGAGTATTGGCACTAGAAATTCAGCCAATTCATTTGCATCTTGTTCATTGAATTCATATTTCTCCACAAGAACCTTGTTCAATGGCCAGAAACGCAAACGGCGGATATGTCTCAAGTCTCCATATCGGTTGAAGAAGTCCCTTGAATAGCGTCCACCTAATGCAATCTGGGATTGATTTAAGACAAATTCATACACCAGCCAACGCCTCAAATAACTAGACATGAAAATTTCTTTTTAAATCAGATTATATTATATATCTTCTTACCTTGCGTGGCATCATCCCCAAAAGCTCCATCATTAACGCCAAATGATCCTGTAAGAAACAAGTTAGAAATTTACATCCAAGACCTAGAAATAATATTGTCAAAAAGCTAACATGCAACTCTGCTGATCAAAAGCATACTGCTCAAGAAGGAGAAGATGAAGAAGAATAGATGTCAATCAGAAACAACAATGCCATTATCACTGTAACCACAATAGACGCCAAGTCAATCAAACAGCATCCTGTTATCAGATTTACAAAATACAATTAATAATAGGTGTAATCTAAGGGTCTAACTTGACCTACAATAAGAAATGAAGAGATGAAAATAGAGTGCATAGTTATCATGGAAAAGAAAAGCACTCGATACAAAAAAGATGCAAGAAAGATAACTGAGCTCTGTCCATTATGTCATTTCTGTTTGCCATGTAATATACGGTATCTCACTGTAGCAATTTGGGCCATTCCTGATTATATTTTTAGTTCAATGATTCCTAAATATAAATCCAATTGGTAAATCCACATCTCAATCATTCTTCACATGTTACCTTAAAAATCCTTCTCTCCCTAATCATTTATCATTCCCATCTCCTCTATTAGGCAATATATGGCTACAGGATACAGTCCACCCTGCCACCTGAGAAATAAAACTTATACGAACTACTATAATAACCTGGACCTGATAGCAAAATAGGTGGAAGTGATTTGCAGACATACGACACCTGATAGCTTCAGAAAAGAAAATACACAAGGCCGGCATTTCACAGATTACAGGAGTCTGGAACTAACAAAGTAAGATTAATGGTCCAGACATTAAGGAAAAAAGACATTTCAAGCATCGCGTCCTTGACAATCAGGGGAAAGCATTACTATTTGAGTATTTGACTACACTTCCTAATTCCTAGCATTGTTACAAGAGGCCATCAATACTCGCATTTTCCTTTGGGTCACTCGCTCACTCTTATTTGAAAGATGAGTTCAGTCCAGTATGTATGACATTATATATATCAAGATGAATTTGCAGAGACCGTGCCAGCAGAACATAAACGAAACAGAAACTACATTAATATAATTTACCTACTATTATATGTGCCAATTTGCGAGTCTCCCATGATAACAAAAAAGAAGAGAGTTTAACCCTTTATAAATCAAGAATCTACTCCTATAGCCAATTGGATCAAGGATGGACCTCGATTACACTTTATGAAGTGGATTCTGTCTCCTCGTGGGTGTAGCTCAATCTGATGTGTATCAAACTTCATCTCTTTGACCTAAATTTGATATTTGACCTGGGCCATTTACATAGCTGGAGTAGGGCCTCACCTCTACTGAGAGTTTAAATACCACTCTCAGAGTCTCAGCCTAATTTCTGTAGGACTTTAAATGTGAGTGGGCTGCTAAATTGCCTCCTGTAGCCAAATAGTTTTAGGAAACAACCTCCTTTGACTTATGAAGTCAACTACTTCTCCAATGAGTGTGACTCAGTCGCTCTCACACCCATTCTTTTTTGGAATTTTGACATAAAAAACGAAATACAAAAATGCCCAACATGATATGGGGTCGGCTAACATCATCAATCTAATTCGTTTAGGCTTGAATCCACCAATAAGGTCAAAACGCAAACTACATTGTAAAAACAGGCACGTTGTAAAAATAAAGCAAGGTAAGAAAATTGTGAACAAAAAAATCAAAACTCGAACTACATCTTCAACATAAATTCTTTCCGGATTGCCTTCTCTATCACCATATTCTCACTAATCCCCAAGACATCCATATCACTTACCATCACCTTCATCCATGTTTGTTTCGGTCTAACAATACTATCGTTTCCCCATTTCTAAATCCTCCTAACCGCACATGGCTAAACAACCTCAACCGGTTTTCACTCATTTTATCCTCAATTCATGGCTTCATGGAACACCTACTTTCTCCCCTACCACCTCGTTCCTTAGCCAATCATTTCTTGTGTGGCCACACATCCAGCGGAGCATACGTATTTCAGCTACCCTCATCTTTTGTACTATGGTGCTCGGACTCGGGTACGGCGTACGGATACGAATCCTTGTGTCGGACACTTAAAGTCATAAAATCACGGATACGAGGACACGGTTAATTAGTGGATACGGTAACTTTTGGACACGGTCAACGTATCCGAATTTCATATTTGGGCACGGTCAACATATATAAAATTTTATATTTGGAAAACCCTTTAATTAAATTTTTGTAACTACCCAAAAAATCAAATTGAATTTTGTCTTTTTCTCCTCTTAAAATAATAAAATAACAATAAAAAATCCCACCTATGACCTACCCACTTGACTCTCTCAGTGTCTATTAAATACTCCTTAAGACTTCTATTTGTTTCCCACACAAATAAAAAATAATTTCTTCCTCTTCCCCATAAAACCATCTCGTTAACCCCCCAAATAAAAAATGATTTCTCCTCCTTCCACATAAAACCATACCACCCACTATTTCTTCATCTTCTCCATTCGCATTTTCTGGAAAACACATTAATCTTCAGCTTCTATTATCTCCCTTTATTTTTGCAGTCGAAGTGTCCACTTTTTCCACTTTTTCTTGCTGCCGACCGGACACGAATTCCATGTCCGTATCCGGGTCGGGTTGTACGGACACGGGTACTCTGAGCAAAAGGGCGAGTCCGAGTATCATAGCTTTTGTACATGCCCATGTCTTACCGCCAAACACACAATACCATATAATAGCGCATATAATAGTGAAGGCCTAATAGTATATCCAGAGTACCACACTAACAGTACTCTCTAGAGTATCACTTTGCAATCCATATAGCTCTTTCTCCATGAATTTTTAACCAAAAAAATATAATATTTGACTTGCATTACCCCCATTTTTGTAAGTCACTAAATGAGAGTACCTCTTCTCTAGTGTTCATTATACCCAAATCATAAGCTAACGCAAAATCTAATATACCACTTCCTGCTTCATTCCTCTCCCCTCTCCCGAAGACCAAAATCTCTGTGAACACTCTCAAAACAAACACACTATAGCACATATGACCGTTCGAATCACCACTATTATTAATTTCTCGCTACTAGGAACACCTCGAACAACCTCCTCAAGATCATCCCAAAATTCATGTTTGATAGTAGCATCCAACCCCACATGTGGTACATAATAATTGTTACTACCTCACCCCCTACCACAAGCTTTATAGCCATAATCGTGTCACTCTCCGCATCATCAATTAACTTTCTATCAACAACTATCCCTACACCATTCTTACCTCTAACCTTTCTCGAAAACCAAAGTTTGTAACCCCAAAGGAGCTAATTCTCTCGCCTTCTCCCAACTCATTTAGTCTCTTATAAACACATTACATGAATCCTCCTCCTTTTCATAACATCTACAACTTCTACTGATCTCCCGTTAATGATCCAAAATTCCAAGTTCCACATCGCATCCTATAACCTTTAGCGTCAATCTATGATACTCGGACTCACCCTTTTGCCCAGAGTACCCGTGTCCGTACAACCCGACCCGGATACGGACACGGAATTCGTGTCCAGTCGTGTCCGGTCGGCAACAAGAAAAAGTGGACACTTCAACTGCAAAAATAAAGGGAGATAATAGAAGATGAAGATTAATGTTGTGTTTTCCAGAAAGTGCGAATGGAGAAGATGAAGAAATAGTGGGTGGTATGGTTTTATGGGGAAGGAGGAGAAATCATTTTTTATTTGGGGGGTTAACGAGATGGTTTTATTGGGAAGAGGAAGAAATTATTTTTTATTTGTGTGGGAAACAAATAGAAGTCATAAGGAGTATTTAATAGACACTGAGAGAGTCAAGTGGGTAGGTCATAGGTGGGATTTTTTATTGTTATTTTATTATTTTAAGAGGAGAAAAAGACATAATTCAATTTGATTTTTTGGGTAGTTACAAAAATTTAATTAAAGGGTTTTCCAAATATAAAATTTTATATATGTTGACCATGTCCAAATATGAAATTCGGATACATTGACCGTGTCCAAAGGTTACCGTATCCACTAATTAACCGTGTCCTCATATCCGTGATTTTATGACTTCAAGTGTCCGACACAAGGATTCGTATCCGTACGCCGTACCCGAGTCCGAGCACCATAGACGTCAATATGAGACAACCTCTAAACCCACACACGTCTTGAATGCGGTTGCACATTTGACACCACCGCCGCTTGCCGGGGTGGCACACCGCTTCTGGAAAACGACTTAGGAACCCCGAAAAATTTCCACTACACCCACGATTAAGAGATGCAGCACGCCTTAAGCGCGCCTCCTGGCGTAGAGGTGGCGCGTTGCTTCGGGGCAACGTAAACTTATCACAAACCTACTGCAACACTCTTCCTTTATCCGGGCTTTGGAGTGGCAGTGAATATCCTAAGCTATGTTACTCGGACACGGGAACGGAGTATCGTATCCAATATGTATCGGAGTATCCGACACGTGATTTTGAATTTTAATAGATACGGAAATGCGGTCAAAAGAGTATCTTGACTATTTTTACGACACGTCTTATATAAATATTTTTATCATATTTGAGAAATAAATAAAAAATATGCTTTCAATTTTATTTTTTCTGTTTTGTATAAGTAAAGGTGAGGACTAAGAGATAAAACATACTAATAAAATATTATAATTCCTCTTTCCAGCTGTGATCCACCAACCTTTTACCCAACTCCTTTCTTAGAAAAATACAAACCCTAATCTACTACCTAATCTAACCGGCCGCACTACCACTTTCTCTTTCTCTCTCTCTCCCATTTTTTTCCACCTCCTGCTTCAGCTCTTCCTGACACCATCACCATCAAGCTTCAACCTCTTGAGATCTTCTCCTTCTCCTAGCACTGATGACATACTCCAATGTCACCAGATCTGGGTGAATGTCAAGATCCTTCATCTTCCACTGTAGGTTGATCGCATCCTCATCTTCCATGTAAGTTTTCCTTACCGTGTCAGTATCGTGTGTCAGTATCGTGTCTGTAATCAGTGTATCTGATACGTATTACGTATCGTATCATATCGATACGGAATACGTCACCCAAGTGCCGTGTCCGAGTATCGTAGATCCTAAGACACTTGGATCGGCTAACTTGGTTAAAGAAAAGTTTTTACAAATAACACCGTTATATGAAAGCATATCCATGTTTAAGTTGTGAGCTCACTCAAACCCATGCTACTTAATTAAAAATGAAAGAAGCAACTGTTCAGCATTATACAATGTTATGATGGAAAAGAAAATAGCATGTTCGCATAACCAATGGCTGGTGGCTACACAATATTAGCCGATAGATAAAGGGGTATTCTAATTTAATGGGTCAATAAATTCGGATAGGCTAAGGAGTTTCAGAAATACCTGAATATGGCCTTCACAACCAATATTTTACAGATAAGGTCGGTACTTGGCCAACTAATATGGCCAATTAAATTACAAATCGAAATGCACCGACTTTGTAAACGCAACTGCATCATAGTATGCTATCACAATTCGTTACCATAGCTGCAACGTCAACCAATATCGTAATTTAATACCATGCACATAATATTCACCCATTTGCTAGTTGGCAACCCCTGCCCCTTCTTTAACTAATAGCATTTCCAGGTTAAGAGGGAGAGACAATCAGTAGAGAGTTATCTTCAGACTCCATCACGTAAGTGACGTAGTTCAAACTGTCTGTATGAATGACCTCTTTCCCTTGCCTCTTTATTTAAGCAAAGCCTTCTTGAACAAAAACAAGGAGGGGAATCATGGAAAATGAGTATGGTAAGAAAGAAAATCTTGAAATATTTTTAGATACTATATCAATCATAATCCTCAACTGCCCTTAATTGGTTACCAGATTACTCCCTTTTTCATTGTGTAAAACAAGTGGATTAACTGGAGGCTATAGTCATCCACCTAAAGAGAGCCTTAATCACTACCTACGATACTCGGACACGGCACTTGGGTGACGTATTCCGTATCAATACGATACGATACGTAATACGTATCAGATACGTTGATTACAGACACGGCAAGGAAAACTTACATGGAAGATGAGGATGCGATCTTGCAATGGAAGATGAAGATTCTTGACAGATCTGGTGACATTGGAGTATGTCATCAGTGCTAGGAGAAGGAGAAGATCTCAAGAGGTTGAAGCTTGATGGTGATGGTGTGAGGAAGAGAGAGAGAGAAAGAGAAAGTGGTAGTGCGGCAAGTTAGAATGGGTAGTATATTAGGGTTTGTATTTTTCTAAGAAAGAAGTTGGGTAAAAGGTTGGTGGATGAAAGCTGGAAAGAGGAATTATAATATTTTATTAGTATGTTTTATCTCTTAGTCCTCAACTTTACTTATACAAAACAGAAAAAATAAAATTGAAAGCATATTTTTTATTTATTTCTCAAATATGATAAAAATATTTATATAAGACGTGTCGTATCCGTGTCGTAAAAATAGTCAAGATACTCTTTTGACCGTATTCCCGTATCTATTAAAATTCAAAATCACGTGTCGGATACTCCGATACGTATCGGATACGATACTCCGTTCCCGTGTCCGAGTAACATAGATCACTACTAAATAGAAAGCGGTACTAAACTGGAATGCTTAGGGTGTCTTGAGGATACAGAAGATTTGATCAGACAGAAATCAAGTAAGCAGGATTATGTTTATAAATTCAGAAGGAAAAGGAAATGCAGGGATCATGTAAAGGGAAAATGATGTAATAGAAGGGAAAGAAGCGTAGAATAAACAAGGTAAGGCGCATAGGAAACTAGAAATTGAGTAATTGACAACCTATACAGAATTAAAAAGTTAGTGGAGACGACCAAAAACAATGAATAGTATTAAGGGCTTGCTTGGCATGGGAGTAATTATTAAGGGAGTAATGAGAGCTAAAATAAGAAGAAATAAGAAGAAATGGGAGGAGATTGGTGTTTTGTGGTGGTTGTGGAGGGTGGAAAGAGGAGGTGAGGGAGGAACTATTACCTCTATATGGAGGTAATAATTACTTGGAGGGGGAGGTGGGTAACTATTACTCCCTTAATGGAGGTACTATTACACTATATTTCCCCATTTCTATCCATTTCTATCTCCAAACCCCATCCCTTTCCTCCATTTTTTAGTTCATTTTAGCTCTATTACTCCCTTAATAATTATTCTCATCCCAAGCAAGCCCTAAGAAGTGAGAAGCACAAGAGTAATCAAAATTGTTTAAACCCACACACATACATTGTTAAGAAGCTACTGATCAATAAGAGTCTCTAACTCTCTATTAAGGATTAGGTTTTTCTCTATTTTCCTTCTTTTGTTTCCCAGACCACTTTTTTTAGAGAGGTTGGAGAAATGTTTCTGGAGACATATGACAACCTGCACCTAAATTTATTCCCTTACAAGAACTAATCAGTATATCCCACTGAATTAATGCATTAATACTTGAGCAGTAAAAACCTGCCTGGTGGCCTTGGTTGACTAACTAGTAGTATGCTCCGATACGAATACGTAATACACATACTACAAGCACTCGTTACACTCAGCTCTAATAAGAATATTTTAAACCAAAAATTTGATACGTCGTAATACGGATACGGAATACGTAGAAATCGGTTCGGAATTTGCTGGAATTTTTTAGGGATCTTGTAACCTTGCGTGCTCACCAATGAGTTTTCTATCACGTCAATCTAAAATAATATACAAAATGACGCTCATCGCAAGATTTATCTAGCAAGCCATAAAACACAAAAAAACATACCTCGTCCCTATCGTAATTGTCACCATTATGAGGATCAAACAGAACATCGCCAGTGGCCAGCTCAAAACAAATGCAAGCAAAGGACCACATATCAGCAGAGGTAGAATATTTTGATCCAAGAATCACTTCCGGGCACCTATATTGTCTTGTTTGAATATCATTTGTGAACTGCTTGTAAGTCCAACAAGCATTTCCAAAATCAACCAGTTTGCACTTGAGTTCCACAGACTCCAACAATTTTCGCCTTGCAGAACGGCTACCTCTCTTATGAACTGAACTTCCCCCGCTGGTTCCCTTCACACCATCAACATCTGATGATCTATTCACAATGTTAGAAACATTCACTTGGAGTTCCACACAATTTTTAACTTTTTACTATGATGAAAACTATACTCCACCTGATGCTTCTGTGTCTTGCTCAGATTCAGCAAAAGCCTCCTTTCCAGCACACTCTTGGGCGGCACGTTTAGCCTTCTTTCGAATCTTCTTCTTCTGATTCTTTGTCAGATCACCATTCATCACTATAGCATCTTTGTTCCCAGACTCATATAAGATTTTTTCTTTACTATTGGGAAGAATAAGGGGAGCGTCAGACTTTCTTGGGTCTTTACCCGGGTCTATCATTGACAATAGCAAAATGTTCTCAGGCTTTAGATCGGTGTGTATAATTGACAACTGCTTATGCAAATAATCCAAGCCAACTAGAATATGATAACATATCTCCTTCACTTTTACTAAAGGCATCCCATGATAGTTCGAGTACTTTATTAATGTCAAAAGATTATCGCCCAAATACTCGAAGACCATGCAGACATGTTGCCCATTAGGACCAGAATGTTTAAAATGGTCCAAAAGCTTCACAACACACTTCTTATCCACAGGGTCTCCATCCGCAATCTGTTTCAATATTGTTATCTCATCCATCGCAGCCTCAGTATAATGCTGCGCACTCTTCTGTACTTTAAGTGCTACATAACGCTGAATCATTTGGAAACCAAACAAAAACAGCAAAGCAGATTAATTATGTGATCAACTCAGAAAAGCTAAACAATAACAAGAACATAATTACGGCATGATAAGTGGGAAGGGCGATGTACATCATAGTATCATACACAACAATACCCTTTTGTTGAAAACAAAAGGTTGCTACCGAGTGACACCCCTCATAAAGTAGTATATACAAACAGCTATACAATAAATCTAAACAGGGGATGAGCAGGAAATTACTAAGAAATTATTAGTGCTACACTATTAGTTAATGCCTACAATTTACAGAAACTGCTTTGTAAATTTCAGATTTAAAGAACGCAGATGGCTTGGATACTTTTTCAACAATAATTGAGAGAAAGACAAGGCACAACAAATGTAAAGATCAAAAACAAAACTACGCAAGTTCAAATCATTCCGTCAACCTTTTGCCGTTCAGGAAACACATTACCATGCAGATGTAAACCAACTGGCAAGTTCAGCTAAGTAGTGCAAGGCTCCACTAGAAAACTTCCACAAGACACGTATCCTTATTTTAGAAGAATCCCTGTGTCTAAAATTAGAGTCGTATCCATATGGCCATATCCAACATTTGTCTCATTGTTTGGGTAACCGGTAAAATACCATATTATAATTCTCTCCCCCCTCCATTTCTCTTCAATGCTATTTGCTAACTAAACAAACATTTGTATCCCTCCCTCTACCTCTCACTGCACTCCCTTTCCATTAAAACCCTTCCCTCCCCGTTTCATCAAACCTCCATGCAAACAATCCCCAAATCCAATACTGTAGCACAGCTCCAAATATCACTATTCTCCAACCCTCACTAGCACAACTAAATTTCTACTTGCAGCAATACATACCACTAGCACATCCGCAAACATATCACAAAATATCACAAAGTTATCATTTAATCAGCCACTAATATAACGTCGCACCAATAACCTATCGCCACCTCTAAAACTAAAGCTCCTCCATTTCTCACTCCTTAACTGTCCAACTACTACTCCCGAAGGTTCATAAGCTCTGCCTATCCATACAATAACATCAATGCATTCGCAAAGTCGACACCAAAATCAGTTTACAAAAACCTCCTAATTACTGAACTACGCCGTTAATCAACCAATAGCAGACTTAACCTAATCCGAAAGCGAAAACACGAAAATCGACAAAATCAGCAAGATATCATACACCATACTAACTGTAATCGAAAGAATAAGAGAAAGAAGGAAATTACAGAGTAAATAGTGTCCCAAGCGAGCCAAACAGTAGAGAAATGTCCCCAACCGAGCTTGCTTTGAACAACATAGGCGCCATTTTTGAAAGAATCACCGATTCTAACAGCATGATAACCACCTCTTCGATAATCCTCAGTTCCTTCGTCTTCCGACGAGTAATCGCTTCCGCTTTCGCTCACTTGTTTTTCTTCTTCCTCCTCCTTTACTATTTGTTCAGTCGCTGTTTGTTTCTCTCCCGTCGTCGTCGCCGCCGCCGCCGCCGTGTTATTGACTCTCTTCGCCGCCTCTGCCGCCGTGGAATCGTTACGCCGGGCGTCCATCGGCGATCTCTAGGTGGATGGAGGTGTGGGAAGAGAGAGAGAAGGGGAATTAGGGGGGAAAGAATTAGGTGAATTGATTTTTGATTTGATGATATTGATGATTGGGGTATTATTTTTTAATTGAGTATTTAATTAGTAGTGTACTTGATTGATTGTTTCACTCCAGGTTTGGATGTTTATGACTTGGGAGTTTCTTTTTTTATTTTTTAGTTATGGAATTATATGAAGATGGAAAGTGTTGAAGTGGTTTGAAAATGTAAACAAGTTTACAATGTAGGAAAGGTCTAGGTTTAGACTAGTTGAACACTTTTGAACTAGTAACACCTAAAGCACAACTTGCTTGCATATATTGTCTGCTTGTAATGAAGCGTCGGTTAATCAACTTCACAAATTTTCATTAAAGACGGCCATTATTCGTCACAAGTTGAAGATTGATAGTGTCCCTCTCATAAAACGCAAGTGGGTAGTGCAAGTGGGGGTATCAACTTATGACGAATAGTGACTGTTTTCAATGAAACGGACTGAATGAACTTATGACTGCTAGGACGCTAGTGTTATTTTACGATAAATTTGATGGAGTTTAGTATAAATTGGAAGTGAAATATAGAGTATATTTTTACAAAAAAAACTGACTGAATATATATATTATTTATATACACACTTATACTTTTTTGAAAAGAATAATCCACTTTTCTATTATTATCTCTTCGTCAACTTCTTTTAAGTATTCATTCATATCTTTCTTTTTTCGAGGACCCTCTTGTCGGATACTAATTCATAGATAATATCATGCGAAACGGCAACATTAACAATGTTCGGGACATCGTGAGACCAGACTCTTCTATCAACTATTCATCATTCGAATCTTTTAAACATTAACCAATATCATGTAAAGTTGGGGCGATATAGATTGTAAAATACCAAGGGATTTTTGTTTTAACAAGGGTCGCTGGTTGTGTTTAACTACCACTCTAAGCTTGTAAGTTGCTTCTTGTTAGGATTGTTTTAAGGTCATTAGTTACGAGTTGTTGGGTCAACATATGTTATTCTAAAATCGACTGTGAGGGAAAGACTTGTGCTTTTGACACGAAATAGTAAGTGAGCTTTTATCTTAACTTTATCGAGACATTTTTCTTTTTACTTTCAGCCAGTTAAGAATTAGGGATTTAGGGGTTCTTCACTCACTAATGATAAATTTAATGGAGAAATATCATGGAGGATTTTTTTTTAAACGATTATAATGGCCGACGGTGTTAGACAATTTTCAAAACATAAAAGCTCTCTTTAAATGTTTTCTCCAAAAAAACCTTTCAAATTATTACCGATACACATCCAATGTCATTTTTATAGTACCATACTATAAACAAAATAGTTAAAAAGAACACATTCCACATTAATTATCATTTGAAAGTTACAAGTTCAAGAACCTTATACCTTCACCAATTATGAAATGATATATAATATTAATCTTTTAGCAGAAGTCAACTAACTTGATTGGTAAAGTCATAAGAGGTAGTGATATTCGACTTATGACCTAGGTTCAAATCCCCTCAACATCAAGATCGCCATTGTAACTCTCTTTAAACCAAAACAAAATCTCTTACAATATCGTCTTACACAAATCTTACTCTACTCGACTATAAAAAACACCAAACTATTTCTAACATTACGAGTATCAACTAACTAAAAACTATCTTGTCAATCACAAACAATACTTAGAGAAACACAACATTAAAGATGAAGATGATTAAGAGTAAGCACCCAAATAATGTGGTGGCAAAGAGTCAAAATAATTGACGTTGTTGTATAGATGGTTGACTTCATTATATTGGTCAAATTTGGAAATGCCTTGTGACCCTTCTTCATGTTTCTTACATATTTGAGCTTCAACCTTTGTGCTTTCAACTTCTTCAATTTCAGAGACTTCCTTGTATGCCACTGTTACTTGTCTTTCCTTGTTTACTTCCATGAGCATTGACTTCAATCTTATAACCTGCTTAATTTTACAAATTGTAAATATATTCGGACTGCCCATTTTTTGTCTGCTTCTATAATCTATACATAGAATTACGAGATTTTTATGTCTATGATTTATCTGAAGTACCATATTAACGTACATCCTATCATAAATAAAAAGCCATAATAATCTAAATAGAATTAGAAAAATGACGATATTGATTAGGGCGTATCCTGTATAGTGACATGATACGCTCGACAAACCTAAGAATTTTCATAAAACTGACACTCTAAACCAATCACCTTATAAAGATAAAATTAGCCCGGAAAAACGATAATGCAACCCATGAAAATTAACTAAATTTGGTTTTAGAAATATCCTGGTCAATGTCAAATAGACGTAACAAAAATAATCTATAACTAGTTTGGATCCCGCGCAATGAATGCGCGGTATTTATAGAGTTACTAATATAGACCCCGTGTAATATATGCACGGTATTTATAGAGTTTTACTTTTTAGTGTATTATTTATAGAATTGAAATTGACAATTCACTTATTTTTCATGTTTCTCCTTAATGTATTTTGATTAGAGAAATAAATAAAAATTTAAATCGTAAGAAATAATAAAATAAGTATTTTTTTTGAATTCTTTTTTATTATTTTTACCGAGAAATTAATGATGTTAATTTACAAAAATTTACTAATAACATATTTTTTAGCTACAAATTTTTATCATAAAAAGTCAGTGAATTTTAACAAATATTTACTAATACCATATTTTTTAGCCGCAACTTCTTATCATAAAAAGTCAATAAATTTATATCAATAAGTTCTTTAAAAAAAGAATTTCCTTATCCTAAAAAGATCGAAGATAAATTTGTGCAAAATGTGAAATATTAAATGTTATAAATATTTAAATACAAAAGATTATATCCATTTATAACTTATCATGTCCACACCAATAGTATATGCTAAAAATACCAAGTACTAATCTAGGAAATATGTTTTAGGCGGGAAAAGTTGGAGTTTCGCCTATTCATTTAGTAAATATAGGGGATTAATCTGTGTAAACGACATTATTAGCTCCACTCTAATAACCTTCACTAACTACCATGATTTGCTAATAAGAACATCAACGTACTTTATTAATGGTTTACAATATTTTATCGTAAATCTGTTTTATAAGAGACATACTTGTATTTATCAATAAATTTATTCTCTGATAAATAAACATCATATATACTGAGATGATTAGTTAACTAACCTCTTCTTGGAGCTTTTGCTTCTCCCTAAGCACAACAGCATAGTCATGCTTAAGAGTATCATACAAATGCTCAACCTTCTTAGCCTTCCACCTTGCTCGCCTGTTCTGGAACCACACTGCGACTTGGCGCGGTTCCAGCCCTAGTTCTATGGCTAGCTTCATTTTCCTGCATGGCTCAAGTTTTCTCTCTACTTGGAAACTGTTCTCCAAGAACTCGAGTTGATCTGTGGTTAATCGCTTGTTCCTCTTTTCGTAATTTCCGTATTGCATCACTGGACTTCTGTCCATATTTTGTGGACATGGTGCTAATATCTCTCCTTGATCATATTGCTTTACATCCAACACTTCATAAAAATGAAGCAAGCCAGGCGATCACTTATTAAATTAATTTACCACCGTAAAAATTGTAAAATTACGCACTTTTTATAGACATTTTAGTTAGATCTGGCAAAGTTGATCTGAATAAATAAGTTCACGAGTCGTGTAATATTCATATAACAAATTAACAATCCCCATCCAAGATAATGCGAACATTAGTCATTCATTTTATTGTCATATTCATGGACGAAGTTAGATTTAATTTCTACCTAAAGGCCGAAAAATTAATTTTGATTACCAATATTTCTAATCATGGTTATCTTTTTTGAGAAACAGTTATATATTTTGTACATTCTTTTTCAGAAAAAATAAGCTCGGGCCAAGACCTATATTTGGTTATATTCCTCACAGTTTCAAAATAATGTGAAGATGAATTTCGAAAAAGTTCAGGATAAAAATCGGTGGAATAAAGGGATTAATTTAATTTATACGTCGAAACCAAAATTAATATATGTGGTTGTTTACAAATAGTTGTCTATTAGTGTTATATATAAACCAAAAAGATCACAAAAATGAAGAGTCTTACCATGGAAGGGATGTAAGTTGGAGTTGCACAAGAAATGAGTGAAGGAATCATTTGGACAAGAATCAAATGGAGATGACCTTAAAATTTTACTATTCCAATCCATATTTTTGACTTCCTTTTCTGGTCATAGTAAAAACTAACCTAAAACTACAAGGTAAATATATATGGATAAATTTATGGACCCTTCTACTCATCATTGTGTAAGGTTTTGTCGGTAAAAATGCTAAAAAGTGTGAAAAAGACTTCACCTTCATCACTTTCCATATCTGTTGGAAAACGTTTGTAAGGGAACACAGACAAATAATCAGCTCTGCTTAAGTCATGCATGGTTGTTAAAAACCCGATTCGAATGGTACTCGTACTATCCATTGATTTTTACTCATAAATTTAGAACCGTTTGATAATGCCAGAATGCGATATGGACCATTAAAAAAAAAAGGACTTTCAAATTTTTTTTCGGAAATAAAAAGATCTCCGCACCAATTTTTGAGTCAACCATATTCGAGAAATCCCCTATCTAGTAAAAGAATAGGTATTTTCATAATTTTTCCCTCCAAAAAGCATCTTTTTAGATAAGGACGCTAATTACAATTAAGATTTATTTCATTAAATTATTATCTTTTTATTAAAATTAAATCCTACATCAAATTATATTATTTTCACTAAAATTTAAACTATAATATTTTTAATTAAAATATAAATAAAATTTATAAAAAAATATAAATTGTTAAATCTCTTAAATGGTATTATTTGAGAATGACTTGAACCATATATAAAAAAAAAACTGTAAATCATTATTATTAATTTTGTGGCAAAAAAGAAAAATTAAGAGATTATAAATTGAAATCATTAATTTTATGGTATAAGAATATTTTCTGTAAAATACATTTTAGCACATTGATTAATTTTCAATTCCAACCTTTTTTTTTCTCAAACTAATGTACAATGACGAGAAATATGAACAATTAATAAGATACCACTATTATATAAGAAATTTATTCAAAATTAAAAACTCTATATGTCGCATTTATTGCACGGGGTCTAAACTAGTATCAATATTATGCAACATGGACAAGATACATTAATGGGGTGTTTGGTTCACAAAGTGACATTATTGGAATCATGAATCAAATTAGGGTGGTATGGGTTGAAACTTAATTCAGGATACCATGTGTTTGGTTCAGTTTTAGATGATTTAGGAATCAATGGGTAAAATTAATGATCTTATTTTGAAAAATTAAATAAATAAAAACTTATCAAATAAAGTCTTAAAAAATTATCAAAGAAAATAAAAGTGCAAAAATATTTCTTAAGCATTTTATTGATAATCTCATAAACATTAACTTTTAACTTAATGATATTGACTTTAAAGTATGACAAATAATATGGGTGCTTAAGTGCTTTACCTTTCTTAGTTTTTTTTTTTTTTTTTTTTTTTTTTTTTTTTTTTTTGCAAAAGCATGAATATACATTTTATTTTATTTTTTCGAAAATGCATACACTTGATAACAATTTTTTTGTTTCATAATATAAATTTGATACCAAGGGTTATGAGTCTCATAAGTTATACCCACCTCCCCCTTAGGTATGATAAACTCATACTTCATGGGTTTGAGGTATGAGTATCAAATTACAAAAAACTTCAAACAAACGCAATGTATGAGTTGGGGTTTGCTATATTGCGCCTTTAGTTTTACTCATTCCGCCCCTAACATATTACCTTATTGCCGTTACATTATTTCCTTGTTTTTTTTTTTCTCATTTTCAAATTCCGATTTCAAAATTTTACAAACCCATTGCAAAAGTTAACAAAATCAAAACCGTTTCCAAAAATCAAAACCCCACATATCACTTTTCTATCACTTTTCGTTCTTTACGTATTTTAACGTTGATTTTCGTATAATAATAAACGATAATTAATAACCAAAAACGATAAAATTACAAACAAAAATGACGATTAGAAACGAACAAAATTTCAAACAACCATAATGATGGGGCATATTCTGCAGCCGCTGACCGAGTCAACATATTGAGCAAGGTCAAAGATATCCACAGCAAGTCAAAGCATTAGACAGCCTAACCGACACGGCCTTCCGGCTTGTCACTTGGGTCTCGGCTAGGCAACCAGCCAGCCGGGAGGCATATCCGCGTACTCACATCCAAGACCCCTCGGCATGGAGTCAACAGGGCCCGCCGGCCTGCCATGGGTCCCTCGGCCGAGGGTAGATCAGTCTTTCCACCTGCTAAAGCCACTTGGCCACTACGTGACAAAAGGTGAAAGTCTATAAATACTCCTCAACCCTCATTGAGGAAAGGATCCGAAAATAATCAGTTAAACACACTAATCTGGTATCAACTCCCTTATCTCTCTACAATATACTTTGTGCCAAGTAACACACAACTTAATCCCTTTAAGTTTACTGACTTGAGCGTCGGAGTGAGTACGCTCGGTGCCAAGCCGAGCCCTCAGTTTGTTCATTGTTTCAGGAGAGGCCGAAAGGAAGAGTCAAGCAAAGCCATCATTCTACAAGCTTACGTGGTAACAAATCTGCTCTGGAATTACACCCGGAATAATTGGCGCCGTCTGTGGGGACTCATACTAAAAGCTAGTCAAAATCCCTTTAAAAATAAAAAACACAAAACAAAACCCACCCAGCAAGCTAAGAAGATGTCAAAGCAACAAGAAATAATTGTGACCGACGAAACTGCATTCTATCAGGATGACACAGTCCACAATTCTGAGATTGGGCAGTCCCCCACCGGCCGAGTAATTCAACCGGCGTACGGGATGCCAATATTACAGAACACCGCCGCCGCCGCCACGTCACTATCATGGGACACGTGGTCGATGCAGCCAAACTGAAGCTATTCCTGGACCTGATGGGTAATACGCCGATCACCCCCGCCGCAGCGACGGTGACGGCAGCACACACGCAGGTGACCAGGGCCCAAAAAGTGACCCCGAACAACTTGTCCGGGGAAATGCAAGGAGCGGAGCATACTAGGACGCCGGCGGAGCCCATACTGCCAGTGGCAGACCAAAGTCCTTCCCCCACTCGTGGGAGGACAGCGTCGCCGCGGCAACGAGGCCACCCCCGAAGATACGAAGAAAGAAGTCCGACTCTCCAAAGTCGGGCAACAAGAAGCCCTTCCCGCTACGCGGAGAGAAGCCGGACTAGGGCTGCGAGGAGCCGATCGCCACGCGTCATTCGACACGTGGTCAGACAGCCCCTCAGTCCCTACGTCCTCGGAGTACCCGTGCCAACCAAACTAAAGCTGTCGTCCCTATCATACAAAGGGGATAGTGACCCAACCGACCACGCCGAGGCTTTCGAGTCTTACATGTCGGTATGGGAGCAGCCTGACGAGGTATGGTGCCGAGTCTTCCCAACAACCCTACATGGGATGGCCCAGAGTTGGTACAAGGGGCTGCCTAATGGTTCGGTATACTGCTACGCCGACCTAAGGGATAACTTCATAGCCCAAAGACGCCCGCACGGGGAGAAGGGCGTGGAGACATCGGATCTGCTCACTATCCGACAGGGGGAGGACGAGTCTCTACGAAGCTATGTGAAGAGGTTCGATGCAAAAGCTCAGCAGATCCGCGAGCTGAACACCGAACTGACGGCCTTCGCACTGATGAAAGGCCTCCCGAAAGGCGAGCTAAAAAATGAGCTGATCAAGTGCGAGGTCCTCAACCTGGACTCGCCAGAAAGATGGCGGACCAAGCCGTAAAGGTGGGGGATTACCACAAGACTGGGTAGGCCACGGTGAAGCGGGCACCAGGAAAGGAGGAGCCGCCGGGAGAATATCGACGAAGGGCGCCGTGACGATGTCGGTCACGGTGCGAAAAATCTAACAGAAACGAGCTCGGCGGGCGCCGGGGGGAGTTCGGGACCATACACCCAGAAGAGGTATCACGGTCTCACCCCCCTGGTCAAATCACCGGCCGAGGTCTATGCCCTGAGCAAGAATGAAGGGCAGAAGTGGGCAAGACCCCCCAAGACGAGGGCGGAGGGCGACGCAAACCAATTTTGCGATTACCACGGCCAGCCCGGCCATAAGACCGACGACTGTCGGGATCTGAAGAACGCCATCGAGGAGCTGATCCGGAAGAGGGCCCTCAGCAAGTACGTAGCTGGGGCCCCGGAAACGAGCGCCGACGGGGCGAACAGGAAATCAGTATTCTAGAGGATGGGAGTGATCCAGATGGTTACCGGAGGAAACGAGAACGGAGGGTCAGCTAATGGGCACAAACGGCACCTAAATGAGCTTTACCAAGCCATCAACTTTGTGCCCTCCACAGTGATCCCCGCTTCCACCGTCCCCGATATAACCATCGGAAAGAAAGACTACGAAGGAGTCGTAGCCCCGCACAGCGACCCGCTGGTGGTCCACCTGGACATTTCCAACCACTTGGTTAAGAGGTGCCTAATTGATACAGGCGCCTACACGAACATCATGTTCAGGGAATGCTTCCTCAACCTCGGCCGAAGATTGAGGACCGAGCCCCGCACCAACCCATTGTCTGACTTCTCCGGCCGGCCTGGTGCCCCTGGGGTCAATAAGGTTCGGTGATGTTTGGCGAGGCGATGCGGCCAAGAAACGTTTTATCCGAGTTCGTGGTCATTGATGGTTCGTCCGCCTACAATGTTCTGATAGGCCGGGTTACTTTGAGCGAGGCCGATCTTTGTAATGTCCATCCGGCCACGACATTGATGTATGTCTCGGACGGGGGAGGCACAAAAGCTCGTCTCAAACGACGAGAGAGACGAAACTGTCAATATCCAAATATACGCGGAGGGTGTAACATGCAATCCCTCAAAGTGGCGAAGAAATCAGAAAAGGGGAAGAGCCCATCCTTACGACAGGAGGGTGACCCGATGAGCACCAACAACGTCAGCATGGTCGAGGGGGCCGAGACCGAACAAATAGAAATTGACCCAGGGCGCACCGTAACTATCGGTGTCGGTCTGGAGCCAAAGTTCGAGCCGATCTCCCGAACTCCGCGAGGAAGAATAAAGACGTCTTCGCGTACTCAGCCGCCGAGATGCCAGGTGTGAGCCGAGAGGTGATCGTTCACAAGCTGAACGTACTCTCCAACGCTCGCCCTGTCAAGCAGAAGATGAGGAACTCCTCGGCCGAGAAAGACGAGGCCATCAAGGCCGAGGTAGACAAACTGTTAGAGGCGGGTTTTACCATGCCTTGTACTTACCCTGAGTGGCTAGCAAACGTTGTAATGGTAAAGAAGTCATCAGGGGGGTGGAGGATGTGTGTTGATTTTACATATCTTAATAAAGCATGCCCTAAACATTGCTATTCCCTGCCTCGAATAGATAGCTTAATAGACGCAACGGCAGGCTACACTATGCTGAGCCTGCTCGACGCCTTTTCAGGGTACCATCAGGTATTCATGGCCGAAGAAGACATGCTTAAGTGCGCATTCATCACCATACACGGCACATACATGTATAAAATGATGCCGTTCGGTTTGAAAAACGCTGGCGCAACTTACACTAGGCTGGTGGACAAAGTGTTTCAAGATCAAAAAGGGCGAAACATCGAGGCTTACGTCGACGACGCTATTGTAAAAAGCAAGTCTGACAGCGAGCACTTGGCCGACTTGAGCGAAACATTTTGTTCACTAAGGAAATACAAGATGAAGCTTAACCCAATGAAATGCAACTTCGGTGTCCGGGCAGGTAAGTTCCTCGGCGTGCTTGTCAGCGCCAGGGGAATTGATGCCAATCCAGAGAAAGTCCAAGCAATACTGGACCTACCGGAGCCGAGGAATCGAAAAGAGGTTATGATGTTGACTGGGAGAATGGCGGCTCTCGCCCGTTTCATCTCTCGGTCAGCCGACAAGAGCACCCCATTCTTCAAAGTGTTGAAGGGGAATAAAGACTTCAGCTGGGGGGAGGAACAGAGCACAACTTTCAGGCAACTGAAAGCTCATCTTCAAACTCTCCCGGCCCGTCCGGCCGATCTTTGGGGAGACGCTATATCTATACATAGCGATTACCTCGGCCACGGTCGGTGCCGTAATCATCGAGAGAAGAATACAAGCAAAGCAACGCCCAATCTACTTTGTCACCATACACATTGTTGCCGAAAGAAATTACCCGCCGATTGAAAAAGCGACCTTTTATCGTCGTTGCCGCAAGGAAACTAAAACCTTACTTCGACGCACATCCCGTGACGGTCTTAACCGACCAACCATTGGAGAAAGCATTGGAAAAATTTGAACAATCTGGCAGGCTCAACAATCCCTCGATAAAAGGGCAGGCACTTGCAGACTTCCTAGCCGAGTGCACATATCAAGAAGAATCACAGCCCGACGTATGGGAAGTATATACCGACGGGTCCTCTACGGCAAACAGCTCAGGAGCCATCATCCTTATCATCAGCCCAAACGGGGACGAGTTTGAGTATGTCTTGAAATTTACCTTCTCGGCCTCAAACAACGAATCCGAATACGAGGCGGTGATAACTGGAGTCGAGCTAGCTAGAGCTGCCGGGGCGGAACACATTGTGTTGAAGACAGACTCACTATTAGTGACCAATCAAATCAGAGGAGAATATGAGGCTCGAGACGATGGGATGGTAAGATACCTGGAAAGAGTAAAAGCTGACACAGCAAAATTGAAATCTTTCCAAATCCAATGCATCCCCAAGTCTGGGAACAACCGAGCCGACACTCTCTCAAAACTTGCGTTCTACCATCAAGAATGTCGGTAGGACCGTCTTTGGTGGATATCAGGAATGCTAAAAGCATCACTGAGACCGTCGGCATGGTGGGCGACATCGAAGCCGAGACGACGTGGATGACTTCGATAATGAAATTCAAACTTACAAAAGAGTTACCAGAGAACCGCAGTCTCTCTCAGAAGATAAAAAAGGATCGCCGCAAGGTACTTGGTGTCTGAAGGAGAACTATACAGAAGGTCCGTAATAAGACCGCTTTTGAAATGTGTCGGCCCAGCCGACGCGGGGCTCATACTGACAGAAATTCACGAAGGCATCTGTGGACATCACATGGGGGCAAGAATGCTAGCCCACAAAGCTCTCCGAGCCGGCTACTTCTGGCCTACCATGCTTGAGGATTCCAGAGTTAAGACCAAGAAGTGCAAGAACTGTCAGATGCATGCCCCGGTGATACACGCGCCTTCCCGAGACCTGCAACCGGTACTTAGTCCCCTGCCATTTGCACAGTGGGGGATGGATTTATTAGGGCCATTTCCGACGGCCTCCGGAGGAAGGAAGTATCTGATCGTCGCCGTTGACTACTTCACCAAATGGGTCGAAGCTGTCGCGGTACCTGCCAAGACCACGGCGGCTGTAAGAAAGGTGATTTGGGAGAACGTCATAACTCGGTTTGGTTTGCCCCAAGTCATGGTGTTTGACCACGACCGAGAGTTTTGGAGCGACATGATAATGAACTGGCTAGAAGAGCTCGGTATCAAGTTTGCATACTCCTCCGTCTGCCACCCTCAGAGCAACGGGCAGGCAGAAGCAGCTAATAAAACAATCCTAAATGGGCTGAAAAAGAAGGTTGAAGATCTGAAGGGAAGGTGGGCTGATGAACTACCCGGCGTCCTGTGGTCACTTAGAACCACGGAGAAAGAAGCAACGGGATACAGCCCATTCCACCTTGTCTATGGGTCTGAAGTCGTCCTGCCAATTGAAGCGGGGTCCGAGCATTCGTAACGCAAACCTTTAACCTTGATCGAAAATGAGGAAAGCCTAAAAGCCTCCCTAGACCTGGTCGAAGAAAGTCGAGACACGACACGGCTCAACTTAGCCGTTTACCAAAACAGAATGAGGAGAGCCTACAACCGAAGGGTCCACAAAAGGGACTTAAGAGTAGGAGATCTAGTCCTAAGAAAGTCGGCCGCCACCAACAAAGGAAACATCCATGGCAAAATGACGGCCCAATCGGGAAGGACCCTACAAAGTGGTTGAAGAAATGAGGCCGGGTACATACCGGCTGACAGACATGGAGGGAGTGCCTTTAATGAGCCACTGGAACACCGACAATCTTAGAAAATACTTCGTATAGCGGCGGAGGTGTCCGAGACCATTGTGGGCACCCCAACGCTTGATTATATCTAATGAAGAATGTTCCAAGTTTTCTATCAAAATGAAGTGTCCCTCCCATAGTCATACCAAGATATTTACAACAGCAGTCAAAACGTAAACTCGATCACCTCGGCCAAAGCCGGGGGTGACGAGGAAAACGCGACTTGCCCCACAGCAGTTGATCCAACATGCTTAGGAACGTATAAGTACGGTTGAGAAGCGCAAATCGGACGCCTCGGCATGGCCGAGAGTGAAAGAGGAAGCAATCAACACGTCTACAGATACGAACGCTATCGCGCCGTAACCCCGATTGCCTCGGCCAGACCGAGAGTGACGGGGACACAACGACTGATACGCTAACATGTTCACAACGGCGGTTGGGAAACGCAAATCTGACCGCCTCGGGCGGTGGAGGAAGCGGCGACACGCCAACATGTTTAAAAACGTTAAATACGGTTGAGATACGCATTCTAACCGCCTCGGCCAAGCCGAAGCGCGTAAAACGGGAAAAAGCGCTCAATTAATAACGAAAGAAGACAACTCAGACAAAAATGAGAAAAAGACCTCGGCCAAGCCAGAGGCAAAATAAACAAACTCTTATTAAAAATGTTTACAGGTAATACAAGAAAGAAGACGACGACCGTCCCCATAGGGATAGCCTAAACACTACCTACCAAAGTTCACAAAAAAGAAGGAACAAAGAAAAGGGTACGAGACATAAAGACATGAAGTGCCAAAAGATGGCGGGGAGGAAAGGCTCAATAGTTGGCCCCCGAACAGCTAAAGCTATCCGAGATCTTAGGGTGAATCCGGTGACGACCGCCGTCTCCCTATGCTGTTCTTTGCGCCACCGGCGACATCGCAAAGATCGTCTTGATGGGCGACCCAGAATCCGACTTGCGCGCTTCAGCCTTTGCCTTTGCCCTCTCGCCTCCTCCCGCCGCCTTCACCTTTTCGGCGTGGGTCGCCTTCTCATGACCTCTCGGTGGCCCTCTTCGCCTCTATCTCCTCCGCCACCTTTGCCTCCGCAATGCCCACCTTATCATCAAGCAATTGTTCAAATTTTTGCCACGGGAAAGAGCCGTCGGGGAAAGAGCTCTGATTACTTCCCAGGCGCTCCTTCGCCTGGTCCCGTATTGGGCGCACATGTTAGGGATGACGTCAGTTTGGAGCGTCTCAATGTCCTCCTCCCTCTGGGTGAGGATTGCCTTTGTGTTTCTGTGTGCCTTCGACTGAGCCAAATATAGAGACTTCCATTCTTCCCTCTTCTTAACAGCAAAGTCGAAAGTAGGCTGAACCTTAGCCAGCTCCTCCCGCAGCTTAGCGGCGTCAGCCTCCGCAGCCTCAACCTTTGCCCTCTCGACTAGGACCGCCTTCTCAGCATCCTCCCTGAGCTTTTGCTCAGCGAGGAAATAATTTTCGGCGGCCTGGGAGTCCTTCTTCGCCTTCTCGACCTCTTGCTTAGAAGCATCAAGCTCAAGCCTAAGCCGTTCAAGCGCAGGAGCCGCCTCAGCCATGACCTTCTCTTGCTCCATAATGTGAGCACCGGCCACGTCAGCCCACTTCGCCAGCATCTTCCTAATCTGGGCGGGGGAAGGCTTCGGGGAGGAGGAGACAACGGCGACATTCTTATCACCCGTCTGCACAGGCCGCTTCTCTAATAGCCATTCAGAGGGACCGGTAGACGGCGGCGGTTGATCTACAAAAAATTCGGACAAAGCATCCATGTCAACATTTATTGACATACCAGAGAGCCTGTCATTAGGAACGCCTAATGAACGGCTAAATCGAGCCACAAAGTTAGATCGTACCAGGCTTGGCCTTCTTGGTGGAGGACCCATTTCTTTGCCGACCTCATTAGCGATGAGCGGCAGCGGCAGCAGCAGGCGCTGTCTCTTTTCTCTTACGTAAGAGAGGAGATTCCTCTGCAACGGTGACCTCATCTTCGACATCGACAACGACCACCAGCTTCTCCTTTTGGACTGCAGGGATTGAAGGTTGAACTGAAGTTGACGCCGTCGCCGCCGAAGACATTGCTTTTGGCTTTCGGCGTGGCACGTTACCGGCGATCTTCCTCTCGAGCCGCCCCGCGTCCAAAACCTTCAACCGCGATCCATAAGGTCGTTTGGGGCGGTCTGCGATCACGTGTTGCGGCCCTAGGATGCAAATCAACAACTTTCCCGTCCTTGTCAAGTCCTAACCTCTTGAGGGTCTCGTGACGATTAGGGCCAAATCGGTCTACAAAAGAGACAAAGCAGGAGTTAAGCGGAAGAAATGACACAAGTTTAAAAACAGTAGCATAAAAAGCAAAGATGGGCCTCACACCGACCCCACTCACCCCGTTCGAGGGCCGGTATGAGGCCGACACGGCAAAGCAGCTCGTCCTGAAGAATGATCTGCGTCGGGGGCATCCATCCCTTCGGCGTCCCGTCCTTCTCAGCCTCAAACAACCTCATTGCCCGTTTTTCGTCCTCATTAAGAGGGACCCTGTTGGCATCCATCTTGAGCTTACTCCGGGAGACGTGTTTGTCACGCTCCCCTTTGCTCTCGCACCGCAAATTGACGCGGTGCTGGAAGGACCGAGGCAGCGGATAATCCTCCGGAACCTCAACGTACACCCACCGCCCCCTCCGGTCCTTGCGGGACGTCGGCTGGTCACGGTGACGGCCGGCTCGGTTTGTATGCTATACCATCCATGGCCGCCTAGGGTAGTTGGTTTGAGATGGTGGAGTCGGCGGAAGAGGTTCACCGTTGGGGCCTCCCCTTTGAAAAGACACAACCATACAAACCGATAATCGTCCTGATGGCCAACGGATGCAGTTGGGCCACGGCGACGTTCATCGCTTTAATAATGGCAACGACGTAGTCATTCAGAGGAAACCGGAGCCCATACTCCAGGTGTCTGATATATACACCGATACAACCCGGGGGAGGGCAACAGACGGCCTGACCTTCTCTAGGAATAACAATCTTATACTCCCTGCCGAAGGAGAAATGATGTTTTCGAAGTTCAGAACCAGAGCAACTGGCGAACTTGTTCGTCCAAGCACGATCAGGACCGATCTTACAGGCATCGCCATGATCCAAGAGATGCGGCCTCTCTTCATCGAAATGAGTCCTTTCTTCATCATCACCATCATCGTCAACATCATCACCGTCATCATCACCATCATCATCATCCTCGAAACCCTCCAGAAATTTGGGATCAACCTCAGGAGAAGGAGACCTAGGGCCCCCGGACCTTATCGGGATGGCGGCCAGTGCCTCCTCTTCATCAGGGCGCGACGGGGAACCCCCCGGCGCAGGATTATTAGGTCCGGCATCAGCAGAAGACATGACAACGAATATTTAACAAGAAAAAAGATTGAAGAATTTGTTTGATTACCTTGGAAGGAAATGTTACACCAAGTAACGCTTCGAGAAATTAGAAAGAGAAAGGAACTCTGCGAAAGAAAAACTAAACAAGAGAAAAATTTTTGAAAAAAAATGAAATTTGGAAGGCCAAAATGAGGGGCTAACTGTCCTATTTATAGAGCAAAGCCCACTCAATCCGACCAATCAGAGCAAAGCCCATGAAGCGTCAACCAATCAACGCCGAGCCACGTGTCAAGCATGCAGCCATGGAATGTCAATCGACAAACAGTTACTAAACTTCTTCAACACGCTCCTTGACAGAATGCCAATCGACGTATCTTCTTCAACACGATCCATGGTATCTACTTGCCAAACGGCCCGCCGTTCAACCGAGCTTGGCAGCACCGGCTGGGGGCAATCAAAAGCACACGGCACTCACAACCTCGGTCCCGGCCAGCGCCATTTTATTTTCCACATTTGATGCCCTTTACACATCCATGTGGAGGGGGGATACGGTACGGCCTGAGCAGAACCAAGCCGAGGAAGAAGAAGCCGGGGAAGAAATTTCAACTTGCGCAGAATACGCTTAACACTCATCGAAGGTCCATACCACGACATAGACTACGCTGGGGGCAAATTGATGGGGCATATTCTGCAGCCGCTGACCGAGTCAACATATTGAGCAAGGTCAAAGATATCCACAGCAAGTCAACGCATTAGACAGCCTAACCGACACGGCCTTCCGGCTTGTCACTTGGGTCTCGGCTAGGCAACCAGCCAGCCGGGAGGCATATCCGCGTACTCACATCCAAGACCCCTCGGCATGGAGTCAACAGGGCCCGCCGGCCTGCCATGGGTCCCTCGGCCGAGGGTAGATCAGTCTTTCCACCTGCTAAAGCCACTTGGCCACTTGGCCACTACGTGACAAAAGGTGAAAGTCTATAAATACTCCTCAACCCTCATTGAGGAAAGGATCCGAAAATAATCAGTTAAACACACTAATCTGGTATCAACTCCCTTATCTCTCTACAATATACTTTGTGCCAAGTAACACACAACTTAATCCCTTTAAGTTTACTGACTTGAGCGTCGGAGTGAGTACGCTCGGTGCCAAGCCGAGCCCTCAGTTTGTTCATTGTTTCAGGAGAGGCCGAAAGGAAGAGTCAAGCAAAGCCATCATTCTACAAGCTTACGTGGTAACAAATCTGCTCTGGAATTACACCCGGAATAATTGGCGCCGTCTGTGGGGACTCATACTAAAAGCTAGTCAAAATCCCTTTAAAAATAAAAAACACAAAACAAAACCCACCCAGCAAGCTAAGAAGATGTCAAAGCAACAAGAAATAATTGTGACCGACATTTAAACCGCATTCTATCGGGATGACACAGTCCACAATTCGAGATTGGCGATCCCCCCACCGGCCGAGTAATTCAACCGGCGTACGGGATGCCAATATTACCAGAACACCGCGCACGCCACGTCACTATCATGGGACACGTGGTCGATGCGCCAAACCAAGCTATTCCTGGACTCGATGGGTAATACGCCGATCACCCCGCCGCAGCCGACGGTGACGGCAAAGACACACGCAGTGACCAGGGCCCAAAGTGACCCCGAACAACTTGTCCGGGGAAATGCAAGGAGCGGAGCATACTAGGACGCCGGCGGAGCCCATATCGATGTGGCGGACAAAGTCCTTCCCCCACTCGTGGGAGGGACAGCGTCGCGCCGCGCAACGAGGCCACCGAAGAAGATACGAAGAAAGAAGTCCGACTCTCCAAAGTCGGGCAACAAGAAGCCCTTCCGCTACGCGAGAGAAGCGGACTAGGGCTGCGAGGAGCCGATCGCCACGCGTCATTCGACACGTGGTCGACAGCCCCTCGGTCCCTACGTCCTCGGAGTACCCGTGCCAACCAAACTAAAGTCGCCGTCCCTATCATACAAAGGGGATAGTGACCCAACCGACCACGCCGAGGCTTTCGAGTCTTACATGTCGGTATGGGAGCGACTGACGAGGTATGGTGCCGAGTCTTCCCAACAACCCTACATGGGATGGCCCAGAGTTGGTACAAGGGGTCGCCTAATGGTTCGGATATCGCTACGCCGACCTAAGGGATAACTTCATAGCCCAAGACGCCCGCAACGGGGAGAAGGCGTGGAGACATCGGACCGCTCACTATCCGACGGGGGAGGAGGACGAGTCTCTACGAAGCTATGTGAAGAGGTTCGATGCAAAAGCTCAGCAGATCCGCGAGCCGAACACCGAACCGACGGCCTTCGACCGATGAAAGGCCTCCGAAAGGCGAGCTAAAAATGAGCCGATCAAGTGCGAGGTCCTCAACCCGGACTCCGCCGAGAAAGATGGCGGACCAAGCCGTAAAGGTGGGGATTACCACAAGACTGGGTAGGCCACAGTGAAGCTGGGCACCGGGAAAGGAGGAGCCGCCGGGAGAATATCGACGAAGGGCGCCGTGACGATGTCGGTCACGCCTCGAAAAATCTAACAGAAACGAGCTCGGCGGGCGCGGGGAGTTCGGGACCATACACCCGAAGAGGTATCACGGTCTCACCCCCGGTCAAATCACCGGCCGAGGTCTATGCCCCGAGCAAGAATGAAGGGCGAGTGGGCAAGACCCCCAAGACGAGGGCGGAGGGCGACGCAAGCCAATTTTGCGATTACCACGGCCAGGCCGGCCATAAGACCGACGATCGTCGGGATCTCAAGAACGCCATCGAGGAGCTGATCCGGAAGAGGGCCCTCAGCAAGTACGTAGCTGGGGCCCCGGAAACGAGCGCCGACGGGGCGAACAGAAATCGTATTCTAGAGGATGGGAGTGATCCGGATGGTTCCGGAGGAAACGAGAACGGAGGGTCGGCTAATGGGCACAAACGGCACCTAAATGAGCTTTACCAAGCCATCAACTTTGTGCCCTCCACGGTGATCCCCTTCCACCGTCCCCGATATAACCATCGGAAAGAAAGACTACGAAGGAGTCGTAGCCCCGCACAAATGACCCGACCGGTGGTCCCTGGACATTTCCAACCACTTGGTTAAGAGGTGCCTAATTGATACAGGCGCCTACACGAACATCATGTTCGGGAATGCTTCCTCAACCTCGGTCTGAAGATTGAGGACCGAGCCCCCGCACCAACCCATTGACGACTTCTCGGGCCGGCCTGGTGCCCCTGGGGTCAATAAGGTTGCCGGTGATGTTTGGCGAGGCTGATGCGGCCAAGAACGTTTTATCTGAGTTGGTGGTCATTGATGGTTCGTCCGCCTACAATGTTCTGATAGGCCGGGTTACTTTGAGCGAGGCCGATGCTGTAATGTCCATCCGGGCCCTGACATTGATGTATGTCTCGGACCGGGGGGAGGCACAAAAGCTCGTCTCAAACGACGAGAGAGACGAAACTGTCAATATCCAAATATCTGCCAGAGGGTGTAACATGCAATCCCTCAAAGTGGCGAAGAAATCAGAAAAGGGGAAGAGCCCATCCTTACGACAGGAGGGTGACCCGATGAGCACCAACAACGTCAGCATGGTCGAGGGGGCCGAGACCGAACAAATAGAAATTGACCCAGGGCGCACCGTAACTATCGGTGTCGGTCTGGAGCCAAAGTTCAGAGCCGACCTCCTGAACCTGCTGAGGAAGAATAAAGACGTCTTCGCGTACTCAGCCGCCGAGATGCCAGGTGTGAGCCGAGAGGTGATCGTTCACAAGCTGAACGTACTCTCCAACGCCGCCCTGTCAAGCGAAGATGAGGAACTCCTCGGCCGAGAAAGACGAGGCCATCAAGGCCGAGGTAGACAAACTGTTAGAGGCGGGCTTTACCATGCCTTGTACTTACCCTGAGTGGCTAGCAAACGTTGTAATGGTAAAGAAGTCATCAGGGGGGTGGAGGATGTGTGTTGATTTTACATATCTTAATAAAGCATGCCCTAAACATTGCTATTCCCTGCCTCGAATAGATAGCTTAATAGACGCAACGGCAGCTACACTATCTTGAGCCTCGCCGACGCCTTTTCAGGGTACCATCGGTATTCATGGCCGAAGAAGACATGCTTAAGTGCGCATTCATCACCATACACGGCACATACATGTATAAAATGATGCCGTTCGGTTTGAAAAAAACGCCGGCGCAACTTACACTAGGCTGGTGGACAAAGTGTTTCAAGATCAAAAAGGGCGAAACATCGAGGCTTACGTCGACGACGCTATTGTAAAAAGCAAGTCCGACAATGAGCACTTGGCCGACTTGAGCGAAACATTTTGTTCACTAAGGAAATACAAGATGAAACTTAACCCAATGAAATGCAACGGTGTCCGGCGGGTAAGTTCCTCGGCGTGCTTGTCGGCGCCGGGGAATTGATGCCAATCCGAGAAAGTCCAAGCAATACTTTGGACCTACCGGAGCCGAGGAATCGAAAAGAGGTTATGATGTTGACAGGGAGAATGGCGGCTCTCGCCCGTTTCATCTCTCGGTCAGCCGACAAGAGCACCCCATTCTTCAAAGTGTTGAAGGGGAATAAAGACTTCTTGGTGGGGGAGGAACAGAGCACAACTTTCGTGCAATCAAAGCTCATCTTCAAACTCTCCCGACTGTCCAGGCCGATCTTTGGGGAGACGCTATATCTATACATAGCAGTTACCTCGGCCACGGTCAGTGCCGTAATCATCAGAGAAGAATACAAGCAGCAACGCCCAATCTACTTTGTCAGCCATACACTGTTGCCCGCCGAAAGAAATTACCCGCTGATTGAAAAAGCAGCCTTCGCTGTCGTCGTTGCCGCAAGGAAACTAAAACCTTACTTCGACGCACATCCCGTGACGGTCTTAACCGACCAACCATTGGAGAAAGCATTGGAAAAATTTGAACAATCTGGCAGGCTCAACAATCCCTCGATAAAAGGGCAGGCACTTGCAGACTTCCTAGCCGAGTGCACATATCAAGAAGAATCACAGCCCGACGTATGGGAAGTATATACCGACGGGTCCTCTACGGCAAACAGCTCAGGAGCCATCATCCTTATCATCAGCCCAAACGGGGACGAGTTTGAGTATGTCTTGAAATTTACCTTCTCGGCCTCAAACAACGAATCCGAATACGAGGCGGTGATAACTGGAGTCGAGCTAGCTAGAGCTGCCGGGGCGGAACACATTGTGTTGAAGACAGACTCACTATTAGTGACCAATCAAATCAGAGGAGAATATGAGGCTCGAGACGATGGGATGGTAAGATACCTGGAAAGAGTAAAAGCTGACACAGCAAAATTGAAATCTTTCCAAATCCAATGCATCCCCAGGTCTGGGAACAACCGAGCCGACACTCTCTCAAAACTTGCCAGTTCTACCATCAAGAATGTCAGCCGGACCGTGCTGGTGGATATCAGGAATGCTAAAAGCATCACTGAGACCGTCGGCATGGTGGGCGACATCGAAGCCGAGACGACGTGGATGACTTCGATAATGAAATTCAAACTTACAAAAGAGTTACCAGAGAACCGCAGTCTCTCTCAGAAGATAAAAAAGGATCGCCGCAAGGTACTTGGTGTCTGAAGGAGAACTATACAGAAGGTCCGTAATAAGACCGCTTTTGAAATGTGTCGGCCCAGCCGACGCGGGGCTCATACTGACAGAAATTCACGAAGGCATCTGTGGACATCACATGGGGGCAAGAATGCTAGCCCACAAAGCTCTCCGAGCCGGCTACTTCTGGCCTACCATGCTTGAGGATTCCAGAGTTAAGACCAAGAAGTGCAAGAACTGTCAGATGCATGCCCCGGTGATACACGCGCCTTCCCGAGACCTGCAACCGGTACTTAGTCCCCTGCCATTTGCACAGTGGGGGATGGATTTATTAGGGCCATTTCCGACGGCCTCCGGAGGAAGGAAGTATCTGATCGTCGCCGTTGACTACTTCACCAAATGGGTCGAAGCTGTCGCGGTACCTGCCAAGACCACGGCGGCTGTAAGAAAGGTGATTTGGGAGAACGTCATAACTCGGTTTGGTTTGCCCCAAGTCATGGTGTTTGACCACGACCGAGAGTTTTGGAGCGACATGATAATGAACTGGCTAGAAGAGCTCGGTATCAAGTTTGCATACTCCTCCGTCTGCCACCCTCGAGCAACGGGGCGGTGAACGACTAATAAAACAATCCTAAATGGGTGAAAAAGAAGGTTGAAGATCGAAGGGAAGGTGGGGTGATGAACTACCCGCGCCCTGTGGTCACTTAGAACCACGGAGAAAGAAGCAACGGATACGCCCATTCCACCTTGTCTATGGGTCTCAAGTCGTCCCGCGATAATTGAAGCGGTGTGCAGGCATTCGTAACGCAAACCTTTAACCCAGTCGAAAATGAGGAAAGCCTAAAAGCCTCCCTAGACCTGGTCGAAGAAAGTCGAGACACGACACGGCTCAACTTAGCCGTTTACCAAAACAGAATGAGGAGAGCCTACAACCGAAGGGTCCACAAAAGGGACTTAAGAGTAGGAGATCTAGTCCTAAGAAAGTCGGCCGCCACCAACAAAGGAAACATCCATGGCAAAATGACGGCCAACTGGGAAGGACCCTACAAAGTGGTTGAAGAAATGAGGCCGGGTACATACCGGCTGACAGACATGGAGGGAGTGCCTTTAATGAGCCACTGGAACACCGACAATCTTAGAAAATACTTCGTATAGCGGCGGAGGTGTCCGAGACCATTGTGGGCACCCCAACGCTTGATTATATCTAATGAAGAATGTTCCAAGTTTTCTATCAAAATGAAGTGTCCCTCCCATAGTCATACCAAGATATTTACAACAGCAGTCAAAACGTAAACTCGATCACCTCGGCCAAAGCCGGGGGTGACGAGGAAAACGCGACTTCCCCCACAGCAGTTGATCCAACATGCTTAGGAACGTATAAGTACGGTTGAGAAGCGCAAATCGGACGCCTCGGCATGGCCGAGAGTGAAAGAGGAAGCAATCAACACGTCTACAGATACGAACGCTATCGCGCCGTAACCCCGATTGCCTCGGCCAGACCGAGAGTGACGGGGACACAACGACTGATACGCTAACATGTTCACAACGGCGGTTGGGAAACGCAAATCTGACCGCCTCGGGCGGTGGAGGAAGCGACCGACACGCCAACATGTTTAAAAACGTTAAGTACAGTTGAGATACGCATTCTAACTGCCTCGGCCAAGCCGAAGGCAGAAACGGGAAAAAGCGCTCAATTAATAACGAAAGAAGACAACTCAGACAAAAATGAGAAAAAGACCTCGGCCAAGCCAGAGGCAAAATAAACAAACTCTTATTAAAAATGTTTACAGGTAATACAAGAAAGAAGACGACGACCGTCCCCATAGGGATAGCCTAAACACTACCTACCAAAGTTCACAAAAAAGAAGGAACAGCAAAAGGGTACAGACATAAAGACATGAAGTGCCAAAAGATGGCAGGGAGGAAAGGCTCAATAGTTGGCCCCCGAACAGCTAAAGCTATCCGAGATGCCGGGTGAATCTGGTGACGACCGCCCGTCTCCCTATGCCTGTTGCTGCTCGCCACCGGCGACATCAGCAGCATCGTCTTCAGTGGGCGACCCAGAATCCGACTTGGCAGCTTCAGCTTCAGCTGCCTTTGCCCTCTCAGCCTCCTCCCTGGCCGCCTTCACCTTTTCAGCGTGGGTCGCCTTCTCCGCAGCCTCCTCAGTGGCCCTCTTCGCCTCTATCTCCTCCGCCACCTTTGCCTCCGCAACAGCCACCTTATCATCAAGCAGCTGTTCAAATTTTTGCCACGGGAAAGAGCCGTCAGGAAAGAGCTCTCTGATTACTTCCCAGGCAGCTCCTTCGGCCTGGTCCCGGTATTGGGCGCACATGTTAGGGATGACGTCAGTTTGGAGCGTCTCAATGTCCTCCTCCCTCTGGGTGAGGATTGCCTTTGTGTTTCTGTGTGCCTTCGACTGAGCCAAATATAGAGACTTCCATTCTTCCCTCTTCTTAACAGCAAAGTCGAAAGTAGGCTGAACCTTAGCCAGCTCCTCCCGCAGCTTAGCGGCGTCAGCCTCCGCAGCCTCAACCTTTGCCCTCTCGACTAGGACCGCCTTCTCAGCATCCTCCCTGAGCTTTTGCTCAGCGAGGAAATAATTTTCGGCGGCCTGGGAGTCCTTCTTCGCCTTCTCGACCTCTTGCTTAGAAGCATCAAGCTCAAGCCTAAGCCGTTCAAGCGCAGGAGCCGCCTCAGCCATGACCTTCTCTTGCTCCATAATGTGAGCACCGGCCACGTCAGCCCACTTCGCCAGCATCTTCCTAATCTGGGCGGGGGAAGGCTTCGGGGAGGAGGAGACAACGGCGACATTCTTATCACCCGTCTGCACAGGCCGCTTCTCTAATAGCCATTCAGAGGGACCGGTAGACGGCGGCGGTTGATCTACAAAAAATTCGGACAAAGCATCCATGTCAACATTTATTGACATACCAGAGAGCCTGTCATTAGGAACGCCTAATGAACCAGCTAAATCTGAGCCACAGGTTAGATCTGTACCAGGCTTGGCCTTCTTGGCTGGAGGACCCATTTCTTTGCCGACCTCGGTAGCAGTAGCAGCGGCAGCAGCAGGCGCTGTCTCTTTTCTCTTACGTAAGAGAGGAGATTCCTCTGCAACGGTGACCTCATCTTCGACATCGACAACGACCACCAGCTTCTCCTTTTGGACTGCAGGGATTGAAGGTTGAACTGAAGTTGACGCCGTCGCCGCCGAAGACATTGCTTTTGGCTTTCGGCGTGGCACGTTACCGGCGATCTTCCTCTGAGCCACCCCCGCGTCCAAAACCTTCAACTGCTGATCCATAAGGTCGTTTGGGGCCGGTCTGCGATCACGTGTTGCGGCCCTAGGATGCAAATCAACAACTTTCCCGTCCTTGTCAAGTCCTAACCTCTTGAGGGTCTCGGCAGACAGTTCCGGGCCAAATCGGTCTACAAAAGAGACAAAGCAGGAGTTAAGCGGAAGAAATGACACAAGTTTAAAAACAGTAGCATAAAAAGCAAAGATGGGCCTCACACCGACCCCACTCACCCCGTTCGAGGGCCGGTATGAGGCCGACACGGCAAAGCAGCTCGTCCTGAAGAATGATCTGCGTCGGGGGCATCCATCCCTTCGGCGTCCCGTCCTTCTCAGCCTCAAACAACCTCATTGCCCGTTTTTCGTCCTCATTAAGAGGGACCCTGTTGGCATCCATCTTGAGCTTACTCCGGGAGACGTGTTTGTCACGCTCCCCTTTGCTCTCGCACCGCAAATTGACGCGGTGCTGGAAGGACCGAGGCAGCGGATAATCCTCCGGAACCTCAACGTACACCCACCGCCCCCTCCAGTCCTTGCAGGACGTCAGCTTGGTCACGGTGACGATGCCCGGCTCGGTTTGTATGCTATACCATCCATGGCCGCCTAGGGTAGTTGGTTTGAGATGGTGGAGTCGGCGGAAGAGGTTCACCGTTGGGGCCTCCCCTTTGAAAAGACACAACCATACAAAACCGATAATCGTCCTGATGGCCAACGGATGCAGTTGGGCCACGGCGACGTTCATCGCTTTAATAATGGCAACGACGTAGTCATTCAGAGGAAACCGGAGCCCATACTCCAGGTGTCTGATATATACACCGATACAACCCGGGGGAGGGCAACAGACGGCCTGACCTTCTCTAGGAATAACAATCTTATACTCCCTGCCGAAGGAGAAATGATGTTTTCGAAGTTCAGAACCAGAGCAACTGGCGAACTTGTTCGTCCAAGCACGATCAGGACCGATCTTACAGGCATCGCCATGATCCAAGAGATGCGGCCTCTCTTCATCGAAATGAGTCCTTTCTTCATCATCACCATCATCGTCAACATCATCACCGTCATCATCACCATCATCATCATCCTCGAAACCCTCCAGAAATTTGGGATCAACCTCAGGAGAAGGAGACCTAGGGCCCCCGGACCTTATCGGGATGGCGGCCAGTGCCTCCTCTTCATCGGGCGCGACGGGGAACCCCGGCGCAGATTATTAGGTCCGGCATCGTGAGAAGACATGACAACGAATATTTAACAAGAAAAAAGATTGAAGAATTTGTTTGATTACCTTGGAAGGAAATGTTACACCAAGTAACGCTTCAAGAAATTAGAAAGAGAAAGGAACTCTGCGAAAGAAAAACTAAACAAGAGAAAAATTTTTGAAAAAAAATGAAATTTGGAAGGCCAAAATGAGGGGCTAACTGTCCTATTTATAGAGCAAAGCCCACTCAATCCGACCAATCAGAGCAAAGCCCATGAAGCGTCAACCAATCAACGCCGAGCCACGTGTCAAGCATGCAGCCATGGAATGTCAATCGACAAACAGTTACTAAACTTCTTCAACACGCTCCTTTGTGTAATGCCAATCGACGTATCTTCTTCAACACGATCCATGGTATCTACTTGCCAAACGGCCCGCCGTTCAACCGAGCTTGGCAGCACCGGCTGGGGGCAATCAAAAGCACACGGCACTCACAACCTCGGTCCCGGCCAGCGCCATTTTATTTTCCACATTTGATGCCCTTTACACATCCATGTGGAGGGGGGATACGGTACGGCCTGAGCAGAACCAAGCCGAGGAAGAAGAAGCCGGGGAAGAAATTTCAACTTGCGCAGAATACGCTTAACACTCATCGAAGGTCCATACCACGACATAGACTACGCTGGGGGCAAATTGATGGGGCATATTCTGCAGCCGCTGACCGAGTCAACATATTGAGCAAGGTCAAAGATATCCACAGCAAGTCAACGCATTAGACAGCCTAACCGACACGGCCTTCCGGCTTGTCACTTGGGTCTCGGCTAGGCAACCAGCCAGCCGGGAGGCATATCCGCGTACTCACATCCAAGACCCCTCGGCATGGAGTCAACAGGGCCCGCCGGCCTGCCATGGGTCCCTCGGCCGAGGGTAGATCAGTCTTTCCACCTGCTAAAGCCACTTGGCCACTACGTGACAAAAGGTGAAAGTCTATAAATACTCCTCAACCCTCATTGAGGAAAGGATCCGAAAATAATCAGTTAAACACACTAATCTGGTATCAACTCCCTTATCTCTCTACAATATACTTTGTGCCAAGTAACACACAACTTAATCCCTTTAAGTTTACTGACTTGAGCGTCAGAGTGAGTACGCTCGGTGCCAAGCCGAGCCCTCAGTTTGTTCATTGTTTCAGGAGAGGCCGAAAGGAAGAGTCAAGCAAAGCCATCATTCTACAAGCTTACGTGGTAACAAATCTGCTCTGAAATTACACCCGGAACACATAACTTTATGCTCGGGTGTCCGATTTTGACGATTTTTTTTTCGTATCGCATAACATTACGAGACGAACACAATAATTAAAAAAAAATGAAAAGTGGGCCCATTTGTGTGAAAAACACGAATTGACCTAGGCAGGTTCTTGTGATTTACACGAACCAGCCTAGGTCAGTTCGTATAAAACTCACGAATGGGCCTAGGCCAGTTCGTGTGGATTACATGAATTGGCCTAGGCTGGTTCGTGTAAACCACATGAATCCGCCTAGGTCAATTCGTGTGTTTTACATGAATGGACCATTTCAATTTGTTTTTACCCATTGTGTTCGTCTCGTAGAAATATAAGCGATTTGAAAAAAAATTCGTTGAAAACGGACACTCGAGCACAAAGTTATGGCCACTTAAAGTTTTTTCATTCTTAATAGTCAATTTTTATCCCAATTTAAATCGTCGTTATTTATCGTTTATGTTATCAATCATCATCTAACATAGGTAAAAATTTAATTAATTCGTTAGTTCAATATTATTTTTTGTTAATTTATCAGTAATTAATACGATAAATCATATTTAATTTAAGTTTCCGTCACTTATTTTTGATTAATCGATACAAAATAATGTTAGAAATATACTATAGAGAGAGAAGGGCAAAGTTGGAAAGTTAAAATGAAAAATAGGGGCGGAATGAGTAATATAAGGGCGGAATATAGCAATTTTATTTGTGTGGGTTTGAAGCATTCTAAATTCATACGTCATTCCAAAATTGTAAACCAAACACCCCTAAATCATGTGTAATATAACTCTCTTAAATAAGTGGTTAGAGGTTCCATTTCTAACTTTTGCAAATGCAAAAATTAAACTTTGGAGGAGATTATTATTTAATTGCATTCCTACCATAAGAAAATTGTCCTGGCAGTAGGGAATGAAAGAAAGTGTTCAATATAAGAACAACAATAATAAGCGAGGGATGATGTTGTTTCTTCTACTTTGTCTTTAGAGGTGTAACAAGACATGCATAAGCAGGGGTAAACATTTTCGTCAATGAACTTTATAAAATCTACAGTAGATTTTGTAATTAACTTGTATGATAACAGTCCATATATTTTTGGGGTTTACAACCGAAGATAGGGGCATGTTTGAAGACATCTAAAATTCACTATGAGGTCCCCAAACTATAGTCTTCCTTCAAACAGACAACTTATATGCATCCCATCTTTATTTTTCATTATACATCCAAACAAAAATTGAATGTCAAGAGGCAGAGATTAGGAAAGCAATGGATTGCGGACGGGTAAACGTCACTTGCTGTACCAAAGCGTCGATAACTTTTGTGACAAATTAAAGGAGAGATGGAAGTTAATTTGCGATGACAAATCCGTTGCAAATACAAAAGACGGATTTATCAAATTTGCGACAAATTATTTGTCCGTCGCAAAAGGGGTGTTTTTATCAAATTTCACCTATCACCTTGCTATTCACTTATGCCCCGTTCTTTCTTGCTTAATTTCAGCTAATTTCATTTCAGCTCAGCTTTAGTCAGTTCTTCATAAAATTAACGCTTATTTTAGCTCTATTCACTTCAACTCGGCACCATTCAGTTTAGTTCATTTAAGCTCAATTCAATTTAATTCAATTCAGCCACAAAGAACAGGCCTTACTTCGAGTTTTCATTCATCTATTTAAATCGGATGGATGGATATCGATCAAATCGGGTGAAATTGTCCGAAAACAAAACACAGTACATAAACACAAAGGGGAATGTAAAAAGAAGAGACAGAAAGTGGCCATAGGGTAATGCATCAATCCCAAATCAGTGAAGTGGGAGTAATCTTGAAAGTTTTAAAGTAGTTGCAGAATTAGCAGAACATCTATGATCTATCTCTATCCTTTGTTCATGGGGTTTGGACCGTCAACCTTGCATGCTTCATTGTTAAGATCTATGCATGGATGTATATATAAGGATCTTAGGGATCTGCTACTTTTGCTCATCTTTCTTGTTTTTTCTCTAAAAGTATAGTGTACCAGGAATTCTAATGCTAAAAAGCTGAGGCTGTTGTTTAATTTTAGATTTTGTAGTGTAATGAGGATGAAATTGTGAGCAATTCTAGGATTGGGGAAATTAAAAACCGTTGGTATATACATGTAGGCATGTAGCTAGACCCGGCAATGGTCGGGTTTGGGTCGGTCACTTTGGATTGGGTTATTTCGGGTTAATAATTTATCGGGTCATTTTTGGGTCGGGTCATTTTAGCTCGGGTTGATCTCGGTCATTTGGGTTATTTTGGGTCATGATTTTGCTTTAATTAAGTCATTTCGGATGATTCAAGTTGGGTTACTTCGGGTCGGGCCTGTACGGGTTTATCGGGTCACTTTTAGCCCATACATTTCGGGTCATTTTCGGAACTCGGATTAGTCTTATCGAGTCGGGTTAGTTTTGCCAAATCTATATGTAGCCAATGCCATGCATGGTTTTTAAATTTAGAGTAAGTTTATTCCCAAAGGGAATATAATTCTTAGGCCAATAGCAATGACTAAGGATGTCACTCTAGCGAGTTTTTGTGGGCCTCGCCTCACACCCGCCCCACTTAGGGCAGAAACGGGTAATAATTTGGTGGGTGGTGGGTATCAAAATTTAATAACTTCAAAAAATAAAGTCTAAACTACTAATTCAAAAGAAAAAACTCGATCTACTTCTTCCTAATGCATGTCATGTTATGTTGCTTTGTTTTTTTTTGTTTTTAGATTTGCTACTTTGTTATCTCTTAAGTATTTGGAGTTATGTGTAAAGAATAGAGTTTTTGTATTATATGATTGATAATTTACAATGATAAAAGGTGAGGCTATGTATACAAATAACATAAAGTGTGAACTTATACATTCTTGCCTAAGATACACAAGACTATAAGCATGATTATAGATATAGTTGTAACACCATCGTACATCAATGTGTCTTACCAAGAACCACTCAGTATATGAAGGTGTTATCATCTTGGTTGCCCGAGGTAGTAGATCAAATAAACAATAAAAGAACATTTATTAAAATACTTTAAGTCCTTACAACATAGATCAGCGTAACAAAATACAGAGTGATAACTATGATAGCTAATAAGCTCATGCGTCAAGGACATCTACTCCGATAGCGTGGTGACTCGGATCGATTCCCTTCCAAGCCCGCAAGCAACAAGACCAACTGTACCTGCTAAACCAACTGCTCACCATCCCCGAATGGATCACCACAGTTTTGAAAACACAACACGGGGTCAGTTTACTGTATAACAAAATAAGATAAGTACAAATTAAAAGAGCAACCAACTGATCATCATCCACCTCTAAACTCCCGATCTCACATAGTTCCGACTACACACCGAAGTGTGTAGCCCCTGCCAGATTACCCATCGCAACAGGTAATCTTCGCCGCCAGTGGGGGGACCATAGCCAATCCCCACCTAAGTCTCGCTCATCAACGAGCGATAACCCTATTCATTAATGTGCACATCCCCTTCTGTGGCGGGTTCCACAGAAGGCAAAACTAGGGCGTGAAGCCACTCCCGCAAGTGACTCCACTCAACAACCATCACAACAACCACACCAACACCAACGCTCCAACAATGATCAGCAGACAATCAATCGTACACAATACAACATAATCTTAAATCAATTAACAGGAAACTGAGTAGGGAAACTCTAACTTATCGCCAATCTATGAAAATGCATCCAACAATTAGTCAAGCAAGATTCCGAGACGCATCCTACCAACGGTAACCAAATCCTATTACAAGGTACCCCAAAAACATACTGAAAGACGACAACAAAACGACTTACCTAGGGATGCGAACCGACGATGACAACGATGACATCCTCACTTGCATCCTTCATATGTAACCCAATCCCCTTCCATGGTTAGTGTCTAGGCTAGATTAGAGTGTATGGAAAGATGGGTGATAGGTGAGAGAGAGATATATTAGGGTTAGAGAGAAATGGAACCGTCGAAAATGAAATAAGACTTACGAACTTGCGTTTTATAATAACGCGTCAACAACGGTTATACTCGGTCGAGTACTCTCATACTCGGCCGAGTAAGCCCTACTCGGTCGAGTGTTACCACCACTCGGCCGAGTAGTCCATACTAGGTCGAGTAAACAACTACATAAGTCACTTATCCTCTCACATATCCCCTTCTAAGGTCTTCCGTGGTCAAAAGGTTGGTCAAATAAAGAGTCCTTAAACAGGGCGGGTATTACAATAGTATCACAAGAGAATATACGTAATTGATATATGCTATAGATAGAGATTATATTTGATTGCTAAGAATATTATCATTGACATTCTCGCGCAAGATGGACGGGCGTTGACGTAGTCCAATCTTGAAAATAACTTCGAGAAACCGTGGCTTGCGTAGGGGCTTGGTAAGGACATCTGCAAGTTGGTCCGTGCCATTAATGTGTTGAATCCGAATAGTACCTCGTTGCATCTGTTCTTTGACAAAATGAAATGATAAAGCGAGGTGTTTCAAACGAGAATGAAATACCGGATTTGCGGAATAGTGAGTGACACTGAGATTGTCGCAATAAATGGCTGGTGCACGGAGAATGTTGATACCGAGTTCAGTGAGAAGTGACCCAAGCCAAAGTACTTCGGAGGTGGTTTCTACAATTGCTCGTAACTCGGCCTCAGATGGTGACCTGGAAAGTGCACGTTATTTCTTGGATCCCCAAGAAATCGAGTTTTGACCAAGATATATAATAAGACCACTTGTTGAAACATAATCATCAATGTCGTCTGCCCAAACGGTATCACAGTAGGCATATATGAAGGTAGAGTGGAGAAGATTTGTGGAAGTGGATGCCATAGTGAAGTGTACCATTCAGATATCGAAGAAGCCGTTTTAAGGAGGACTAGTGGTCTGTTGTGGGGTGATTGACAATTGGGCGAGTTTGTTGATGGGGAAGGCTATGTCCGGTCGAGTGAGGGAGAGATATTGTAGGCTTCCAATGATTGCACGATAGTCGACTCATTATCAGTGGTTTTGTGAGGTGGTTTTGTGAAAGGCGGATGTGGAAGCATAGGTGTGGTTGAGGGACTGCATTCATGCATGTTAAATTTGTGAAGCAAATCGGACAAATATTTGGTTTGATTTAAGTGAAGGCCTTGTTTTGTGGGATTTACCTCAATGTCAAAAAAGTAGAATAAGGAGCCAAGATCCTTAAGAGAGAATTTGTGGGAGATGGTGGAGATAAATTGAGTGATGGAACTTGTATTTGGACTAGTGATGATGATGTCGTCAACGTAAACTAGGACGTATAATTGAACGGAGTTTTTGTGAAAGATAAATAGTGAGGGGTCAAAGAGGGAGTTATGAAAACCATAGTCGAGTAGAAATGTTTGAAGTTCAGCGTACCATGCCCTCGGGGCTTGTTTTAGGCCATAGATAGCTTTCAATAGCAGACAAACATGATCAGGCTTTTCCGGGTCAATAAACCCGGGTGGTTGGTCCATGAAAACGGTGTTTGTGAGACGTCCTCGGAGAAGCACATTATTGACATCAATTTGATGATGATGCCAGTTATTTGTGACTGCTAGAGTGAGTATGAGACGAATAGCTGGTTTAATAACGGGAGTAAAAGTTTCGGAATAATCAATACCTGGTCGTTGATGAAAACCCTTTGCGACAAGACGGGCTTTATGTTGCTTGAGGCTACCATCGGATTTGTACTTGACTCGATAAACCCATTTACATCCAACTATGTTTTGGGCAAGATGACGAGGGACAAGGGTCCACATGTGGTTACGGAGGAATCTTCGACCATGGCGTTTCAAAATATAGATTGACTAATCCACAAGCGGAATAAGTTCAAAAATAGACGAAATAAGTCACTTAAAGTGAAATTTGGAGCAATTTTAGCAAAAAATGAAACTTAAGGGAGTAATTTTAGCAGAAGTTTCAAAAGGGTGTAGTTTTAAAAATTTTGATTTTAAGTGTTATTAAAATCTAATTTACTCTTAATTTAGGTCCAAGACCCAAAAACAAAAATTGGACCCAAGTTTAGTTCTAAGTTCGCATGCTTAATGGATTAAAGTAATTGTAATTCAGTTCATTGGTCCAGGCTGGTCCAAAGAAATTTTCTTAATAATCTTTGTAGAAGAATAGAGTAACACGCCTGAAAAACAACCATCGCTCTTGATAACAATCTAGCATCCCACAAATTCTCATTGAAGACATGACATATCCGTCACAAGCTGAAGACGGATACCATTTTACCTCACAATGTACCCACTTTTTCTCTCTCTGCAACACTATTCATGTGGTCCCCTTTCTCCACTAACCCATTTTGTTGCCATTTTATCTCACAAAATATCCGTCACAAATGGTAACCCGTCACAAGGGAGACCAATTGCTAGCATCCTAGATTCTTCGTTTTAAGTTTTAACATTAGGTAATCCTTAATTCTTGTGTTTTAGGTCCGATAAAACGGACAAAAGACAATCGAATATGAACTGAACACATTAAATCTTGCACATTTATTAGGCCTATGGACTCACCAAACCCAAACCATACGGAAGATGCATTAGCCTAGAGGTAATATATTGATTAGACGAACATATAATGAATAATAGGTCCCAAGTTTGAATCCTTGTGACTCATTTGAGCCTGAAAACAAAGCAGAAGTATATAATAACTAATCAAAAGTAGTCACAATAAGAAAAACACAAAGCAGTAGTAAAGAAAAAACAATACATGCATAGGTAATACAGGAAGTAATTCAACAACATTACACCATCCTATTCTTAGAAAAACAGAAGCAACCAAAGCAAAACATTTGCAACTACTAATAAAACTAGTTAATGTCTAGCGACGACGAGTCCGTCCTTGGTCGTCATCCATCCTTCCGACATCATTAGGGCTAAAACTCTGTCCAGTGATCTGATCAGCATCCTTAAGAAGGTCCGCCACAGCACCAACACCCACTCCTCGCCCAGTCCTATTGGCATCCCTTAGAATCTCAGCCGCGGCACCAGGTGGACTTTCCTCAATAGTCACCTTCACTTCTCTACCTTCTCCCGCCTTCCTCCTTGCCTCGTCCTCGACTACGTCATGTGGCATTGTCAGCTTGCTCTTCACTGCCTCTGCCATGTTTCCAATTGCTCCGAATACTGTGCTCTTCCCTGCTTCTCCCCTGTTCATATCAACAAGCAACAATTCAGATATTTTACCCTATAGATAAATGATAGGTTAAATCAAATTATATGTAAGCAAGAATTTTGAGACCTCAATGCAGCATCTTCATCGACGACAGTATTAAACCCTTTGTTCCTCAAATTCTCAAGCCTCCTCTCTTCCGCCATTTTCCTCCTTGCCTCGTCCTCGGTTCCTCTGTACATATCCTGCTCATATATTATACATTCACATTCCAAAATATTAACAAAAATCATTGAATTGCGAAATACGTACGCTTAGTACAAGAACATAAAAATTAAAAATTATGAACGTCTAAATTAATTACAAAGGTTTATTTTATTTTATTTCTAAAAAAACAAGTATACAATTCAAACTATTATAAAAAATTACAAGTAACTAAAGAGAGGAGAGCCGAATTCTCACCTTGGCCTCCTCTTTAGTCTCAAAACCCTTATCCTTGGCCATCTCAGCCGTCTCGCTAACCTTGTCCTTAGCCTCATCTTTCTTCACCGTAAAGTAACCCATGGCCCTCTTCGCCGCATCAGCAGCCGAATCCTTCAACTCGGACAACTTCCCAACCGTCGCATCCTTCCCTTCCACCGCCTTATCAGCCGTATAATCTTTATACTCAACCGTCTTATCCTTAGCTTCCCTAGTCTTATCCCCAACATACCCAGCCGCATCCTTCGCGGTCCCAACAGTCTTATCCTTAGCCTCCCTAGTCTTATCCCCAACATACCCAGCCGCATCCTTCGCGGTCCCAAGAGTCTTATCCTTAGCCTCCCTCAAACTCTCAGCAGTATTATCCCTCCCCGCACGGGCCCACTCCGCCTTCTCACGTGCCCTCACGGCAGCCGCATCATGGCTCTCCTGGGTACTTCTTGAGACGGAATCAGCCGTCTCCTTGGTCTTCTCAGCCGCATCATGGGTTTTTCCCGTGACCGCTTCCTTGGCATGCTCGTAGGTGCTGCCTAATGCACCCACCACCGAGGATATAATCCCCGGCCTGTTCTTCTCCTCCACGGTACTACTAGTAGTATAGGTCCCAGTGCCAGTACCAGTACCGGTGCCATATCCGGTATCGTAATCGCCGCGACGGAGTTGGTCTTGAGAGTTTCTTTCTTCTCTAGCTGATTTGATTTCGTCGGCAGCGTATCTTGCTGCACCTTCGGCTTTCTCTTCCTTTCTGTTTCTGCTTGCCATTTTTGCTCAAATTAACAAGTTTGGTGTGTTTACGTTTTTGTTTTATTAGTGCGTAAGATTGTTGTGTGGTGTGATTGTGGAGATGGGATATATGGGGGTTTGGGTGAGGAGGAAATTGTAGGAAGAGTAAACACGTTGCATGGGAAGTGATACGTGGAATGAATAGAGAGAGGAGGTGATGACACGACGGAAATGCCATGCAAAATTAGGTAGTAGTGCATGAGAGGAAAGGTTTGCGTTTGGAGATTTGTTTGAGATGATGTGTGAATGTGTCATGCAAAAAAAAAAAAGTTTCTTTTAGGAGTCTCCACGTCCATTGACACGTGTCCAATTTAGCGCAATAGTGGAGTACCACCGTAACTTAACAAAAAAAAATTAAATCAAAATTTAGATTTTAGGTTTTTTTTTTTTTTTTTTTTACAAAAGTGTACTAGTTTTAATTTATATATATAATAAAGTTCGAGTACAAACGAAGCCGTTACAAAACAAACCGAGGGGTCAATTACTTTCAAATACTCCCTCCTCCGTTCTGATCAATTTTATTTTTGATTTTAGCACAAAGATCGAGTGAACGGTAGGGGTCAATTACTAGATGATAAGTAGAACAAATTGAGTATGAATGATCAAATTGTTCACTAAATTCATTCTTAAAATAGAAAGGACAACATCAATTAACTGAGACACCCAAAATAAAAAAATTCAACAAATGACTAAGACAGAGGGAGTATGAAAAATCAAGAGGGACTATAATTGTTTACATAAAGATAAAGAAAAATGAGATAAAAACATGGGTGTTACAAAGTTTGAGTAACATCATGTAAATTTGTTAACATTTTCAGTTTAATTGTTTACATGAAAATAAAGGGGGATTTAGGTATTATTCAGTTGAGTAAAATTATCGATCATCATTGACCATGAAAATTACTTGAGGAATATTTAGGAAGGAGAAAAATATCTATATAATACTTGTAATTTAATGTTAATATGGTACTTATAATTTTTATGGTTCGCAATGTAAATTGTAAAAAAGGCCGGAAGAATCAAAATTATGGATGATGACCTGATAAAGAAAAATTATAGAACATGTTATTAACTTTATGATTTGAAGATGAAATAAGATGAAGAAGGTATCATACTTTCCCAAATGCCATGAAATTATGACGATTAACTATATGCATGAAGGTAGTATTATATACATTAATTTTGGAAATAAATTATGTTGAAGCAAATGCATAAATAATTGCATCTCCAAATCTCATAACCAGTAAAATTGATCACAAATAGGATCCTACAACCTGTTGTATAGTAGCATTGTACAACAGGCCCATATATTACATATTAAACTATCTAAGCCCAATAAAAAAAAATTCTACACATCTCCATTTTTCCCTAATTCTGATTTATCTCCAGTCGACAAACCCTACCTCCTCTTTTTCTTCTCTAAATTTCTCTTAAACGACGACAAACCTCCTTTCTCCGTAATTCTGAGTCTAATATGGTGAAAGGGAAATTGGCATCATAATCAAGGAACGAGAAGCAATTTACATCATCATCAAGAAAGAAAAATGGATCTAATAATACTTTGAGGTAAATTTCTACACCAATCATACGAACTATTATTAGAAAAATACAAGCTAAAAAATTCGAGCACATAAGAATACGAGCTATTAAGATAAGAATATGAGCTAATGTAAAAAAGATCAATACGAGCTTAAAAGAATCACAAACTTAAAAATACGAGCACATAAGAATACGAGCTATTAAGATAATAATACGAGCTAATGTAAAAAGAATACGAGTTTAAAGGATCACGAGCTTAAAAATACGAGCACATAAGAATATGAGCTATTAAGATAAGAATACGAGCTAATGTAAAAAGAATACGAGCTTAAAAGGATCAAGAGCTTTAAAATACGAGCACATAAGAATACGAGCTATAAAAATAAGAATACGAGCTAATGTAAAAAGAATACAAGGTTCAACTATTTTCATGCATTAGAAATTTTGGATAAAAAAAGTCCTTCCTCACGAGTCACGTCATATTGATTTGTTCCATATAGTCAATTAATTATAATAATTTAAAGGAGAATATAATTCATTAGCTGGATGATGGATGAAGATGGAGAGGAGTTAGAAAAATATGGAAGAAGTCAGAGAGAGAAGGAGGATTTGATTCAAAATTAGATTACGTTATTTTTTTTGTTGTAAAAGTATTTGGAAAAAGACTAAAATAACCTTGGATGTACAATGCTTATTATACATCCAGTTGTATAGTATTGGAACTAAAATTGATGTACGAAGTAGTATTTGGTCAATGATTTTAGTAAACTTAATTTTAATTGTAAATTATATTCTTGCCCTTTTAAGTTTGTTGTTTAACAAATTAACTAGGTTTGTGACGCGTGAAATTCGCGGGTTTATCTGTTTTAGTTTTGATATTTTTATCGTATTAATATTTGTTCGAGCAATTAGTTGTTGATCCATTATTTAAAAATATATAGTCTTGAAATATATAAAAATTAGTTAGTTTAATACATTATTTCTTTGACAACTTTGGTTTATTTTTTATATCGAATCCTGGCAAGTGACAATGTGGTAGCTACTAATTTTGAGAAACCTGAAAACAGAGCAATGACAAAGACGACTCATTATTTATACGTGTGTTTTACTCCGCAATATAATAAAGTGAGTTTTTTAAATATTAAAAGTTGAAACCATCCGTAAATAATAAATTCCGTATGGAAAAATCTTCAATGACGCCTTATAAGGTTGTAAACTCAATACCTCAGTATAGTCATCTCCAAATTATTTCCAGACCTCTGCATCAACCCTCCCATAGAAATATCTTTGAAGTCTTATCACCACGTGCATGCTTCAAATATTATACATCCGAAAAACATTTATTATATCGATAGAAAAATATTAGATACGATTCAACGGTATGGTCGGTATCTACTCGGATTCATGTATGTATTACGAATTAAATTTTCATTTCAATTGCTCAATAATCTAAAAAACTATATTCTCTAAATCCGAATTCCAAAAGGTTCATAAAATTTTTTAAGTTCCTTACTACTATTTCAAGAATTTGATCCATTTCTTGTTATACTTATGTCCACCATCCTATATAAAAATAAAAATAGTATTAAAGACTATAAAACAATCTATTCCGGTTTTAAAAAAAACACATAAATTTAAAAATATACAGATTAGAATTTAGAAGCCATACTATTTAATATTTATCTGAAGGTTCACTTTTGCTTCCTTTTAGTGCGCTTCTTTTGATACGTGCCTTGATAATAGTTCATATGAAATGAGAAATAAAAATATATGTTAGAGATAATTATACTCATGAATACAAAAATACAAATTCAAATAGGTTGATCAAGAAAGCATAATAGTAAAATTACACAACAATATACGCTCAATAACAAATTTAAAGAAATATTATAAGATCTCCATTTTGAGATCAATGATCATCTTGTTAAAAAAGCATAAACCACTTAAAAAAGTAAAGTAAATTTTATAGAAAAACAATCAAAAAGTGAGAGTTGGAGAAAACTTAAACTGGAAGAGGAAATGACATAATTAAAATGATTAATTATTGTCATAATGGTTTAAAAAGTAAATTGTGAAATTTTAAAGATTTTTCATTCAATTATGTGTACTTATTAATTTATCATTAATTATGAGAGTAGGTTTTTTTTAGGGAATTATGAGAGTAAGTTTTATGTATTATTCCTGTTTTGACAAAAAAAACACATAAACTTAAAAACATACGAAGTAGAATTTAGAAATCATACTATTTAATATTTACCCAAAGGTTTACTTTCGCTTCCTTTTATTGCATGTCTTGATAATAGTTCATATAAAATGAAAATGAAAAATATAGGTTATAGATGATTATACTCGTGAATACAAAAATACAAATTCAAATAGATTGATCGGGAAAGTATAATAGTAAAATTACACTACAACAAATCATCACTTGCGCCACGAATTATGCCACGGGAACTCATAATTCGTGGCTAAATTTTGCTTAGCCACGGGAAAAACTTATTCATTATTTTGGAAAAAAATTTATGCCACGGGATAACTTTTCCCGTGGCAAAAAGTCACTTCCGCCACGAATTAGGCTACACCCGTGGCAAATAATCATTTTAGCCACGGCCTATGTCACACCCGTGGCAAAATTTTATTTAGTCACGAATTGTTCCGTGGCAAATATTTTTTTAGCCACGAACAAACAAACACCCGTGGCGAGTATCTTTTCCGACTTAAATCGAATGAAATTTAATCAAATATAATAATATGAAAATACATTTGAATATAAAAATTTAGAAACACTTTGATTAATTTAATTAATATTTTTTATTGTTTTATTTACTTTAATAAGAAATTTTAAAATTTTATAAACTTATATGCAAGCAAAGAAAAGTTTATCGTCTAATTTTTTGATTTTTTACAGATCACATTTATGTTTTGTAGGTTTTTCAAAATATTGATAATTTAAAAAAAATGTTTTATTATATACTCGGTTGTTAAACTAGTTAAAGATCGTATCACATTTAAAGATATAGAATATCAAATTGAATAAAAAAGTTATTTACCATGTCTCTTTGAAAATCCAAAATTAATATATTGTTAAACTATTTCATTCAAAATTTTATTCACAACTTTATTTGTAGGATATTTATAGAAAAATTTGAATTTGATATAAAATTTCTGAGAAATTTCCCATGGTACCCTCGAACTTTGCCAGATTACGCATGGTACCCCTTATTTTAAGTTTCAACATATGTTGCCCTTGTGTTTATCTTTTTCATTCCCAGAATACTGTTTGAGGAAATTTCGTCATAACGTCGTTACTCCTATAAGTAATTTGATGAGTAATTGTGTATGTTATGTTGTTATTGTTATATTATTTAGGTACTAAATGTTAGTTTATTAGACCAAATAAGGATTTAGGTATTATTAGATGATGAATTGATAGTGTATTAGATAACAAAAAAGGCGTCACAAGGCATATGAGTAGCGGCGTTATGATGGAAGTTTGTCAAAGGGTATTCTGAGACTGAAAAACGTAAATACAGGGGTACCATATGTAAATATTTTTAAAAAAAAGTACCATATGTAATTTGTCAAAATTCGAGGGTACCGTGTAAAATTTACGTAAAATTTAACTTGCTGAGAAAAAAAATTGGGAAATTTTTTTTCATTGAAAATGAGCGCATCACACGGAAAAATATATAAATTATAATAATTTAAAGTCACATGTGCAAATAATGTGAAAATTTTAAGAAAAGAAACAATAAATCATAACAAAGAGAAATCAGTTTAGGAAAATAAGCGATTCTTTTGTACAATAATCTTTTTCGTGGTTTTTGGGTAAAAAAGTGACTATTTTTTGGTTAATAGTGATCACTTTGGGGAAAAAAGACGTTTAATTATAAAAAGCGGTCATTATTTTACCAAAAAATGGTCTCATTTTTCATATCGCAGGTACAACGGTTATACAATAGAATTTGCGAAGAAAAATATACGAAAAAATGAGTACATGAGAAATGAAAATAAGTATGTCGATAAACAAAAGAAATAAAAAATGTTAGGAAAACACAATTAATTTTACTTTTTGGAGAAAATGGTTTTCTTGACTTGGGCAAAAAAATGATGTGAAAATCATTAATCGGGAGGTTAATGTCGAAAATTTAATTGTTTCGGCCAAAATAATATTTTTCCATAAAAATTGTAAAACATGTAACATTTATGTAATTAAATAGTACTAAAGGTAAGATTTGAAAGAAAAAATAAACTTAAAAGGATTCAAAGTGCTAATTATATCAACAAAGGTAACATTCAATTTCGGTGGCACATCAAAATAACTTTACGGTTAAGCGTGCTCAGGTGAGAGTAGTGTTGGGATGGGTGACCTCCTGGGAAGCCTCTCCGATGCTCACAAATGCATGAGTCGTGAAACTAAATAACGTTCAAATGAATCAAGTTAACTAGCGAAACAATTACCTAGATTGTCACGGTTCCGTATATGATAAAATATCCATTGTGAAAAATAAATAAATTATTTTACGTTTTATTTATTTAATTTTCATATATATTATTTGCCACGGGAATTATTTTTTCGCCACGGGAAATTTCTTTGGCCACGGGAGTTATTAGCCACGAGAGAATTCGTGGCCAAAAATTCAATAATAGCCACATTCTTGTTTTTCCCATGGCTATCCCTTTGCCACGGCCACTTGCGCCACGAAAGGTATTCCCGTGGCAAAATGATTTAGCCACAGAAATTTAGTACTTGCGCCACGAATTTAGCCGTGGCCCAAGTGCTCATTTGTAGTAGTGTTATATTAGGATATTAGGCCCATTAGGGTTAGGTTACGAGATATGACGGCTACCGTCTAGGGTTTAGAGTATTGTGATTTAATATATATATCCTCTATGTATTATGATCCCTCATGATTCAATAATACAATTCTCCCTTATGCTTCATCTCTCTCTCTATAATCTTAACATGGTACCAGAGCCTCTTTCTTGAGGACTCTAAAATTCGCTTCTGCCGTCTTGCCGGTGGGCGAAAACTTATAATGCTCACCGGCGGGATTTTCGTTGTTTACACAGATTATAAAAAAAAAAAAAATCCTCACAAAAGCTGCCGGCAGCAAGATCTGTGGCATACTCCAAAATCAAATGTGTGTTTGAGGGCTTAACATTCACTAATGATGATTAGTATGATTACTTCTAATCTTCTAATCTTCTCATCATGGATGCAAGCCGTAGGCCATATATTGAAGGGATTATGTTCTGACTTTTTTTTTTTTTTTTTTTTTTTGTTGTTACAATTGATTTTCATAATTTTCAATCAAATAAAATATGTCCTTCTAGCCGCAAATAAGTGAAAATCTCAAAATAATAAATTACCCTAATTCTTCTACTCCTAAATTTGAAATCTTCAATTTGCGTAAGGTGGTACAAATTAAAATTTGTTTGGAGTTCGAAAAAATTAACGTTCTCCAAATATTGAAATTAACGGATAATTTTCCATCTTGATGAAATTTGTTTAGGTCCGATTAGAGTTCCTAACAAATTATTTGATATTCGACAAGTTCGAAAAGCTTAACGTTCTTGTTCGAAGATATTTTCTGACGAGTTTATACTCGTTTATCTTGCCAACCTTGCGGAAATGAAAGATGGAAAATGAAGATGGAGAAGTTGACGGAAAGATTTTTTCTTATGTTTTTTTCTTGTATTTCTCCAATCGTAAAGTTCGTACTACGTACTGCCTTTACGATTGCGGGAGGGTATTAGGATATTAGGCCCATTAGGGTTAGGTTACGAGATATGACGGCTACCGTCTAGAGTTTAGAGTATTGTGATTTAATATATATATATATCCTCTATGTATTATGATCCGTCATGATTCAATAATACAATTCTCCCTTATGCTTCATCTCTCTCTCTCTCTCTCTCTCTCTATAATCTTAACAAATTACAACACAATATACGTTTAATAACAAATTAAAAGAAATATTTTTTTTGGGGCAAAAAAAAAAAGAAATATTTTTAGACCTCTATTTTGAGATCAACAATCATCCATTACTTATCAGTTTCTACCTTACGTTTTTTTACCTTTAATTTTACCTCAGTTTCGTGCCTTTTGTATTTCTTTCCTCTTCAGATTACCCACGTGATGGTTTGCCTTATCTGCATTCACATATGTTTCATGGTGCTTTAAAGTTATATAAAAAATACATTGACCAAAAGATAAAACATCAACATGGCAAAAATTTGACAAACGAATTAAAACATTGTCAAACGTAAGTCACTTAAATTAAACCAACTGGAAAACATGAATTCAAATATAAAGCAAACGATTCATAAAACCAACAACGTAACAAATTAAAATATACTTTATTGGACACAACAACAACAACAACAACAACAACAACAACAACAACAACAACAACAACGTAAAACCAACAACGTAACAAATTAAAATATACTTTATTGGACACAACAACAACAACAACAACAACAACAACACTTATCAATAACTCTCTTTTAAAATACACTTTTTAAAATTTACTCCCTTTTAAAAAAAAGTTTATAAATTACACCCAGAATAATGCAAAAATTTAAAAATTACTCCCAAACCCCTATTTTTACATTTTTATGACAAAATTGCCCCTAAGTTTTTATTCTCATATAACAAATATGATGGTGGATTTTGGGTGGAGGATTGTGGTAGTTTGCCGTGGAGTCCTTGGGTGGTAGAAAGGTGGGTAGAGTTGTAATGGAGGTCGATAAACATATGAAAAATAAAAAAATGAAGGGCATTTTAGTCATAAAAATGCAAAAATATAGGTTAGGGAGCAATTTTTAAATTTTTGCAATATTTTGGGTGTAATTTTTAAACTTTTTTTTAAAAGGGAGTAAGTTTTAAAAAGTGTATTTTAAAAGGGAGTTTTTGATAATTTACTCTAATATAATCAATATAATCAAAAAAATAAATTAAACCATAAAATACAATCCATAACTTAGAAACTCATGACAAATTGTCATATTTTAAATAAATAAAGTGAATAGAAACTATTATAGGTATTATAGGTTTTATAGTCATTCCAAAACCATAAATTCCCATATTTTAATTTAATTTTTAATTTATTTTGTGGTATTATTAAATTAGATAATTGATTGTCGGGGACCTCAAGAGATGAATTAAATATGACAAAAGGTTAGTGAAAATTCTGTGTGTTGAGTAATATAAGGATTTTTAATAATATTATTAACATATTATATTACAGAAATTAATTAAATAGAAAAAACTTTTAATTAATTTGGTGCGTGTTAAGTATTATGAAGAGTTTTAATCAATTTATTACCATGTTTAACTAAAAAAAATAGGAAAATGTTAATAATGGTGGATGTTCAGTAATATGAAGAGGTTTAATTAATTTATTAACAGGTTTTATTACAAAAATTTTAAAAACAATGAATTAAATAAGAAAAATTTAATAATGGTGAGTGTTTAGTAATATGAAGAGGTTAAATTAATTCCTTAACATGTTTTATTACAAAAAAAATAATTTTAATTATAAATTATGAAATTTATTAACATGTTTTATTACAAAAATTTTTATTAAAATGTCAATATTAATTATAAATTATGAAATTTGATGTAAATTTGTTAGGTTTATATAAATTTTGGAAGACAATATATTTAGTATACAAAATTAATTTTAATATTATAGCTATAAGTGAATTAAATTAATTTATAGATAAATGATTTTAATTATTGTCATGTAATAATAAATTGATAATCCATTCACATTAATTCGTGATTTCACATTTAAAAATATGCAACATCACATTTAAATATGACACGTCACATTAAATTTTAATCTAGGTGCCTTTTTGAATCCTATGTGGCTTTGTCCAGGGGGCTTTTATTTGTCATTTTGGGGTATTCTTTTAATTATATTTTATAGATTATATTATTAATTATAATATGTTTATTAATTTAATTAGAGTGTTATACAAACTCAGTAACACCCGGTGTCGTCTAGCACTTCCCGTATTTAAATATCTTAATACATCCTTTCGCTCATGAGATATTGGAGTCTCCCAAGATTTCAATCTTAATCACCTGCCTTTATGTATCTCAACCCAATCACCTTAGGTATCAACCAACCAATCACCCCAGATATCAGCGAGATCACCCTAGGTATCAGCAAGATCCGCAGTCGGCTTCCCCAATCTCAACACCACCGTTTGACGATCATCCCGCCTAGATTAGTCAGTTCATAAATGTAATTAAATCATAGATCTACGGAAAACGAAGAAGGATTTCAAAGAACTAAACGCACAAGTATGAGGGAGATGGTTGAGCCCACAGTAGGGGGTGCAGCTGGTTTGACGGTGATTAGGGGCTGAATGGCCGTCGTTGGGGTGGCAGTAGGTGATGTAGCATAGGTGGTTCATTATAGGAAGGGTGGTTAGGTATAACCCATCGCTTAAAATCTTTCAATTTTTTTCAAAAATATTTATTATTATCACAATTGTTAAACTAACTAATTAATATTAGATTCCTATATTACCCTTTAGTATTATTTACTTTGAAATTTGACTTTTAATGGGAAATTAAAATACATAAATAAATTATAATAATATCCCCGACATCGCTCAATTTGAGTAACACCTGGTATTGTCATCTCATTTCCATATTTAATATTCTAATAGTTATGTCGAAAAGATGGTGATCGAACTTCATTGGGTGCTTTCAAATTTTGATACCAACCCATCAAGCTACCGAATTACTTTCTAATTGATCGGGTTTGATGAATCTATCATTGTTCTAAACTTTTATCAAACTTAAATGGAGAGATTTGCGGTGTGTGTTTGAGCAATGAAGATTTCCGGTCTCATTTTATGTCTCACTTTATCTGATGTTTGAGTTTATAAAGCTATAGGCGTTATTAGATTAAAAGTTGGGAGTTTTGACATAATAAACATGTGCAAATCAAGCGGCTAGCATGGAAGGATGGTGGAGCACACCAAGGTTATAAAATCTAGAGTAAATTATCAATTATACGCACGTTAAATATACTTTTTTACATTTACACTCACGTCAATTTTTTTTTATAAATTACACCCAAGTTAATAGCTCAGTTTATAAATTGCACCCAACCCCATTTTGTATGCTGAGTCGTATTTGTTAGCGCCTAATTAAGTTATCAATTATACCCACATTATATGCACTTTTTTACATTTACTCCCACTTTTTTACATTTACTCCCTTTGTATGCTGAGTCGTATTTGTTAGCGCCTAATTAAGTTAGGATACTAAATTTTTTACAACAACTCTTCTATAGGACCGTCTTATAACATAGAACTGGCCCAAAAGGAGAGAAGCCCAAAGATAATACTTAATTTAATTTATATTTTAACAAGACGACATTTTATAATAAAAACTAACATATTTAAATATACAAGTTATTAATATAAAACTTTAGGTTATCAAAATAAAATATTTTTTTTATAAGTTTATTAACTTATTTTTTTTTTTTGGGCTTTTGGTTATTTAATTAAAAAGGTGAGTTATGAGTTGATTGTTTGGGCTTTTGGATTATGGGTTGGTCTTATACTATAAGACAGTCTTATAGAACAATTTGTGAAGAGTGAAATACAAAACTAATATACTTTCCTTTTTTTAAAAATAAAAAATGTGACGCTAATCTAGTACAAATGTAGGATTTCAACCTCGTGTGTATATTGTTTGTATATTTCTTTAACTTGGTTTAGCTCTCTATATATATGGATTTTTCTAATGTGTGTCCTTAGGGCATACATTAATAACCAACTTGATTAACATATCAACCCAACTTGATTTCAACTCATTTAGACTAAATGTGTTATTCGTGTCGGTTCGTGTCGTAAAACACCAATCATAACCCGACCCAATTACTTAAATGGGTCAGAATGTCTCAACTCTAGTCTCTAATCCGCTAAATTTATGTCAGGTTTGTGTTGTGTTATCAAACCGGATCACTATTTGTCAGCTCTAGATTGAGTTTGAAGTAAGCGATCTCCCAATAACTTAACTAGAAAACAACTCTTCCAAGTGAAAACTCAGACTCACCTCGAAAATAAAAAACGTCATCATTATATGAAACAAAAGATACACAAGAAACACATTTTTATTAATTCCTAGCAATTTCTTAAGGTAAATCAATCAACGCATTTTATGCATTTGCAAATGGAGCAATGCAAGGAACTTGAGGATTCCAATCACATCTTTTATATCCAACAAATCCATCTAAACAAGTAAAATACAAACCATCAACCAACCCTTTCCAATAATAATTTTGAGTTTCATTACATGCTTTACCTTCAACATCAAATGTAAATGCATCAATAGTTCTATCATTATCTTTTCCCAATTTAAATTGACAACTAAAACTTGTGTTATTGCTTCCATCAATTGAGAAATCATAATCAAGTGTTTCTCCATATACAAGCTTCTTTTCACCAAGATCTCTATTATCTTTATATTTGCAATGAACAATTAATTGATTTGATGGATCATGAATTCTGCTACCAACATGAAGAGTGTGTGTATCATCTGAAATTGGAACATCTCCTATAGTATTTGAGGTAGTAATGCATGAGGCAATTATGATTAGAACAAAAGAAATTAGAGGAAAAGCTTTGTTAATTGATGTCATTTTGGTGGGAGATAATTATGCTTATGAAAATAAGATAATGTTGATGTGTTGATGATTTATACTCCTGCTTAGAGTAATTCTCTTGTAAAACGGTTTTCTATATTAGATTGTAAAATCAAATAACAGAACATTTTAATACCCTTATTATGTAACGTGATGATTGGTGCCAAGTTGGTTTATCTTAGTGGGGTTTTAGGTAAATAATCACTTGATTTAACAATTATGTTTTATGTAAAACAGTGTTAATATATAAGAATTATTTTCTTATCATTATTCCATTTTTATATTTCCATACACTCATTTTCCTATTCGGTATCATTTTTATTATTATTATGATAGGTATACTCCTATGGATTTTTTTTTTTTGTTTTTTTTTTTTTTTTTTTTTTTTTGTTTGTAAATGACTTCAATGATATAAATTGCACATTATTTTTTAAAGTATTTCCTAGTATATTTGAAAGTCAAGGTAATATCTAGACATACAATGCATCATATCATGTGGAGCATTAAGTGTAAATCTTACAGACATTTAACTAAACTTAGACATAAAATCAAAGTGATTATCTTCTGATATGGCTGTGTGTTTAATTAGAGAAGATAATAATGACATTTATATGATAATTTTCTGAAATCAGAGTTTTACTTTTTAGGTAAAGAGAGTCACAAGTGCGATTTTGCTAAATTAGATTAATGTGCGCAATCAATGTTGTTAGGATCGGGATTCTACTTTGGATCGATGGGGGAGGTAGGATCGGATCGGTAGAATCGGAACGTAGAATAGTAAGATCCTACAAACTCACTAAATATAGTTTTTTATTTGGTAAAAACATACTCCCTCCTATTCTTCTTTTTCTTCCTCTTTGGTTGGGGCACAAATATTAAGGAGGATAATAAAATATGAATTGTGAGTTGGGTGGGGTTTGATGATAGGAGAGAAGAATGAATAAAATAAGGAATTGTGAGTTGGGTGGGGTTTGGTGATAGGAGAGAGAAATGAATAATTAGGAATTAAATAAAGAATTGTGAGTTGGGTGGGGTTTGGTGATAGGAGAGAGGAATGAATAAAATAAGATTAAAAAGTTTCCAAAAAAGGAAAGGGGAAGAAAACCTGAATAATCCGTTTTAGGAAATAGGGAAGAAAATAGAGAATAGGAGGGAGTATAATTTAAGATCAAATCACTTATTTATTAATATTTACCCGTAAAATATTGATAATTAATGATTTTAGTATCGATATATTAACATGTTTCTATAACTTGCACAAAAGTTCAGTTTTACGAAGACATAATATAAAAATATATATTAATATTTTTACTATGGAATCGGATCGTAGGATCGTAAGATCGTAGGATCGTGTTATGATTCTATCTCCCGAGATTTTCAAATGAGTAGGATCGTAAGATTCTACAACCGTGATAGAATCGTAGGATCCAGGATCGGTAAAGCTTTTTTAGATCGTAAAATCGTAGAATCGTAGGATCGAATCGGGATTCTGACAACAATGTGCGCAATACCATATACTCCATACACAATAACACTACTGTTTTTTGGGTTGTGTTTATTGTTCTTTCAATTATAGATTATACAATCAGTTGTATACATCTGGTTATATAGATTTGGAGCTTTATAATAAAGAATTTGAACTTGTATGTACATTTCATGGGCTTTATTGAAAAGAATCCGAGCGCCTTTATAAAAATTTTAACCTCAATATATTATAATGAAACTCAAAAATAATACATATAAACTCAATTAGATTTTAATTTTAACACCTAAAATATTAAAATCCTTAACCCCTTAAAAAGTTTATACTTGGGGTAACTGTAGCTATGAATAGTGTGGAAGCAAGTCTCCCCCTACCGTTGGATCTTCCCCTCTGTATCTCGCCCCTCCATTTTTCCTTCACTCACAGCCACATTCTTATCTTTTCATTCTGTCGTTCTGACCTTTCATTCTCATCCACCTCTCTCTTCTCACTCCTCAATACAACTCCTTCCGCCAACCCTAGCAAATCCTCTCAAAGGTATTTTCTCTGAATTTCATTTTTTTCGTTTATTCAGATCTATTTCTTTATTATTTTTGTTAGCGTCTTCTAATGATTCCTTTTTTTTTATATTGGTTGTTGTTGGTGCTGTGTGAGATTGGTTATCTCATCGTATTTGTTTACTTTTTTGCGATCTTGATTATGCCTTATTATTTCCGGCAATGTGGATAGTTATTATTATTAATCTTAATATTTACTGCTGTTGTTGTTGGTGGCGGTGTTAATGTTGTTGTTGTTGATTTTATTGATGAATTTTCATTGTTTTTCGTATAGGGTTTGGGAGCATGTGGTAACGGGGCACGGGGTTGCTGTTGGTGAAGGGGCTGCGGCGGAAGTTATTATTATTTTAATTTTTGGAGTGGGTGCTTTTCTGGTATGATTAATGTTACTGCTATTGATCAAAAATGATGAGAGGAAGGCAAGATTTGAATGATCGTTTTCTGGGTTTTTGGCTCATAAATTATACCTGTGGATCATCGAATATGTGAAGAGAATTCCATCTTCAAAAACCCTCTTCTCTCAACAACGAGCAATCGACTTCGCATTTATAACCTGCAATTTACTCATCAAAAATCTCGCCTTCCTCTTATCATTGTTCTTAACCTTATTCCAGGTATAATTTTTGATTGTTTTGATTTTATTATCAAATTGATATTTAGGTTTCATCGTTTAATTTAATCAGATAATCAAGTTCAAATTGACTTTTTCATTCAAATCTCTGTGTTTATTCTCGTTGGTTTGTTAAATTTCTTATGTTTTCAATTTTAATTAGGTTATTAATTGGCCAAATTTTGTTGCATTAGACATGTTCCTGGCAAGCTCATCCAAAAAAGTATGTTGTATGTCTTTTGATGCACGACTGTCACATGTATATGAATCTGATGAGAAATTTAAGAGAATTTCATTTGACTTGTTTGCTCATATTAGGAGCCAATTAGAAGTTTATGAAAGTATTGTTTATCATCTCCCCCACTCAAAATGGTGAATTGTCAACTACCATCTTCATCAATCTTTACATCGGTTCAATTTTCTGGGTTTTTATGGTTTTTATGTTTTTAGTTTGTTTAATTATGGTTTTGATAAATCACAGGTACTGGTTTCATTGTCCTAATTTCTACTGGTTTATTTGGCAAGTGTCACTACAAGAAAAACTAAAACAGGCGACCGAAATTTGGCGACTGATGATGGTAGTCGCCAATTTGGCGACTGATTTACAAATTAGCGACTGAAATCGCTAATTAGGCGACTGAATTTTTTAAAAAGGGTATCTAATTTGGCGATTGATATTTCAGATTTGGCGACGGATTTATAGGTAGTCGTCAATCAGTTGCCAAATTTTTTTATACAAACCAGACCCCCCTCTCTCCTACTTTACTCTTTCGAAACCAAAAAAAAAACGCGAACAACGACGACAGCGGATGACGAGCGACGAACGACACAACCACACTTCCACCGCCACTTCCACCGCCATTTCCACTGCCACTTCCACCCTCTTTAATTAGGTTAGTTTTTTTTGTTTAATTTCAGTTTAATTAGTTTAATTTGTTAGATTAATTTGTAGTTAGTTTGATTAATTTGTGGTTAGTTTGTTAGATTTATCTGTAGTTAATATGTTTGATTAATTTGTAGTTAGATTTAGTTTAATTTGTGTTTGAATTAAAAGGGAATGATTAAGAGGTTTGTGTTTAGGTTTAGGGTTATGCGGGGGGGTGGTCGGCCTTGGGTGCGTGGGTCGTGGGGTGGCCTTGGGTGGGTCGTGGGTGGTGTATGGCCGGTATTGGGTAGCTAAGTGAAACAGTCTCATTATCGTTAGTATTAAGCTAAGTGGAACTGTAATACTACGGTTTTATGAGTCTTTGGGTACTCTATCGAGTGGGCCTTACTCTGTCGAGTAAGGGTGTGTTGCGTTAAAATAGTTTCTGACCTGTTGGGTACTCGATCGAGTAACCTTGATACTCGATCGAGTAGGGGGCACTCGATCGAGTATCTCAGCTACTCGATCGAGTAGCCGGTTTACGGGGGGATGATTTGTCGGGTTTTGTTAATAATGCGATTTGGTAAATAATTACTTCCGCCACCTTTATTTAAACACTTTTATAAACCTAATCACTTTCAAAGAGAAAACAAACTACGTTCTTCGCATCAATCGCATTGTTGGCAAATCCCGGAGCTTGGAAGGTCGGAATTCGTGTTTCTTTATACCTTTGTAATCCTTGTGTCGAGGGTAAGATCTACGTACCGTTTTTATAGTATTTCGTTAAAGTTAGTTAAACCCTAATATTGGGATTTGGGGGTTTTGTTGTGTTTCGTGATTGGTAGTGATTATATGTTTGTATGTTAGGAGGAGGATTCGTAGAAGAAGCCTTTTGATATCGGTTTGTGAGATCGTGATGATGTGTTGCTTTCCAGGTAGGGTTTCCCTACTCAGTATTAGTCCCATAATGTGTTGTTGGTGTTTTGTGGTTGTTGAATATTATCATACTCGTATTATGACGATTGTTGGATTAGGTTGTTGATAGTAGCTGTGATTGATTGTATCTGTCTGTGTTCTTCGGGGCGCGTCCCTGGCTGAGTGGAGTCACTTGCGGGAGTGATTTCACGCCCATTATTCGCCTTCTGTGGAACCCGCCACAGATGGGATGTGCACATTAAGGAATTTGGGTTTATCGCTCGACGGAGATGAGCGGGGATTTGGTGGGTACGGCTGCGGTCCCCCACTGGCGGCGTGGAGTGACTGTTGCGATGGGCACTCAGCGGGGCTACACACTTTAGTGTGTAGTCGATGATTGTGGAGTTGGGAATGGAGTTCGGAGGATATCCGTGATGATTGAGTTTTTTTTTCTTGTGTTGTTGGTTTATATAAATTGTGTGATTAGTACTGACCCGTTTATTGTTTTAAAAACTGTGGTGATCCATTCGGGGATGGTGAGCAGTTGTTGAGCAGGTATGAGTCGAGTTACATGGGATAGCTGGGATGTGCCACCGTCTGATGATAGAGTCTTCCGTTGTAGCATGATTAGTTTATTAAACATTTCTTTTAGTTGAGTAGATAGTTGGTTTGAGAACTTGTAACCGTATTATGGTATTTGGTTTTGGATTATATCTTATTCACTAAAGTTATACTATTTAAATGTTGTTTCGTTATTGTCTTATGATTATCATTGCCTCGGGCAACCGAGATGGTAGCATCTTTATACCTGAGTGGTCCTGGTAAGGCACTTGGAGTATGAGGGTGTTACAGGAACCGTCTTAATTATTATTATTATTATTATTATTATTATTATTATTATTATTATTATTATTATTATTATTATTATTATTATTATTATTATTATTATTATTATTATTATTATTATTATTATTACTAAGTTAAGTGAAACCGTCTTATTATTATTAATATTAAGCTAAGTGAAACCGTATTTTGCATTAATGGAATTAGCTAAGTGGATCCATCTTTTGGATTAAGAGAAATTAGCTATTAGCTAAGTGGAACCTTCTTTAGGACTTGATTTTGATAAATTTAGTTTGATAGTTCATGTTATTGATGATTGAGGTTGAATAACCCTGTTTTTTTTTTTCTTTTCTTCTTTCAGGGTTGTCACCGCGATGCTGAGCTGTTGCTTCTTGTTTTAGTTTTCATTTTTGCTTTTACTTGATTAGGTAACCTCCTCTTACCAGTTACCTTTTAAATTTACTAATTTTAGTTCAAATTATGCTACGGACTTTAGGATAGAAACATTTATTATGTTGTTGAATTGCTATTGATTGACTTAATTAATTTAGTACCAAGTGTGTTGTTGTTTATCTTAAACTTTAAATTAGTGTTAGTTTGATTTGATGTTGACTTAGTACCCGTACAAGAATTACCCATTAGGAGTAATTCTTGAATAGTCCCCATTTTGGGACTGTCTTTGTACGTTTCAAGTCATTTAGGTAGTAAACACGTACTTGTGATTTATTAATGAGGAATGAGTTTGGTAGCGATCTCTTTAATGTTCTCCGAATACATGTATATGTGGAGTAATTAGTTATTCTACATTGATGTGTATTTGGAGAACTGAAGGGAATTGCTGCCGAATTTTTTCCTCATTAATAAATTACAAGTGTGTTTGCTAGTGACTTGAAACGTACATTGACGGGTTTAGGTTGGAGTGATAAGGACCTCATTCGAAAATGGATTACTTATTGACAATATTTATATATTGTTTTCATATGTTTATTATATAATGTGGAGTATAATGTTTAAATTTTGTATGTAATATTATTGTTATTTTTTTAAAATGTTTAAATTATTGTGGGGTCTTCTTTAGATTAAAATGAAGAGATTGGAACGTTCATGGATGTATGAAGGAAGATTAGACCATTCCAATAAGAAAAGACGTCCTACCGCTAGATTTATAAATGGTGTTAGCGAGTTTATTGAATTTGCTAAACAACAAGATGAATATGACTTGGTAGACAAAAAACTTAGGTGTCCTTGTGCCAAATGCAAAAACCTGAAATACCAGCTTGACATTGTAGTAGAAGAACATCTCATTATAAACGGGTTTAAGCCAAATTATTACAATTGGATTCACATGGAGAAGCATATTCTCCAATTCATGAACAAGCTCACACCCACCAAATACAAAATGATGAGAACCCATATAGAGAGATGGTTGTTGATGCTATGGATTCCACTATTTTTAATAGTGATGACCATACAACCATTTCTGAAGAACAACCGTCACACCCACAAGTAAAAGCTTTTATTGACATGTTAAAAGCCTCAGAAAAACTCTTGTATGAAGGAAGCAAAATGACATTGTTACAAGCCGCTTCTAGGCTAGTTACCTTGAAATGTGAGTTTAATATGCCATTTGTTGCTGTTGATGGCATTGCCTCGTTCCTTGAGGAATCTTTCCCCGATGATAATATCATGACCCGAAGTTTCTACACTACCAAAAAAGTAGTTAAAGGTCTTCAGTTACCGCTTGAAAAGATTGATGCATGTCCTGAAGGATGTATGCTATTTTGGAAAGATGATGCTTTGCTTGACAAATGTAAAGATTGTAGGGCGGATAGATATGAGACAAGTGAAGGAGATACAGTTTTGGTGTTGAAAAAAGGCAACGGTAGTAAGAGGGCCAAAAAGAGTAAGAAACCAATAGCATGTAACCAATTGTTTTACTTTCCTCTCGCACCAAGACTTCAAAGAATCTATGGCACCAAAAACATTGCCGAACAAATGAGATGGCACAAAGAAAACCCACGTGCTCCGGGGAAGATGAGTCATCCTAGTGATGGGGAAGAATGGAAACGATTTGATCAGATGTATCCTGAATTTACCAAGGAACCCCGTAATGTACGACTTGGCTTGTGTTCGGATGGATTTGATCCTTTCGGTAATTTTGGGAGGAAGTATTCTTGTTGGCCCGTTATGGTCACACCATACAACTTACCACCTTGGTTATGTATGAAAAGACCATTTATCTTCTTGTCACTTATTGTTCCTGGACCAAAAAGCCCGAAACGTAATTTGGATGTTTATTTACAACCATTGGTGGAGGAGTTGAAATATTTGTGGGAAGTTGGGGTGGAAACTTATGATGTGTCTAAAAAACAAAATTTTCAACTTAAAGCTTCCCTTTTGTGGACAATAAATGATTTTTCCGCCTATGGTATGCTATCTAGGTGGTCTAAACAAGGACAAAAAGCATGTCCTTGTTGCATGGAGGAAAGTAAAGCATTTTGGCTTCCTAATAGCAAGAAAATAAGCTGGTTTGATTTTCATAGATGCTTCTTACGAGAGGGAAATCCACAAAGGAGGAACAAGAAAGCTTTCACAAAAGGTAAAGAGGTGCTTGATGCCCCTCTGAAACGAGTGCCTGGGGAGGAGATATGGAAGACGGTATGTGATTTACCATCCCCTATTGATGGTACCGAAGAAGAATTTAAAGAATTGAAAAAGCAGAAAAATGGTTGGTTTAAAAGAAGCATTCTTTGGGACCTTCCTTATTGGAAGACAATGTTGATAAGACATAATTTGAATGTAATGCACATATAAAAGAATTTCTTTGAGCAACTAATTGACATGATCATGGATGTAGAAGGTGAAAAATGTGATAGCATTGCTTCTAGAAAAGATTTGCAGAAATTTTGTCATCGTCCCAAATTACACATTCGTGGCGACGGGTCTAAGCCAACATCCATTTTCACTCTCGACAAAGCTAAGAGAAAGGTATTGTGTGAGTGGTTACAAAATTTGAAGTTTCCTGATGGGTATGCATCAGATTTTAGTCGATGTGTTGATCTTAATAAGCTGAAGTTGCAAGGCTTGAAAAGTCATGATTGTCATGTATTCATGGAGCAAATATTACCCGTTGCTTTGAAACACCTCGTGCCGACAAACGTTTGGAATGCAGTTGTTGAGATTAGTCAATTCTTCCGAGATTTATGTGCCTCTTCAATATGTGTTGATGACATGATTCGTCTGGAAAAACAAATACCACAGATATTGTGTAAGCTTGAAATGATCTTTCCTCCTGCATTTTTTAACTCCATGGAGCATCTACCGGTTCATTTGTCATATGAAGCCAAAGTTGGGGGACCCGTGCAATATAGGTGGATGTATCCATTTGAAAGGTAATTAAGATAATCTAGCCACTTTTAAATTAAAATTAATAATAATAACTAATCTATTTATTATAGGGTTATTTAACACAAATACTCCAAACTATAGGTGGTCTGCTCATAATACTCCAAACTATGATTTAACTCAAAATAAACTCAACTTTGAATACCTTATTCCCAAAATAAACTTACTCAATTTATGACTTGTAGTATCAGGTTAAAATTGAGGTGGCGTCCACCTGGAGTCGACGTGGCACATATACCTCTTCTTACAATATTACGGAGTATAAGTTATTGTATACAATAATGCCCCACGGGCCACGACCCACTCTGATTACTCCTATTTCATCCCAATCAATTACCCCACCGTCGCACCTGATCGCCACCACCACCACAACCATAACTCAAGCCTTACAACCACCACTTTTCTCCATATAAACATTTTCAAAAGACCAGTAAATTAAGCCCCATTTTCAAAGGAACAAGATCAGATATATTCAGAAATTATTAAGCCCCTCTAATTGATGCAAAACAGATGATTGTAAAGCAACTACTTCATTGTCCTATTAATAAGCTAAACTTCAGTTAGTCCTTGATCTTCCACAAACAGTACAATTACAACATCATATTTCCGTCACTTTCTTTGTCTTTGGAAAGCCGCCATTCGAGGACCTTAAAAGGAGCTGCTCTGCTTCATATCAATTCGTTCAACTATCTTAAACCCCAAATCCCCTCCTTCCGATTCCAAATCTTCCCAAACCCTAATTTTATCCGCCCACAATTTCTCCGATCTACCGCCTCAATCAACCACCTCCAAATCCCCATTCACTCCCTTTTCCACCGCCACCGCTACCACCATCAACTGGAGCTTCCTTGGAACCTATCGCGGCGACATCGAAGGATTCAGCACTGGCCTCAAAACGAAACAAGTCCTCACTGCCTGGATGGGATTCGGAATAGGTGTTCTCACTACCAAATGTGGGGTCAAAGTGGTGGTTATGGCTGGATGTCGATGATGAAACGAGGAGTTAGGCGGCGTTGGTGGTAACGGGTTTGTTGGACTAGTGGAGTGAAAAGCTGATTATATGTTGTTTTTTTCTTGAGAAAGCTGATTATATGGTTTGGGGTATGAACAAATTATTAAGATTATGATTAATTAGTAGTAACAATTCTAATAGGAGAATTATTAATATTATTATTAGAAAAACAAAATCTAAAATGATGATGACTTGTTAATCAGGTAGCAGGTCATCCGAGTCTATTTTGGGAAGAGGGTACCCAAAGTTGGTTTTATTTTGAGTTAAAATGTAGTTTGGAGTATTATGAGCAGACCACCTATAGTTTGGAGTATTTGTGTTAAATAACCCTTTATTATATGTTACTTTATTATTAATAAAACTCATCATTAACTTTTATAGGTTTCTTAATCATTTGAAGAAAAAAATTGGCAATAAAGTTAGGGTGGAAGGTTCTATATGCAATGCTTATTTAACGGAAGAGATTGCAAAATTTTGTTCTCTTTACTTTGAAAAACATATAGAAACCAAAGCAAAAAACTTGAATGTTGAGAAACCAGATGAAATAGACGGAAGTTTACCCGGATTTTTTCAAACTCAAGATGATGAAGGGTGTTCATCAAAGGGGCAAACAAGATATTTGGATGATAAGGAGTATAATCGTGCCCACCTTTACATGCTATCTAATTGTGACCTCTTGGAGTCATACGAAACACAGTTTGTTAATGATTTCATTGAGATGAATCCTAATATAAGTATGGATGATGTTTGGGACAAACATGAGGACCAATTTCCAACATGGTTTCAGAAACATGTAATTGAGTTGAATATTCAAGATGATTTGATAAGAAGTTTGGCTTTTGGTCCTTAAAAAATGGTAAGAACGTGGAATCGATACTCGGTTAATGGGTTTAATTTTCAAACATTCAACCACGGTAAAGGTAAGGCTAGGTGCAATTGGGGGGTTACTATTTCTTCTCTTGATGACAACGAATACTATGGTATAGTTGAAGATATCTTTGAAATTAGTTATAATGGACGTGACCGAGCTTATAAAACTGTCTTATTCAAGGTTGACTGGAAGGATAATTCTGTGGCTGGAATGAGAGTACATGAACAATACAAGTTTGTAGAAGTGAATCGTACTAGAACATACTCTAAGTATGATCCATTTATACTTGCACATCAGGCTCATCAAGTGTATTTTGCTACTTATCCAAGCACAACAAATGATAGAAATCAAAATGCGTGGTGTGCAATCTTTAAGACAAAGGCACGGTCACAAGTTGATACAACTTTTTTCCAAGAAGAAAACGTTTCAAATGAAACACTTTTGTCTCCACCCGATGAAATCAACTATGAGCATGAGAATAAAGATGGTGAAGATATGGAAGCGGAAGAATATTATGATGTGGAAGAGAGACTGCCGGGGGAGGATTAGGCGGAGGAGGAGGAGAGAAGGGAAGAAGAGGAGGAGAGGAGGGGGGAAGAGGAGGTGAGGAGGAGAAAATGAGGAGGAGGGACGAGGGGTTTGGAGATGAAGATGACTATGATGATGATGATGACGATGATGAGGATGAGGATGAAGAGGAGGACGACGACGATGATGAGTATGATTAAATTGGTATAATTTTGTATTCCTCAAGAGTAAATAATTAAAATTTAGAAGTCTGTATAATTTTCATTTATCATTATTTGTGTTAATTTTTATTTGTATTACTGCAGATGGCTGGAGAAGGTCGAGGTAGGAAGCGTGGAGGCGGCTCGGATGCTGGATAGAGTACGCGTGCGGAGGAGGAGGAGTTTGTGCATGAGGATCCGATGCAGACAGACGGTGACGGTGACGGTGACGAGACTGACGCTACCGACGAGGCAGTACTGGTGCCGATACGGTACACTTCGGATCATCGGGTGATACTTGAGTCGGCGGGATTATGGTAAGTATTATTCTTTATTAGTCTATTATTATTATTATTATTATTATTATTATTATTATTATTATTATTATTATTATTATTATTATTATTATTATTATTATTATTATTATTATTATTATTATTATTATTTTGTAAAATAATAATTGTTTCTAATTTTACATGTTCAAAATAAATGCAGGTTTATGGACGATTGCGTGATACGAGGTGTCACGAAAAGCACGAAGACTAATTTTGTGGGTCCAATTCCTACATCGTGGACACAAGCTTCTAATGCACAAAAAGAGGCGTGGTTCAATAACTTTCGGGTATATATTTTCCGTAGTTCTTTGTTTTAGAAACCAAATAATTAATTTTGATAATTTTTTTAAGAACCAAGGTTAGACTTTTATTTTATACTGATATGAAATTTTGTCGCCTTTTTTTTTGTAGCTATCATTTGCTTGGTCACCGTCTCAAGAAGAGAACGTCCGTAACAGGTACAATGAAGTCGGTACTCGATGATATCGGGACGTGATCTGGAAGACGGTCAGGCGCCCGAAGGAGCCAGAGAACATGAAAAGTATTTAATTAACTTGTTTTGTTATTTGTATTAATTAGCATATACTCTCTTATATTATAAATATAATATCAGTAACTTATTAGTTATGATTTCATATGTGTAATTGCAGGTGAGAAGTATGAAGGCTTAATAAAGCATACCAAAAGTGAAGCTTTTCAGAAGAAGTCTAAGCAAGCATCCCTCAACAAAAAAGGAGGAAAGGAAGATGTCGTGGTCGAGCCTACTCATTACAGGGGATCACGATCGTTCTGGGATCGTGTATTGGGTGTAAGTTTGTCTATTATTTCACACTTTTTTTGGTTTTCAATGCAACATGTTTATTTTATGTTAGATTTTTTGTTGATTTTCTAACATGTATGTTTTTTTTTCATTCAGAAAGGAAAAAAGAAGTCAAAGCCGATTGCGACGGATCGGAATGTTTTCGGACACGCTTTCGGGGTTGACCACAAAGGGGTTAGAAGTTGGACTAAGCCAAAAGACAAGCAATTATATGTAAGTTTTCCCTAACACTTAATTTTTGTTAATTTATTCTCTTTTAAAATGTCTTATATAAGCTGGTTACCATATTAACTTACTACCATTTGTTTAATATTGTAGGATGCATTTGAACATGAAAAAGCCGCCAATCCAGAAAAACCGGATAATGACATATGGTTTGAGTTGGTGAATGACTTCAAGAAAGGGCACGTGTATGGTACCGGAAGTTCAACACCGGCTTTCTATGAGAACACACGTAGAAGATCGACTTCAACAATTCCCAGCACCACGTATCAACCGGGAATTATTAGTCAACTTCAAGCTCAAGTAAGAGAGCGTGATGAACGTGAAAGAAACGTGATGAAGAATTCTGCCAAATGAAGGAAAAAATGGCAATGTTTGAGACTTGGTGGCAAGGTTGTAACCCCGGACCTAGACCCGACTACGATCCTTTTGATCCGCATGGTCCACAAGGGGGGAGTGGAGCCGGTGTTGGTTTTCAAGTAAGATGATTTTAGCATGTAAGCTTGTAAAACTTGAACTTTAGACTTGAACTTTAGAATATCTTAGTTTGTAAAACTTTCATTTTCAATATATGAAATGAAGTTTGGGAAAATGTGTGGTGTTGGGTTGAAATTTGAAACGTATGGTGTTGTGTGTGTTGAAGTTTGGGATGTATGGCGTTGTGGAACATCGGTTTGTATGCAGGTTGTAAATATTTGGCTAGCAATGAAAACGAAAAAAACCACCAAAACATACAGTGGCTTTGGCGACTGAAAAGGGATTTGGCGACTGAAATTCAGTCGCCAAATTGGCGACTGATTTAGGGTAGTCGCCAAAATGGCGATCGAATTTCGATCGCCAAATCTATCGATCGCCAAATTTGACTCATCGATATTGGCCTAGTCACCCAAATTTGGCGACTAAAAGGGTTTTGGCGACTGAATTTCAGTCGCCATTTTGGCGACTACCCTAAATCAGTCGCCAATTTGGCGACTACCATTTCAGTCGCTATTTTAGTCATTTGGCGACTGATTTGTCAGTCGCTAAATTTGGCGACCGATATTAGTCGCCAAAATTAGAAAAGGCGATTAAAGTCTCTGGCGTTGCGTTTATGATCAAATCGCCGCCAAATTGATTTTAGCGACCGATTTCAGTCGCCAAAATCAGTCGCCTGTTTTATTTCTTTTTGTAGTGTGTTGATTCTGTTTGTTATTTCCACTGCCGTATTTCTTCTTTTCATGCGTTACTATCCTGTGTATATGTGTTCACGGGGTCCTGGGGACGGAATTTTATGTGTTGCATTGCTCCGGCTTTGGACTTCACAGTTACCGTAACTGGTGGCTATCAACTAGAGTCATAAGAGACTTGGAAAATCCATAAACAGGCTGGTCCTTCTACAACAGCGAAAGGATTCAACATTACATTGTTTCTCCTCGTGCAAATTTCGTGTGGAATCTTCATCTGCTCTTTCTCTATTTTGTTACTCTATATATTATTTAGGTTAGATTATTTTTTATTTGTTCATATATGTTGTCTACAATTATATTGCTTATATTTGCGGCTTTTTGGGCTGTGATTGCAGCTTTTGTCGACGAATACGAAAATCAGACTGCAGTTCGGAGTATAGATCCTGACATTTTTGATAATTTTTGACGTTGGAGTTTGGTGTGCACGATCTTAGGTGTGTTCTTACCCATTTGTTCCTTTCAAATTATGATTGCTTCCTCATTTCTACTTATCTCTTCTTTTCCTCTACAACACTCCTCCCACTTCCTAATTTTTTCTTACCCATTTGTTTCTTTCATTACAGTATTTGTTCTTCCTCATTCTGATGTTATTTGTTTATTTCAATTGTGGTTGCATGTGTTTTTGAGATGGCGACCGTCGGGCTTCAAACCAGGCTAGGCGGTAGCATTGATGATTTTTGGATTGTTCGTGATCTTAGGTTACTGAACTCCCAATTGTTATTTTATTTGGCGATTATTGATTGGGTTTGTTATTTCAACTGCCGTCTTTTCTTCTTTTCCCGTTGCAGTAACCTGTTTATATGTAGTCGCGGGGCATGGGGTTGTCGTTGGTGAATAGGCCTGGGCCCAGAATTACTCTTTGTTTTCTACTGGTGCCTTGTTGAATTTTAGGGTTTAGTTCTTCATTTTACATTTTCTGGGTTTTTTTACCCGTCTCGCATTATCACTTTTTTTTCATAGTTTATTCAGTTTGATTTCGTTATTTTGCGCCTAAAATTTTACGACCAATCGGAGGTAAGATGGTTTATGTACGAGTTTAACTGATTGTTGTTTAATTTTTTGTTTTGTTTCGTTTGCTGTGTTTTCAGTGTTGCTGGATGCTATGTGTCGGACGGTGTTGAGCTCATATTTGGTTGTCTCTTTAGACAGCGACATGGGAAATGCTAATTTAGCCCAGATTTTCAATGTAATAACCTGATCTAATTGTTGAGCCTTGGTTTAGCTTAGATGGTTTGATCGCCGCTTTGGAGTCAGAATTTTTTAGTACTACGGAAAGGGTTTCGCGGGACCATATATACAGGTATAATTCGCTCTTTTCAATTTTTCATATACTTTATTTTTGCTATACCAAAACTTCTGAATTTGTTGATGGATCGAGGTCAGTGTTTTCTAATTCAGGTTGTCTGACAGGAATTTTAGAAACAATTTTTTTTACTGCGGTGTGATGGAGCTCAAAATTAGGGGTTGCTCGCTTCTCTTATCTGGTCTTTGTTTGTTGGACACTTCCTGCCACAATGGAGTACTAGGTTCTCTTATGTTCTTTTTCATTTGATCACTGCAGTTTTCTTATGTTCTACCATGATCACTACTTTAGCTTATACTAATTGTGTTTCATAGCTCTTTTATGAGATGGTCTCGATGTCCCTCGTTAAATTGCACAAATGGGCTGGACTATACCCACGACGACAATAAAAAGAGTTCATTTTGTAGTCCAAACGAGGTTTCGTATCTAAAATGATTGACAGAAGCAGGGCCGACGTGTAGTTCCTAGGAGTGATCTATTTATATAAAACAGAGCCATTGCTAAGTTGTTGCTTTTGGGTGTAGGGCGGTGATGTTATTTCGTATTAGTTTTGGTTCTTACTATGATGTCTACTTTAGGGTCGTTAGTGTATGTTTAGGGATTTGAATAGTCAAACCTTGGGGTTGCAGAGGGGTCATCCTCTCTTATAACTCAAAAAAGGGGTAGTACTATTAGCCAAACACCATTTTTATGCTCCTTCTATTTTAGGGTTGCCGCTGTGATACAAAAACGCTTAGGTATAGATTGCGGTTACTGCAAGTTTTAACTTGCAGTCATATATGTCCATTTATTTCCTACTGTAATTGCCTGTAGGAGCAAACTAGATGGATGTCATGGCTTAAGCTTAAAGGAAATTTGTAATCAAACTTATTCTTTACCGTTATAGGATAGTGGAAGCTATATGTAGAGATGGATGTCATGGCTCAAGCTTTTAAAGCCCCAGAAGAAAGTTTGACACTAGGTGCTTACGATTTAATTTATGCAACCTTTGCTTAAGAAAATTGTTATATTTCACTCTGCGTCTCTTTTTTATTCATTAGGCGTATTTAGTCTGTACCTATATTGATTTCAGGTTAAAAAGTATAGGGTTTAAAGGGATTGGAATTAGAGCTTAGAAGAAGATGGGTATTAAGTTCACGCTGGTTCTCCTTGTTTCAGGTGGCTTGTGTCTCTTCTAGCTTATGTTTCTTCTGCCTCTTTGAAACCTACGTCTAAACCATTACTTAAAGGATTTAAGAAGATGGGTGAGTTATGAGTAAGGCTGTCTATCTACGAACCCCCATTTGCCCTGCAATATGCAGGAACCATCATGGCACTGGTAATGTTGTTACGAACTTTTTCAGCTCAGTTACCTCTTACTTCTTTCCCTTTTTGGGTGTTATTTGAGTTGTGATATTGGTCCATACCTATCTGCTTACAAGTGATTTCTAACCTTCTCTCATACATGCTTTGATTCATATGGAATCCATCTAACCGGTTCCAAAGCAAACTGATTATGCTAACATTTTTTTGTGGGAAATTACTTCACTTATGTCTGCTGTTGACTGTGCAAGTTTACTAGGAAAGGAGAAGATATCAAATATCAGTTTACTTGCATATTTTATTGTGGTGAACGCAGGGAGATGTTGGAATTTTGGGTAGGATGTGTCCCCATTAGACTATATTTGACGTTATCTTGTCAAAAAACATTAATCGATGCTACTGCATTATTGTTTCTCTGCAGAGAGATGGGACCACGATACTGGCAGTAGGGACAGGTTTGTTGTTCAGAGAGGAGGCGGTGAGAGAGGGGCTAAAGGGGTTGGTGTTGCGGAGGGAGGGGTGGGGCAAGGGATTGATGGTGGGAGAGATAAGCAACAAATGCGAAGGTCCGGTGGGAGGGGGAGGGGTTGAAAACTTGAGGGGAAGGGGATGGGAGGGGTAAAACCCGATATTTTACATGATTAGGGAAACGGAGAGGAGGTTTGTCAAACATATAACTGATTGAGTATAACATGTATATCAAAGAACAACAGTTGTATATAATTAGTTTAAGAAGTGCTCGAACTACCGAGCTTTGTGTATAATAATTAATTGTCTCGCATTCAGGCTGTTTGCTAAATGTATAGTTTATTGGCCTAAAATTGTTACCATTACACTATATAATCTTAAGAAATATATGAGGTTGACCCAAAAAAAATAAAGTGAATTGGAGAGATACTAACCTCAATCGTAAAAAAGATTATGTAAATTATACCAAATGAATGAGCAGTCAAAAGCTAAAGTGAACCTTAAAAAGTTTATACGTGTGCACTGTAGCAATGAATAGTAGCACCCAAAGTCTCTCTCTACCGTTAGATTTACACATTAGATCTCCACCTTCCATCTCTTCTATACTCTCATCCACAACTTTTGATCATTTTCTTTATCACTTCTCATCCGCTTATTTTCACGCCTCTAAAAAACCCTCCTCAATCCTTTTACTCCATAGCTCCATCTCAGTGACATTTTCCCCTTTCCCCTTCAATATCACACCACAATGACGATGCCGTGGTGACGATGACGGTGCTGATGATGAGTCTGATGGCAACATTTAAGGTTACATCTTCTTTTTCTTTTCGCTGTTCATTATTTCGAGTTTTTTTGTTTAAAACTTTGAATTTGATCATCGTTTTATGGGTTTTTTGCTCATATATGATGATCAACTAACACATCCCTTTTATTTTATTTTCCTTGAATGGAAGGTAGACATACGCCATTTCCTAACATTGAGTATGATTCATCATTTTAATTGATTGATTATTATGATGTCAATCCAATATTATAAAGTGAGCATTCTTCAATTTTATTGCCCATATAATTCAATTCACTTTACTTGCCATTTTTCATTATATTATTCTCTCCTCTATGGCTTTATCTTCTTCTTTTGCTTCTCACATGCTCATCCCTAAGGTACTAACTGATCATCATACAAATACGGTGTTGTGCTGTTGAATTTTAGGGTTTTGTTCGATTTTAGTGTCTTCCTTTTAGGCTTTCCTGATCTTGTTTTTTACCCAATGGTGCCCTGTTGAATTGATACGTATTTGTGCGGTCAGTTTAATTACGTATTATTTTCAGTTTTGCTTGTTTTAATTTTAGTTTCGTATTAGTTTCATCAGTTTAATTACAATACTCTTTTGTATCCCCTTATCCTCACATGAAGATCAATTCCTTCATATATCGGGAAAATAATTTATGTGGTCGAAATTAGAGTGATCAATTGGTATCCTTATTTAATCAGTTTGGTATTGTGCTAAATTGTGATCCATGTTTATTCCTTCATTCAATTTCAGACCACAACGTTGTCGATGAGGTCTTGGTGTCATGGTAGTGACGATAAGGTGTTGATATGATGGCGATGACGATGCTGCTTTTGATGACAACGGCGGGAATAACCATGTATCTTAATATTATTATTGTTGTTGTTGTTGGTGGCGGTGTTAATGTTGTTGTTGTTGATTTTATTGATGAATTTTCATTGTTTTTCGTATAGGGTTTGGGAGCAGGTGGTAACGGGGCACGGGGTTGCTGTTGGTGAAGGGGCTGCGACGGAAGTTATTATTATTTTAATTGTTGGAGTGGGTGCTTTTCTGGTATGATTAATGTTACTGCTATTACTACTTTATTGGTTTTTCCTGTGATACCATTAGAGTTGTTGCGATCCATTTAGAGTTGAATTTTGTTTTTCGTTGTTGTGATTGTTGTTTTCATGGGTTGTAGAGATCGGGAGTATCAGGCCGCGACAGGGCCTCCTTTGAATGTCCGTAACAGTTACTGTTGTGTGTAATGGTTATATGCAAGGTTTGTTGTCGTTGGTGAGGGTGATGATTGGGCACTGATGTTTAATTTGGTTGTTTGATGTATGCAGGGGCAATATTATTGTAGTGGTCAGAAGCAAAGACAGTTTTTAAAAACGAACTTTCAGTTTCAGTTATATGTTTTCGCTTCACTTTAGAAGGAAGTTACTTGTGTGAGTCTGTGACAAGACTCATTTTTTTGCCCCGTCTGCTACCGGTAAACTCTCTTACTCTTTTGAATCAGATTTAAATTTGGCTGTTTTTCTTATTGTTAGTATGCGGTTACATTTCTTGCGTCTATACTTACTAATGTTTGTCCTTGCCCTTGACTATAAGCATTCCCATATGGTGTAGATTGTCATGCGATTCTGGTAGCGTGACCACATTGTCCTTACCTTTAACTATAAGCATTCCCATATGGTGTAGAGTATCTTTAGATTCTGGTGGTTTGACCATCAAAAATAGAATTTAATTGGTACATGACTATAACTAACAAAAATGGTCATTTGCTCTGTCTAATAATGTTCAATCTTAGCAATTTCATTTTCACTGTTGGTAGTTCATGTAAAAAGGGAGTAATCTTGTCATAGTCATACTGCTTTTTACTACTACTGTATTTTATTGAAGTCCGACTATAAAATTAAAGAGAAATTCATTTAATCTCTTAAAACTTGCCTCTTAAACTTTAATGAAACCAAACATAGGGCAACATCCAAGTTTTCCCCTTTTTCTTTTGAGAAATATTCTCATTTTAGAATGTCGTCATAATCCTCTCATTCTGAGTGGCATGAAAGCAGGTATGTTTGGGGTGAAGAGTTCAGTAAGTAAACACTTATTGACCAACAAAGCGTCGAAGATAAGCTGCGCACCCCAGATTATACAACCAACTTACAATGGCTTCCCGATGACATCAAAGATTTTATTTTGCCCGCTAGAATTCCAGGTCAGATTAGTTACTTGATCTTTCTAACTCATCAATACTTTAGTATTAATTTCTTTCTTGTGAGCACCAGAAGAATTCTTTAGTTCCCCGGGGATATCAAGTCATCGTACATCATAACAAAAAAATATAAGCCATCTTCTAATTTTCTTAAAATTTCCTTATGGGAATATTCCCTTATTTTTACATTTTTACTCTTCTCACTTCTTAGATATCTGATGATGTGGTAGGTAGCGTGTACTGCAGAACTTTTGTCATTGCCAATCTATGTGATTCCAGTCCATCTATAAGTTCTTTTTACCGACTTGCAGGATCTGTGTCTGATGATTACTTGGAGTACATGCTATGGCAGTTTCCTAGCAATGTCACTGGATGGATGTGTCATGCTTTGGTTACATCAAGCCTGTTGGAGCTTGTGTCCTCCACCGTTAGTGTGATAACATTTATAAATCTCTTATAGGTACACAAGGGTATACTTCGTATTTTATCAGTTGATTAACGTTTACTTAATAACGGTTGGCTTGCTAGAAGTTTGACGTTATTATCATACTGATGGCGGTGATCAACTGGTCCCTAAAAGTCACACCTAAAAGATGTGTATGAGAGATGTGATTGTATGAAAATATAATCACATTGATGCCTGACTAAAAGGTTAGTCCATGCTTTTGACTAAACAGTTAGTCAATGTGATGATGAGACGATTATTTAATTCAATTAAATAATACTAGCTGAGATGAATTAACTGTCAATTTGTAAATTGAATATAAACTGTTATATTTAATTAATGTATATAATGTTAGCTTAAACGAATTAAGATGTTAATTCGTAATTAAACGTAACCAGTTATATTTAATTAGCGAACTATAAATATGCGATATTTATAGTTAATGTATATATTATGCGGAATTGTCATAATAATATGTTGACAGACCGGTATTAATAAATCGACTACAAATTGTTGTGTGTAGACTTATTAATACATGTCGACATAAATATGACAATTGAAATAAAATACACATTATATACAATTTGAGAACAACCAAAAATAAGAAGATTTTATCCTCATTTTTGGTTGTTGCCTCAACCGTTTTTAGGAAAAAAAAAAAGGAGAAAATATCTCCCCTTATTTGACTCCCTTTACACGGTTTTAAGGGGACTAGAGGGAGATCATTTTTCTCTTATGCTTTTTAATCTAATTTTTCACAAAACTCTCTCATCAAAACAAAACCCTAAAAATTAATCATCAATTTTTGGGGATCTCATTCTAGCAAATTGAGGGGCATTTCTCATAGCATTTTGGGTGCAACGATTAGGAGAATATCGATTTCGATATTGTTCTTAGGCCATATTTGCTAGGACCAAAGGTTGATTCATATCTCTATACTTTTGTTTATGTAATTTCATTTATGACTAGTTTTCATAATCATAATTTCGTTATAATCCTAATAATCTTAAAGGAAGTATACCGATATTTCCCATGAGTGGTATCAGAGCCAAGGCCACGAAATTATTTTATATGATTTTTCATAAATGAATTTGAACAAAAATTTTGAAGAGAAAAAAAATATTTTATTCGGCCGTGAGATTTGTTTTTTTGCCGAGAAAAATTTTTTTTGCCGAGTTGTTTTATTTTTTTTCGGTTTTGATGTTTGTATTTCCATTTTGATTCATTCATATTGTTGTTTTAATTAGTTAAGATGATAATATGATAATTTGTAGATGTTTTGATTTAATGAAAATTAAATTGAAATGTAAATGGAAATCGTTTTTGTTTGTTGATAATTTGTTTTTGCTATATAGTTTTTGGCATACAAGTTAATTTAACAAATGTTCAAATCAATTGTGATAATCGGTTTAATCATGATTTAGATATTCATTTTAATAGGTTAAATTGAATCATCTAGTTTGAATATATGTTTAAATTAAAAAGATGATTATGCCAATCTTGTTATAATAGCAACTTTAAACAATTGTTCATAACAAATGAGTTGTTTTTAATAAAAAAACTGTTTTTTCTTCATTTTGGCATGAATGCCGAGAGTGAGAAAAGAAAAAAAAAAAAAAAGATGTTTTTCGGTTTTAGGGCAGAAATGCCGCAACAATAAAAAAAAAATTGTTTTTTTTCTTTTTTTATGGATATGCCGAAAGAATAAGAAAAAAAACTGTTTTTTTTTCCCGTTTTGCCGAGCTGAAAATAAAAAAAAAAATCTGTTTTTTTTTTCTTTTTCCCTGTTTTGCCGAGAGCAATCAAAAAGAAAAAAATTTCGGTTTTTGTTTTGTTAGTTTTTGGCCAATAATGATTATACATTAAATTTATAATGTATGATTAATTGTTGTGAAATGGTTCACAAATTAAAGATACCTAATTATTTTAAAGAGGTTTAAAATAATGTTGGATTAATTCATATTACAAGATTAATATGTATTAAGATTAAAATTATTGTGAGTAATTGAGGAATTGTCACAAAATTTGATCATTTAAATAGGTAGTTTAGATAAATTATTCTACATAATTAAGGAATTATGTCTTGAATGATTAATTTATAGTTGATGCATTTTTATTTAGTTGAATGTTTTGTTGAATAAATGGTTTAATTTACGTATTTTTGCAATCGGTTGTAATTTGTAATACCTAGTATGGCTTAGTTAAATTATGTTTTCGTAATGATGGAAACATAATTTTTAATGTAATTTTGAGATCTCGTATCTCCTTTTGGTTTTCTTTAAGTATTATGGTTTTGAAATTAGAAAGTAAATAGGTTTATTATGTATTTTTTAAATTGTAATTTTGAGAAGACTAAAGATGGAGATTGGATTGCACACTCCCGCTACATGGACCAAGATGGAACACCAAGACAAGCTTCTCGGGTCCTAGGAGGGATTCCAAAGTTGTATTTATTTTCATTTTGGTAGATAGGCCACACTAGGACTTTATTTTGTTTTACGTTTTTCATTCTCGTTGTTTTTCCTTCACATGATAGTTAGTGCATCATTTTCCGCCTAAACCAAACCACCTACTAAAATGCATGAAAATTGACTCATATAGTTTGGATGTTAGTTTTCATAGACATACAGATGTCACACAATTTTAAGCCATCATCTTAGTTTATTTATTCACGCATGCTAGATATTAGTTCACTTAAAATGAATTAAAATAAAGTTGATGGGATCTTCCTCTAAAACTGAAATTAAGACTAGTCTTTATAAGGGCAAACAACTATGAATCTCTTCTTCGTCGGTAGGTATATAGGACCTTACTCTCCATATGACGCCTTCTACATTGGGTAAGTAGTTTGTGTTGACTTAGTTTACCTCAACATTTTAATCCGAAGAGTTTCTCGTGATTATGATGGACTATAGATAGAATTTACAGAAATTTATCGACCAAGAATTCTAATAGTAAAATTAGCCAAGAGGTTGGCTTATCAATTTACAGATAATTGAGTCTTGGGATCATTTATATAATTCTTGAGGGAGTTCTATTGTATAAATGCTTGAGTCTTCGCGTTATAACAGTATTGCATTAGACTTAAATCATAACGATGAGTATGCTTATTATATCTTTTTCCTTTTGGCAGTGTAGAATTCGTTTATATTGATAATACTGTTACATAAATGGCTGGAAATAACGAAATCCCTATGTCAAGTGCCACACTTGGACACGAGTCCTGGTTAAAAGCTTTCATGGACCACATGAATCAGTTCACACGACTGAAGAATGGCGGGTCCAACTTTGCGGACTGGGAGGCATCATTACGGAATGCTGCCATTGCTGACGGTAAGCTCAAGTACTTAACTGAGCCAATACCGCCAAACCCAGACCCCAATATAGAAGCTAACGAGTCACTTGCTTATAGTGACTTCGTTATGGAAGCTGGTGCGATAAAGAACGTACTCATTTTTGCAATGGAAACCAATTTGCAAAGACGCTTTATTGCCAAGGTGCAAACAAGATTTTCACCACGCTCACTAATGAGTTCTCAAAAGCACCGAGAATCGTTACTTATGAGCATACATGTCGCTTCTTTGATGCGAAACTCCAGAAGGGCCAACCGGTTAGCCCACACATTCTTAACATGATTGAGAATGTCGAGAAATTGGAGGCACTTGATTGCAAAATCAGTGAGAGCATAGTCATTGACCGTATGCTTCATTCACTTCATGATGGTTTTGCCCTTTTCAGGGCAAATTACTACATGAATGACATGAAGAAAAGTCCTCATGAGCTACACTCACTTCTCGTACAGACCGAGAAGGATATGAAATTGAGTGGGAGCATGAAGCAAGATGTTCTCATGATTTCCAACAAGAATAAGGGTAAGGGCAAGGCTCACGGCGACCTAACTGTAGGAAAGCCAAAGTTTAAAAAGTCAGGAAACGGTAAGAGTGGGCCTGGTGAGACTAGTGGCTCACTAGGCAAGGAAAAGAGCAAGGACGGTAACGTGGAGTGCCACCATTGCCACAAGACTGGGCATTGGAGGAGGAACTGTCCCGTGTACCGTGAGGACATAAAAGCAGGCCGCGTCACTCCTGTTGGTATGTCATCTTATATTCATATGATTGAGATTAACCATGCAAGTTTTGGAACTTGGGTACTTGATACTGGTTGTGGTTCTCATCTGTGTAATCATTTGCAGGGTCTAAAAACCACCACACCTTTCGCAAAGGGTGATGTGGACCTGCGAGTCGGGAATGGAGCTAGAGTTGCTGCAGTCTCAAAGGGAACATACGTAATCCAACTCCCAAGTTGTTTTGAGTTATATTTATATAAATGTTATTATGTACCCAGTTTGTCTAAGAACATTATTTCTGTTTCCGTACTTGATAAAGACGGTTTTTCATTTTCAAAAAAGGATAATAGCTGTATTTTCTCTTTTAATGAAATGGTTTATGGCAAAACAGTTTCCATGAATGGAATTTACATCTTAGATCAAACCACAGATATATTACACGTGAATAATAATAAATTAAAGGTTGGTGACAAAGATCAAACTTATCTATGGCATTGTCGAATGGGACACATAAATGAAAAACGTGTAAAGAAACTCGTCGAGAATGGGACTATTCCCGCATTCGATTTTTCTACATTTGGCACGTGTGAATCATGTCTTATCGGCAAAATGACTCGAATTTCCTTCAAAGGTGTTGGAATGCGCGCTAGTGACCTATTAGGACTCATACATACTGATGTATGTGGACCTATGTCAATTACCGCTAGAGATGGCTATAGATATTTTATCACTTTCACGGGCGATTTGAGTAGATACGGATATGTCTACTTAATGAAGCATAAAAGTGAGTCCTTTGAAAAATTCAAAGAATACCAGAATAAGGTTGAGTACCAACTGGGTAGAAAGGTTAAAGCACTCCGTTCAGATCGGGGTGGCGAATATCTTTCAAATGAGTTTGATCAACACCTTAAAGACTGTGGAATAGTTTTACAGTTAACTCCACCTGGAAGACCTCAATTAAATGGTGTGTCCGAACGGAGAAATCGAACACTACTTGATATGGTTCGATTCATGATGAGTCACACGGTAGTACCTGATTCATTATGGGGCTTTGCTCTTTTGTCAGCTGCTCTTATACTTAACCGAAGTCCGTCTAAAGCTGTCGACAAGACTCCATATGAAATGTGGAAGGGAACGGTACCTAACTTGTCCTTTATTCGGGTTTGGGGCTGCGAGGCTTATGTCAAGTGGAGACACGAGGATAAGCTAGGCCCGCGATTTGTCAAGACATACTTTATTGGTTATCCAAAAGGAATGTTTGGTCATTACTTCTATTCGCCTACCGAACATCGAGTTTTTGTTGCGGCTAGTGCGAAGTTCTTAGAGAAAGAATTTATCGAGAACAAGTCAAGTAATAAAACCTTCGAGCTGTCGGAGATTCAAGACCCAACAACCGAGGAACAGATGGAGGAAGTTGTTCCTTCAACTAATGATACGGTTAATATTCCTCAGGAACCTAGGAGGTCGGGTAGAGTCTCTAATCCTCCAGACAGATACATTGGTATGGTCGAGGAGAATGACGTTTTACTCCTAGAGAGTAATTAACCCGCTACCTATAAAGGTGCCATGACCTGTTCCGACTCAAAGCTATGGCTTGAAGCCATGCAATCCGAGATGGACTCCATGTATGAGAATGACGTATGAGATCTTGTTGATTTACCTAATAAGATTAAACCTCTACAGTGCAAATGGCTTTACAAAATAAAGCATTATGTAGACGGGCAACCAGATACCTATAAGGCACGACTAGTGGCAAAAGGTTTCACTCAAGTGCACGGATTGCATTATGATGAAATTTTTGCACCCGTAGTTATGCTTCGGATAATCTTAGCGATTGCCGCTTTTTATGACTATGAAATTTGGCAAATGGATGTGAAAACCGCCTTTTTAAACGGTTATTTGGAGGAGGAGTTGTACATGGTGCAACCCGAAGGTTTCATAGATCCTGAAAATCCTAAGAAAGTGTGCAAGCTTAAGCGTTCCATTTATGGACTTAAGCAAGCTTCTCGGAGTTGGAATCATCGTTTCGACCAAGTGATAAAAGAGTATGTTTTCACTCGATCGGTCGAGGAACCATGCTTATATATCAAGTCGAGTGGGAGCAAGATTGTTTTCTTAATATTGTATGTCGATGACATACTCTTGATTGGGAATGACATTCCTCTCTTATCTTCGGTAAAAGGATGGTTGAAGAACCATTTCCAGATGAAAGATCTGGGTGAGGCACAACGCATATTGGGAATCCGTATGTACTGAGATAGATCACGACGGATGTTATCACTAAGTCACGAGTCTTATTTGGATAAGATTCTTGAGAGGTTTAGCATGACCAACTCCAAGAAGGGGAACTTTCCAATGACGTCTGGGATGTATTTGAGCAAGTCTCAGTCACCCGCGACACCTGAAGGGGTTGAACGCATGAGTCGTGTTCCTTATGCATCTGCAATAGGATCAATCATGTATGCCATGATATGCACACGTCCAGACGTGGCATATGCATTGAGTATGACGAGTCGGTACCAAGGCAATCCAGGTGAAACACACTGGATAGCTGTTAAAAACATCCTTAAGTACCTACGGAGGACTAAGGATTGGGTATTGACTTATGGAGGAGATACTAAGTTATGCGCAATTGGTTACGCAGATGCTAGCTTCCAAACAGATCGAGATGATTCGAAATCTCAGTCTGGATTCCTCTTCACTCTTAATGGTGCTGCGGTCAGCTGGGAGAGTTCCAAACAGGATGTTGTAGCAGATTCTACTACTGAATTCGAGTACTATGCCACTTCGGAAGCGGCAAAGGAAGCTATATGGATGCGTCAATTCTTACAAGGACTTACGATAGTTCCTAGTTCGAATGACCCGATCACCATCTATTGTGACAATAGAGGTGTCATCTTCGAGGCTAAGGAGCCTAAGTCTAGCAACAAGTCTAGACATGTACATCGGAAGGCTCACCTGATCCGTGATTACGTGGAGCAAGAGGAGATAGTGATTGACAAGATAGCTTCGGATGACAATATCGCGGATCCTCTCACTAAACCTTTGTCATATGATAAGCATGAAGGACACGTTATTTCCATGGGAATTAAACGTATTCCTGAGTTGTAGTAGTTGATTATGGATTCGATACATTATCTTTTTCATATGCTATTTATAACTTCATCGTTTTATTACATATTTTGTTTTTCATGTGGATTGTACGACAACATTGAACGCCACAAAGTGAACTGAATTACATTATATTTGTTTTGGTCCGTAATCGCCTACATGAGCTGATAACTCTGGCTATTATATTGTCCAGTCGATTGATGGTGGGTTCAACGAGCCATAAGTCAAACAGTTGGTTGATCTATCACAGATGCGAGTTATAACGATACCTCGTAGGACAAATTGTGACAACGTAATGGAGTCCTAAATGTTTAATAACATTCGGTGCCAGGTCGTGGATTGGACGTCCATTGTGTTCCTAGAGTCGATTCTTTTGCCTATCGACTGTCTCTTGAGATTAAGGCAGTTTTTGGGTGACTTTGGTTTCTTTCTCATGGTCTGCCGTAACAGGAGGCTAAGCAGATTGTCACTGGGTCATTTCATACTGTGCTTATATCTGCAGGATTCGAGTTGAAGAAAATATCCAACCTTTATCAGGTTTAGTTATTTCTCAGGGCCACTCGAGGAGTTGTAACTGAAATGCATGGCCATGCTCGAATGATGATTCGTTTATCAGTTAAGTTATTCTCTAGTCGGGAAAACCACTCTTGATATTGATCACTTGTAAAATACGACCTTTGTGAATACGGATTTTGCAAATTGTTTTACATTGAGTGGGAGAAATTTTAGGATATGATAATCGGTTATCGCACATACACTTGTGAGGACAAGCGGGAGTTTGTTGGAGCTTGTGTCCTCCACTGTTAGTGTGATAACATTTATAAATATCTTATAGGTTCACAAGGGTATACTTCGTATTTTATCAGTTGATTAACGTTTACTTAATAACGGTTGGCTTGCTAGAAGTTTGACGTTATTATCATCCTGATGGCGGTGATCAACTGGTCCCTAAAAGTCACACCTAAAGGATGTGTATGAGAGATGTGATTGTATGAAAATATAATCACAATGATGCCTGACTAAAAGTTTAGTCCATGTTTTTGACTAAACAGTTAGTCAATGTGATGATGAGACGATTATTTAATTCAATTAAATAATATTAGCTGAGACGAATTAACTGTCAATTCGTAAATTGAATATAAACTGTTATATTTAATTAATGTATATAATGTTAGCTTAAACGAATTAAGATGTTAATTCGTAATTAAACGTAACCAGTTATATTTAATTAGCGAACTATAAATATGCGATATTTATAGTTAATGTATATATTATGCGGAATTGTCATAATAATATGTTGACAGACCGGTATTAATAAATCGACTACAAACTGTTGTGTGTAGACTTATTAATACATGTCGACATAAATATGACAATTGAAATAAAATATACATTATATACAATTTGAGAACAACCAAAAATAAGAAGATTTTATCCTCATTTTTGGTTGTTGCCTCAACCGTTTTTAGGGAAAAAAAAAAGGGAGAAAATATCTCCCCTTATTTGACTCCCTTTACACGGTTTTAAGGGGACTAGAGTGAGATCATTTTTCTCTTATGCTTTTTAACCTAATTTTTCACAAAACTCTCTCATCAAAACAAAACCCTAAAAATTAATCATCAATTTTTGGGGATCTCATTCTAGCAAATTGAGGGGCATTTCTAGGACCAAAGGTTGATTCATATCTCTATACTTTTGTTTATGTAATTTAATTTATGACTAGTTTTCATAATCATAATTTCGTTATAATCCTAATAATCGTAAAGGAAGTATACCGATATTTCCCACAAAGCCTCCTTAAGGCATGTTTCTCAAACAACCACTTTTTCTCTTCCCTCGCTACTAAATTTGCTTTTCATTCTCTTTGCTCGCTATCCTTTAGAATCAAAAACACTTGTGGTAGTTATAAAACACGCAGACAAATTCCCATTCTCTGACCATTATGCTACCAATTCCCATTCTCTTAGTATTTTTTCCAATTGCATGCAGGTGCTAATTATGAGAACTGTGAGCCACCCTCATATAGTCATTCTCATTGAGCTAATTGATAGCCCACACACTGATCACTTCTATATGGGTATTCTCCACCACCTATTCAATTACCCTTATCATCTATGATTTATATGCTTTTGCCATTGGAAAACCATTGTTATTAAGCTTGTTGATATTGTTCTTATTCTATTTAGTTCTCTATTACATTGAGGAGAGTCCACCAGCTGGTATTAGGGGAGGCTATTGCTACAAAATATCTACACGATATTGTTCTTCTTCTATTCAGTTCTCAATTATGTAAGTTCCTTTTAACACTATTATAGCGTACGTCACTTTCAGAATACGTGTTTTCTTTAAATAACCGGTCCTATAGAGTTTATAAAAAGGCTAATTAAAGCAGAAGGAGAAGTAGAGAGAGGAGGGAAGGATGAAGAAAGGAATGAAGAGCGAAGGAAAGGAGGGTCGGGAAAGGATGAATATATGTAGAAAAGCCATAAGAGAGGGAGACAGCTATGGAATGAGGGGTCGAGAAAGGATGGAATGGATGATATGTGATATCTAAATACTTTTCGCATAATCTGCTTAGACTTTTAACCTACAATATTTGAGGATAACATAGGTTGGTGGGTTGTGAACTAAAAGTGTTTCTAACTTTTCATTTTCATAACCTTCTCGCTTAACGAATAACGACTCACTTATTTGAAGCTGGGCTAATAAACTCGATTTTTATAAAGGTAAGCACCTCTTGATGGCTTGGTGCATGATTGAAGTGATTAATCTTTATTAGGGATGTTAATAAGGCGGGTGAGGGTAGTGGTTATTATTTTTAATGTTCGCCACCTCTCGCCTCAATGACATTCTCACGTGAGTCACGACTTTTATCTAAATAGTTGTCGTAAATGGTTTTAGATTTCTGAAATGCACGCCTTGCTGCAGGCGCCAGTTAATTTGCAACATTTAAATCTTAATGGTTTTTTATCTGGGTTGGCAAGGAATTTTGATTCTTGTCTGTTGTTTCGAAAATGGTATCAGGGTTTTGGTTCATTTGTTATGCTCAAGTGGGTATATTTTCTTATAAAAAATTAACAAGTTATTTTGTTATTTCCATTATTGCAAAAGAATTTAAAACAAAAAACCCACATTTTAGTATGTTATTTTGAAAATGGTATTTGACTTTTATTGCTAGACCTGGTTAACCTGATAAGTTCGATATCAGACCCCATAGAAAATCCTAAGCATGACTCGAAACCCGATTTATCTTAAATTGGTCGAACTAGAAAATATCATTATTTGCCTATTTTGGAGATGTAAAGGTTTTATTTTGTTCCGGGGAGATTCAAATTGAAAACTAGAGGATGAATTTGATACGTTTACGATTTAAAAAGCTGTTGATCTTGCTAAACATCTTGTTCATAGTCAGCTAAAAGTTTACGTTATTCTACCTTGTATCATTTTGGGATAATGTTTTGTGTCTATAAAAATGAGTTAGTGGTCGGGAGTATGGGGTTGGTACGATCATAATAGTGCTTTGTTACTGTAGGTGGTGCTTTTGCTGTGGGTGGTAATAATGCCATACTCACATGAGTTATTGTATTGATCTATCTTCAAATTGATTCCTGTGGCAGGGATGATGTTTGAAGATGATGTGGAGTTCCGGAGCTAGAGCTTGTGCTGAGATCTATGGAGAACCTTCTTTGGATTGACTCTACTGTGTTTGTGTATCTCGTTTGGAATGACGAGTGTAGTAGGAGGTAACTATCTGTCTGAAATCTCGGTTTTTATCTACTTCGTGCTTGTTCTGCATTTATCTGTTTCAGCTAATACCAATTGGATTAGGAAATGGTTTTGTGATCTTGTTCCTCGACTAAAGATGTTTTCTTGTCTAGATATCTGCCAAGTTTCTAAAAGCGGATCTGAAATTTAAAAAAAAAATGAAGATTATTACTAATGTTAGAGACTTAGATACATTGGCATGCCCTGTTTTGTGTCCGATAAGGCCCGTTTTCATCCCTGGCATAGTACACAGCTGCAACAGTTTTGTGATACATCTCTAAAATTCTATCCCTTCCACTTTTACATGCTGTTGCGTGACTACTAACTTACTTTGTTGTTTTCCATGGTTTACAATTTAGAAATTGGTTATGGTGCATGTTTAGATAGACTAACTGGGTTCATTTATCTTAGATTTCACATATGTTTATGTGAATCATCCCATTTTTCTCGAAATAGGAAGGTATGTGTTTATGTGAATCATTCCATTTCTTCAGTGTTTCTATGTAGCAAGGACTTAAAGCATTATTTCAAATGTAAATGGGAAATGTTGTTGGGTTTTTTCTTATGATGGACATGGCACACATAGGTAGGCTTGTTTCTGCCTACATGGTTGGTGATCCATTCGAGTAAGAGTGGAGGAGGAGACGGAGGGGAAAGGGAAAGGAAAGTAAGACAAGGAAGAGAATGAGGGAGGAGGGAGGAGGTGATGAGGAGGATGTGAGGAAGGAGAAATGGAAAGAGGCTGAGGACTAGGAGGGGATAGGGGAGGAGGCTGAGGAGGTAAAGAGAAAGTGGAAAGTGAAGGGGGCACGGAGGAGGAGCAGGAGGGGGATGGTTGAATTATGAGAAATATGACGACCTTTTGCTTGCTTTAAAGTAAAAAAATTCATAACAAGGGAGAATGATGAGAATTATGTTGGCCTTTTGCATGATTAAAAGTAAGAGTTTTTAGCACTATTGTGAGGTTTTTTTTTTTTTAAAAAAAGCTTTTAAGAGTTATTATTTACAGTTCAATTGTTATTTTAATCAAATTTTATAGGAGGACTAGAGGAGATGGAGGTGTAGGTCTTACAAAGGAAAACTTGACTCATCTAGGAAGAGGCAAACTTATTAGGTGATTAAATAATCATGCATGTTACCAAAAAGCCAGCAATCTTGTCGTTCTTGTCATCGAGTATTGTTGTATGGTGATAAAGTGGAAGTTGAACCGTGTCATTCCCCTTATAATAGGGTGCAATGTGTGGAGAAGTGAATCTGGAAGTTTGTGGCTGTTGCTATAGTGTTGTTTGAGAGTTGTGTATAGGTTATAGGTGTATAATGGATGATATTTGCTTTTGTTATACATATGTAGTAACTCTTCTTTGTTCTCATTATTTTGTAATGAGAAACTATCCTTCTTTACATTTAAACGACATGTTGATAAAGATGATGAGATAATGATCGAGTAGTTATTGCCTTTGTAATGTCCTTAGTTTAGAAACCTATGGTTTGCTACCTTTATTAGATTTCTATCCTTGTTAGATTTCTGGTTGTATTATCCGTATTTTCTCGATAATGGCATTAATTTGTTAAATGTCAATTATAAAGGTGAGACGACTTTTAGCAGAATCACTGCCAGAACGTGATTGAAGGAGCTAAGAAGAAGGCATATCAGAAGGTAAAAGCTGATATAAGTTTCTTCTTTGTTTGTTTTACAATTCCAGTTCTCCTGCAATTGATTGACTATAAGTTGATTCGATGACTTTGATGAACTTCATAAGGTATTGTCAAACTATTTGCCTCTTGACCTTGCGATGTGGATGAGAAGTCTGGTTATAGGAGAGGGAGAACCACTATTAGGTGCGGCTTTGGGAAAAAATAACGGGGGTTTATTCTTTCTCTCATTTTTTACCTTTCTTATATTTTCCATAGTTCTATTTTTGATAAGTAGTTGGTTTCTAATCATCTATTCTTGCTTTAGTAGAGGTGATATGGCTACAAATGCTTTACATGACCACAGTTTGATTTTGTGTGTTTGATATCCATGATTTCATGAACTCAAGGTTTGTAGTTTATGTTACATTCGCTGCATATGTCTGGCATGATAGTTTGCACTCTATATAACTGCTCTTTATTAATTTCTGCAAAAATAGTACATGGTAACTTACAATAGCTAAGGTAGTTTACCAAAATTTCCAAAAAATGCTGCAGTATCAGTATCCGTCACAATACTTACGTAATTTTACAATTATGTGCAGGTAGGACTGACTTTCACTATTGTTCTTCATACAAACTTTACTCGACAGCCACCGTTTCAACAACACCAAGTTTCACGCCATGAGGAAAAATGGGTGCAGGGCAAGAAACTACGCCCAGGTTCCATACGCATCGGATCCAAGCATGATGCCAAGCAGGGGCGGTTCTTGAGGGGGTGCAGGGGGCGCAACCGCATCCCCTCAAAGTCAGAAATAAATAAATTATTGTGCAATATATTTCAATGTTATTTGTTTGATATAGTGGTAAGGAGCATTTATTCTAACCTAGAGGTCATGGGTTCGTTTCCGACAACCAACAATTTTGGTGTTTTTTTTCTTTTAATTATCTTTCCCCTATTATTGTACAAAATAGGCCTAATAAATAATTAAACACTCTCTCCCTAATATAACAAGTAGTTTTAGTATCGGATAATTCACGCGGTACCCTTGAAGTTGGCCGCTTTGCACAAAATACCCAAATTTTTTATCCGAAAAATTTAAATAGGCCATAACTCGTGTTTACGAACTCAGAAATTTAAGATTTTTTTTTTTCAAATCGATCATCTTTCCGAGTACTACGATTTGAAAAAAAAGTTTGACGAGTTTGGAACTCGTGACCAGGAGATATGCTCACTCAAAGTTTGTTTGGTCGAAAAAACTTTGCTGCACAATAACTTCTAGTAGCGGAATCCAAATGCGACAATTTTTTTTTTTTTCAAATTGTAGTTCTCAGAAAGATGAGCGATTTGGAAAAAAAAACGTCACTTTTGGAACTCGTAAATACGAGTTATGACCTCTTTAAGATTTTCGGATCAAAAATTTGGGTATTTCGTGCAAAATGGCAAACCTTAGGGGTACCGCGTGAATTATCCGTTTTAGTATTATAATTATAAAATTCTTGATAACTATGTCCATCATTATTAAAAAAAATTACCAAAAAGAATAATTTGTTTGGTATATAATCAATGTTTTTTCCGTATTCTAATTTTGCGTCAGTTTGATAGTCTCGTATTAAAAAAAATCCTTTAAAAAAAGACATCCTTTAAGAAAGACGTATGTAAAATGTATGAAATTTTATTATATTAATATTGATTTCGCCGCCACGTACTAAAAGTCTTTTAATTATGTAAAATTTCCGCACCCCCTCTCTTCAATCCCTAGAGCCGCCACTGATGCCAAGTCCCTGACTAATGCAAAGATTAATAGTGCATAGTATAATGTCAAGATTGCCATCCAGGAAATGTTCTAGAAAACCAATGCACTTTAAGAAGCCAAGTGAATGACCGCAGTATCATGTACGATTTTAGTGTCTTCCCGTGTCTGTGTGTACTTACTTCTCCATGTGTGAGAATCGAGGAGTAAAATAAAATAATTTCAATGTTGGTCTATAGGCAGTGCATAGGGTCTGTGCTTGTCTGTGTAAAAGCACATGTTGCTATTCTGTGTAATCTGCTTGTAAGATTAGGTGTGCTTGAACAATATGATAGTGTGTTTGTGTTATTCTATTGTTATTACTCTTTGTTAGACCTCCGTTCTCTTTTCGCTGATAGTGTAGCTATCACGCCAGATATAGTTTTCAAAAGGTTTAAAAAGGGAGAATTGTGAGGGTACATCATTTAAAAAATTGCCTTTAACTTGAGTCTTGAATTTTTGAATTGCTCGAGGTAGGAAGGTATCCTCACCATCATGTCCCTGATATGTTGAGGTGTTCTTCAGTTCACATAGTAACCGGTTTGCCTCGCTGCCCGTACCATTTTATTTGTGGCCGAGTGTCGTTCTTGAAAGTAGAGTCAGTTCACGCCGACAATTCTTGAAAGCAGTGTCCTATAGTTACTCCTATACGCCGATTGATTGTATATGCTAAAATAGAAGCAAACTAATTATCGAATTTATGCACAGGAGACAACAATTGTATAATATGCACAATTAGTCTTGTTGAAGACGGGTCGGAGTAAGTGACGGATAATGCTACTCACAAAACTAATAGGGGGGACAAGGTGGGGGCACCTCCATGTGCTTCCCTCTCTCCTCTATTTGGGTCATTTGTGAGGGAAAATGGTATCCGTAACTTCAAAGTGACGGATACGTGCCGTCACAAATGAGATTTTGTGTAATATGCATTACACCCAAAAATACCCTTCTATAAAACAGTTATCGCCCTTGCTAACTGCAATGACTGTTGACAACATGGGAAACCAAAGCAACAAAACTATTAACCAACTATAGCGGTCCACGAGGAAACAACACTCCATGCATGATTCGATACGAATTCAAATAAACGAGTCACAATATCTTGGGGTATCGCCTTGAGCCTTGAGCCAGGTGGTCGTTTGTCTCAAACAAATGTATTACAACGTTAGCTCCATTTCAAATGGTCGTTTGAACAGCCTTGAGCCAGGTGGCCTGTCCGGACACAGTGCCTGAGTAACTATAATAGTTACAAATCTTTAACACCCGGGTAACTATGGTAGCATTGAATCTATTATATTCATCATTTTACATGTTGATAATCCTAGCTATGATGGATCGAATCAATTATTTATATGTAGCTGATAGTAACATATGACTACTAGACAAACCCTACTTTTTTTCCTACACATTCCTTACTTTGTCCCATCTTAATCCTGTTAGCTGTAAAATTGTACGTTCCAATCCCTAAGTCATCCTATATGAATTTGACCACCCAAAATAGTGGAGTAAGGTTCCCGATATGTCTGATAAATGGTTTAGACCAAATTGACAAAGTAATTAACTTTCTATTCTATACGACAACGCACGGTATCTCAACAGAATTTTAGTTAGTCTTTTTTATAAATGATTTAACCGAATTGGGGCTCCGCGCCCGGGAGGGCGCGGCGCAACAACTAGTGTAGTTTAGAAGTTCGGAAAGATTGCATATAAGCTCAAATTGATTTGTTTTGAATGTACCATGCTCATACACATCTGGATGTATATATTTGTTTCTGTTCTTTCCCAACGCCATTCTTCTGGTTATATAGGAATCTCCCATCTGAGTAAGTCGGATATTTTTGGTAGGCAGCTGTTTAATTAACTTTTGATCCTTAACTAGTTTATAGTCTTGTATGCATGCACGATATATAGAGTTTATTTTTATTTTTTAGTATGCTACTTATATAAAATTGGTATCAAATTAATTATTCGCATTTTTCATTATTATATTTTGCTTTGAGAAAAAAGAAAGTTAGAACTAAAAAATAATGAAGAGAATTGAATGATGCACTGAATTATATTTCATGAAAATATTATTTATACGACAAAGCCAACGAATTCAATTTTAAATTTTCTCAAAAAAATTTGTAACAAAACTAATAATAACAGTTTACTACTTTACAGTTTTGTTTTATCGACTATTGGTCAATTTTTTCTTTATTAATAGCAGCAATATAAGATTTATCAATTTATAATTTCTCAATTTATTTATTTTAATTAAAAAAGTATAATTTATAATTTAGTGAAAAGAATATAATTTGATGAAAAAATTTAACTCTACTGAACAATATATATAATAGTTTAGTGAAATAAATTATCACCATTAGTTTTCTTATTTAAGTGAATGCACTTAACAATTAACAATCATTTATTTTGTTATTTAACAAAATGCATTTTGGAGGAAAAAAAATGTGAATTCCTATTCTCTTGGTAAATAAGGGATTATATGTAGGAATGCGAGAGGTTCCTTCTTTTCTTTATTCATTCATTATCTAGAAGGATGTGAGGGGTTTTCCATTTATTATTTTGCGATTAGTTTGCTTAATTGTTTAATTTTTTATTTATTGCGTGCAGGGGCGGATCCAGTCCAATGGCTAGTTGGGCTGGAGCCCAACCTATTCTTGAGGAAAAAAGTTAATATATATTAACATGTAAATATAGAGCATGAATCTATAGTTGACATATTGGTAAAATATTGGCTTTTTTCCAATTGACACAAGTTCAAACCCCAACAAAGTATATTTTTAATTTTTAATATTTTTACCTATAAGATCACTCATGAGTTATGATATGTTGTCTTTGAATTTATACGGGGTATATCATTTTAGGCAAATTTTATACTTACTTATCACTCTTTGATTTATGTGGTTTCAAGTATAGTAGTCTTGTTTACTACAGTTGGTCTTGCTTATGACGGGCACTATCCGTCACAAGCTGAAGACGGATAGTGCCCCTCTCACAATAAGGCAAATGGAAAGGCAAGTGGGGGAAAATGGAGCACCCTATGAATAGTGTCACTTGCATATTGTGAGAGGGGCACTATCCGTCTTCAGCTTGTGACGGATAGTACCCGTCTTCAATGAGATTTTGCGTGTTTACTAATGCAAGACTTTGACAACCTAAAAACAACACTTTGTTCAATTCTTCTATCCAAGTAATTGTAAGAGTAGGAAGTTTACTTATGAATTTTCTTTTTATTGTTGTTTGCTACATATTTTAGTTGCCGGAAAAGAACCATCGGAGAGAAAAGGTAAGAAATGGAGGAAGGAAAATGAAACTAGGGGAAGAGAGCACGTGACAATTCCGAAGGATAAAATGGGGAATGTGTCATTTACCTCGTCTTTGTATATAAAATAAATGTGAATAATTACCAGGATGGACGGAGTAATATAATATCGATAAAATTTCAAAATTTAAAATTTTTGACTCGAATATCATAAAAGTGGCACGTAAAAAACATGTTTAAAGCAAGTTATAATTATTAATTTCGCTATTACGTTTTTGGGAAAAAAAAAATTTATAGCCCACCGTACATCTGATTCCTGGATGGCTGGATCCGCCCCTGATTGCGTGAGTTATGATAGAGGAGTTCTAGAGGGAAATCGGAATATGAAGTAAGTCATTAAGGGGGCATTTGGTTCGCGCGTGGGTATAAGTTTGAAATTAGGAATCATACTCGGGTGGTATGAGTTTAAAAATTGTTTCCTCATACCTTGTGTTTGTTTCAGTTTTGGGTGGGATGGGGTTGAACTTCATCAAAGTTTAAAAAATCTAAAATACACATTACAAATAATTATTTTTAATGAAAAATCATGAAAATAAAGATTTGATCAAATAAATGTGAAAAAAATTCACTTAAAATGTTCCATATAAGTTTTTTTTTCATGGTTTTTGGTTTATTATTTGATATCCATAGGTATGAATCTCATACTCACCTCCCCTGGATATGAGAAACCTATACCTTATAGGTTTGAGATATAGATATAAAACCGCTATTTTTGTCAAATAAATACCTAATATAAGTCTGACTCATTTCAAACCCATACTCGATAATGGTTGCAGATGACACTTATATGCTCAATTTATCTTTTTATATTTTTGTGTAGATTTCTTCTCCTAAATGCTCTTAGCTTGTTTCTCTACCAGAGTGCTATAGCTCTTGGGCCTAATTCATTCCATTCTCCTTGTGCATACCTAGGCCAATCATTTATTCTTGAATTTAGGCCCATATACTCTAAACGTAAAAAATTCAGCTACTCTCCTATAAGACCGTCTTATATTATAAGACGGGTCCAATAGGAGAAAAGCCCAAACACTAAACAAAAGATGCAGAAAAGGTAAAAACTACAATACGGAGTACTGTACTCATTTTACAAGAAACTGCCACACAACTTGCTAGTAGCAGTTAAATTTTTTTATTCAAATGACTTTAGCACGTCTCTTATGACTACTAATTGCTATTAATTCTCAGAATCTCAATTTCATGAATTGCTTTGTGTTGCTTGTATGGTTATACAGATTTATTTAACATCGTAATACAATCCCAAATTAAAATAGTCGTTTAAGCTACCACTCCTAAGTTTTTAACTTAAAAATGTATCTTTTTCGGTTAAAATCACAAGGTGCAATCTCATATTTCATTTTTATACTTTAGTTTACTGGTTTAATTACCACCTTAATAGGAGTACTCGGGTGTTTTATCTTAAAGTACCTTTCAACTAAAACTTAACATTTTGAAGTGAGATTATCTTACTTTAGCTTAAAATAGCTCTAGTTTCAACCAAAATTGATGATTATTCACAATTTTTTTCACCTGAACCCCTGACCTAACTTGCAAATTTAAACCATGAGTTTTCAAAGGATAAATAGCTACTTTTCAATTTAAACCATGAGTTTTCAAAGGATAAATAGCTACTTTTAGAAGTTTAACTCTTAGACATATCCAATAGTTAAATTAAACTAGAAATTTTATACTTGTAACCTAATGCATTTAGAACTATAACTTCAAGTTCACAAATTAAATTTGTAGTTTTGAACTTAAAATGTGTAGTTTTAATCTCAAAACTAATGTTAACCGAATCAGCCACAAAAATTTAAACACTAAAAGAGTAATTTCAATCTTACAAAGTAGTCTTAAAGCCAAATCACTTAAAAATAGCCTTCAACTTTAAATCCCAAGTTTTCATAATTGAGCTTAAAGTTTTCAAGGTAAAATTTTAATGTAAATACATAACTTTTGAAGTTAGATTTCAACTTTTCAAATAGAAAATATGAGCTTAAAAGGAAAAGAATTGTAAGTTTTCAAGGTTAAAAACTTGCTTACTCAAATAAAACATCAAGTTTTCAAAAAGTATAGTTTCAAGTTGTGAACTTGATCAAATAGAGTTTTAAACTTATAACCTATAATTTTATGCTCATAACTTGGAGCTAGAAGGATTAAACAGAAAATATAATTTTGAAGTTAAAAGTGCAAGTTCATGACTTAAAAAGGATGGACATCAACTTAATAAACAAAATTACTGGTAATGTAATTAAAAGTAATACTCTGTTTCAAGTTGTGAACTTGATCAAATAGAGTTTTAAACTTATAGCCAATATGGGGCTCGAACCCACATCTTGTGTATTCCACACGCTCTTCCGTTTGAGCTAATCGGCTTCTAGTGAAAGTATGCATTAGTACTCACTAATTTGTTGTATCGTTTATGTATCAATTCAAGATATAATCAAAACACCTATTAACCATTGAAAATGTGTATTTGAAAGAAAAGAAACAAGAATCAAGCATGTACAAATACCTTTAAGAGTGTCAAAAAAATAATGACAACCTAGCTTTAACTAAAACACATCAACCAGCATCAAAACTCGGGAAACAATCCTAAAGACCTCCACTTATGTTTGAATTCTTCTCAACTTTTACACATGTGAAATTGAAAATCACCATTAGATTCAATAGATTGCGACAACACAAGTTATATTGCGGAACATTAATCTGAGACACAAATATCAAATTTCATACACAACAATGAAATAAATTGAAGTAATTATATTCAATTCAAAATCGACGAAACTAACCTTTTTGAAGTTTATCTCATTGAGTTTTTGGTAGTTGGAAATATTGTGGATTATTAAGGCATAGAAAATGCCAGCTCTTTTGAATTGGAATGAAGATGATAGATGGGGAGGAAGCATTGATGAAATGAAAAGCATAAACCTAGGGAACATATAACCGACATTACAATTCATGGACTATACAACCAGATGTATATGTTGTACGGTGTAGAACCTGAGCTTTGTGTCAAAGTATCCGAGCTTTATATTAAAGAATATGAGCTTTATTAGAAATTATTGAGTTCATTCATTTACACATTAAAAACATGAAATTTAAATTATTTCGGAAAAAAAACACGTAGTTCGGGTTTTATATCTTGGTTGTCTACGCTTATAGATAACTGTTGGATGTATAATCCTAAACACCGCTGTTTCTTTTCATTTTTCAAATAATCAGGAAAAGTATTAAGAATTGGGCTTGTATATTATGGTTGGGCTGGTCTTATATGATAAGACCGTCCTTCCTAACAATTTGTGTTTGGCTTAATAGGTCATTTTGGGTTAAACAGATGGGATTGAATGTTAAATGGGCTAAGTATGATAAAATTGAGTTATTTAATTATAAATGGGTTAAATAAGTTGGGTTGGAATGGATTGGGTTGGGTTATCACTTTATAAGCAAGTTAAATAGATATGTATTACTCGTTTAAGTAAATGGGCTGGTTTAGGCCAGGGATGAAAGGTAGATGACCCATTTATATGTGGCATGAACGAACCCGACACAACATGACCCGACCCATTTACAAAGTCTAACTCCATCTGTGTGTTTTTCCTAACTTTTGTGTTATATGTACTCGTGACAATTGAAATCATTTTTAGTTCAAATTGTATTCCAAAGGCATTCGTGCTATTTTAGATCAATCGTTAATTCTTCATCTTGTTCTGTTCAGAGTACATGTTGAACTATATACTGTATTAGTTATTCCAACAATCACACAAAAAAATGCTAATACTAATGCGGCATAGGAAAATCTGCGTCTATTTATGTAAAACCGTCTTGACACATTTATAAACTACAGTACTAAATTGAGCAAAGGGATAAACATTATTGTCAATTTTAATTAATCAGGTCGAGCGATAGCGGGTCCCTAAGCTGCATTGTTATACAGTAATGAAATAATGTGAAATGAAGAAGAAAAACTTTAGTTACATATTTTGATGATTATTAACATCGATATTTAATCTGCGAAGCCAAACCGAATGAAGTATCATGTGAAAAAAATCAAAACGTTTGGGAGGAGAATTCACTTCAAAGTGCTTTCTAACTTGAATTACCCTTCTATACATCCTCAAGTATTGTGTCGTCGAAATGCTAGATAAGATGGTCTTTAACTTCGGTATATCTTTGACCGAGACTTGGACTGAGAACGACTTCCAATTAAGCACATCGCTAAATGGGGCAACGTAGTGATCCGAGATGAGAACCGGCACACACCCCGTGTAGATAGCCTCGACCACTCGAGGACTTGCAACCTCGTACCCACTAGGACAAATGCAAAATTTGCTATTCCTTAGCATGTTATAGTAAGAAACTCCCTTGGGAAGGTATCTGTAGATTCTCAAGTCGTTGTCCTTGTTTTCCCAATGCTCGAAGAGGATGGGCCTAATTGGGCCGTGAAGCCCACCAGCAAAGAACCCAAGATTGGAACGTCGAGAAGGTGATGGACCACCAATAAAGCCGTGAATTGAGCCGGTTTGGAGGTTGATCTCAGGGAATGAGACATCTTTCTCTGGTCTAAATCCTTCGGATGTGTTCGCATTGCATAATACTCTGATAGAGTTTTTGCTTAAGTGAGGATCCGAAAAGGATGCTTCAGGACCCTACAAAATCAATAATTCAGCCGATTTTCAATTTTAACCAAGATCGAAAAAAATAATAATTTAATGATCAATATTCATATCGGCGTGCAAGTAGCATGTCATACGGGCTGGTTTAAGAAAACCCGATCACACGAATAAAATTATACTCTAATAAATCAAAGGCATACCCAATCATGGCAAGAGAGCATAAAATGATCAGCGGCTAGGCTGCGATTCCAGTACGGATATTTGCTGGAAATGATGCTAATATAATCTCTGACGGTGTGCTTTATAGTACCAAAGTCGTGAGAGTCCCGAACATAGACAAATTGAACCATCATTGCTACACTGAAGGGCATGAAGAAAACATGAGCCTTCTCTGGGTTTCTGGTTCGAAATCGATCATTGATTTCCATTTGATGTATGAAGTTGCCCTCGGTGGAATATATGCTCTTACAAGGACCATTATGGAACACGGGGGGTTCCCCTTCTTCGTAAACATACACCTTAAGTCTTTTCTCCATTTCCAAGTAGCTCCTATATATATCACCATAGTATCATAACCATATCCCATAAATACAATGTATATACAAATACGCGGATAAATGAAGATAGAACATTGTACCTATGAAAGGCATTGGCATTCCAATACATTGGACCAGCCGGATTAAAGTCAGGGTCGCGTGTTTGATTCTTATTATATGTGGCATCCTTAATAGCTGACCGAGCCCTTTGAAGTCCAGCTTCAAGCCTATCCAAATTTGTCGTGCTCTTCTCTAGCTTCACCTTTCGTTCAGTAAGAACATGAGTTCCATTTAAGATGATTGGTGACTTATCGTAAGACGTTGGAGCTATGTCCACCGATGATGATGATGATGAATTATCTACAATCTGTTGACTTTTAGATGGTTAGTTTGATATATACACAAGCATTACAAATTAATCATTCAATCAAAGTGAAACTAGAAGAACAAAAAAAATCTTAAAGGACACCAAAGCCAGTTCTATCCAATTTAACACAAGCATGGGAGGTGCACCGCGTCATTGTACTTCATAACGATAATCTCACACCTTTTTTATTTTCTTTATATCCTGTTTCACAAAAATTAAACATCTCTTATATAGTTGTAGTTTTCTCATTGATTAAGGTGTACGATAATGTGATACACCCGCCTGACCGGCTTTACTTAAGAAATATTCTTATACACGAATTCAATATAAAGTGTTGTCCCATTTCTCTCATCCGTCAAGGTAATGGCTGATGACCAACGTACATATTTATAACTCCCTTTTATTCCCTCAAATGGTTCCATCTTTTGGGGAGTAAGACAAACCATCTAGGTGATTATTCCATACTCTACGATGTACACGTGGGAAATCAATTAGACTATTTAGCTTGTCAAAAAAGGTGGCGGGCGACGAAAGAAAGTTTGTAGAATTTACGTTATGTATTGATTTAGGAAAGCCAGTTTATAATGCATTCGTTACCTTTCAATTTTCATATCGAAAATACTATTACCTTCTTAACTGATTACATGTCTAGTTTCTCCATGGCGTTTAATTGTCCCTTTGATTCTTATTGAAAGGTAACGGATGCATATGAAAGTACTCAAAGTAGTATTGTATTTACGTTTTAGAATATCTAATCCTTGGCTCCTTGCATAAGAACGAAGATACTGAAAATCACTGTCTTTCAAACTCACAAAGTCATCGGTCTCATGAAAGCGGTAGTGACTTAAACATTAGTTCACGGAAAACAAAAAATACTCCGTATATATTTAGACTAAAACAATAGAAACAGCATTAGAGGATTCAGAATTCAGAAATGTATCTAATGTCGGAATCACTGAAAAAGATAGATTTCAATAATGAGTCGGGTTCGATTAGATCATGTGAATTTCCAAATAAATCAACTCTAAGAAACAGACTGGAAAGCATAATTGTATATGATATAAAACCAATAAAGGTATAAAAGAAACAGAAGTATAACATATTTATTGCAATAAAGGACAGCATTAAAACTTGTATTACTAAGAATGACGAACTTTATTTCTCTGCAAATTCTATTCTCCATTTCTCCCTAAACAAGGTAAGCATATTCAAAGCCTCACTCACCTTTAATTTACCCAAATCGGTTTTTTTCTTATTAATTTTAAAAATAACCCAAATCAGGTTTCTAAACGCATATCAGTGGAGTCTGATGAATGCAATCCAATTAACATTTCCATATCCAAAGAAGTAGAAAAAAGTTGTAAAACACACGCATTATAACTGAAACCAACCAAACCTGAAAACACGCGCTTTTTTGGGAAACAATATTATCAGCGTTGCTACTTTCTGGACAATAGACGATTTTTATTATTAAAATTTAAAATTGTTTGGCTTGAAAAATTTACGTTTTTTTTAGGGCCCATACTAGGAACACAAAATAGTAATTACGCTAAAATTGACTCCATACTCTATCAATTCTGGGTACGCCACTGGGTACAGAACAAGGATTTGAATTTAGAAACGGAAAAAAATTCGGGTTGTACTAGAGTAAACCGGGTAAAGACTGAAAAGTTCCATAAATGTCCAAAAGTTTCATTATTTAGAGAGATAATGACCCTCTTAAGTCCGATCCTATCCCTCGTTGTCCCACCGGTTTGTGGCTAAGTTTTTCGGACGACCTTCTTATTACTCCACCGAGTCCACTACTCACTAGTCACTAAGTCAATAGTCACTATTCTAATCCCTTGAAATAGTAATCATGCATTCTACTTAGTATACCATATCATGGTACACTCACAAAGTCACATCCACACCACACTAATGAGATGATTGGACAACAGTTTCCATTAATAAGAGAAACCTAAGTGGAAAAAAAAAGGACTATTTCTCAATAAATTAGGGTGCATGTTTGAAAACATGATACACCCATAATACATAGACGGAGTATCATTTATACCGTGTAAAAGGGAAAATAAGACCACGAACCGTATTTTATCTAATAGTAGTACGGAGTACTATAGAGCAATTGGGACAATCTCCCTTTCTTAAAAGAAATGGATGGTTTCAAACGGTCTAGATTTGATCTAAGAGCATCTCCAATGGTTACATAAAAGGACTTGCTTACAAATAAAAAAGATTTTAAGCTACTTGCTTAACCATTGGAGCACTCCTCATCAACTAGCTTAAATTGAGCTAGTAGCTCAAATGGTCCTACAAGAGAAAAATGTAACCAATAGAAAAATAGAGGGTGTGTTAAGTGGGTTCAATTAAGCTATTAGTAAATTAGTTTAACCATTGGAGCAAATTGTAGCTTAAAATTGTTGTGGCTTAAAAAGTTGATGTGGCAAAGGTAAGCTAGTAGCAACTAGCTTACCATTGTGGATGCTCTTACCATTGGAGATGCTCTAACGGTCCAACATTTTTCATCATGAAAATATAGAGAGAAGAAAATTGGACAGAAAAAAATAATACTCCCTTTGTTATTTTTTTATTACGTCGTTTTAGAAGACTGTACATGAACTATGAAAATGTTGGAAATTCTTGTTGTAATAGCTATAATGTATTAAATGATTTTTGAAAATAATGTTGGAAATTCTTGTTGTAATAGCTATTAGCTATTCTATGTAATAAAGAATGTAAACATTTCCACCAATTCTATAGCTTAAAGTTCCTTTCTTCCTAATTAATGGTGTTGATCAGAAAAATGTAGCGAATATATAATAAGGAGTACATGGGAAAACTATAAAACGACATATAAAAACAGTTTTTTGATTTTTTCTAAAACGACTTATAATACGAAATGAAGGGACTATAAAACCATCTAGTGAGAGGGAAATGACATTCTTTTAGGAAATGAAGAAGATACTTTTATACCGAGAAAAAACATTATTTAGACATGCAACCTATATATATGTTACAACTTACACGGGGACACCGGTATCTCTACCTCTAGACCAAGAACCCATTGATTCGATCTTATGTTAAATTCAAGAACGGGCCTGGGTCACACCCAAACGGAGGAGGCTATTGACTTAGTGACTACTCAAAATAATTAGTTTGATTAATAAACTAACAAAAAATATTTTCAGCTGCGAATCTAGCTAATGAACTACTCCAAATTTTATAATTTTCCTCGGAATACTTCAGAACATATATGTTAAACTAAAGTATAAACTTCACCGTTAACTCGAAATTAAACAGTTAATGGGATGAAATTAATTGACATCGACATAAATTTTAAAAACTCACCCATGTATTGTAACTTGCAACCGTCTTAATGGGATGAAATTAATTGACATATGTTAAAATGGACCGTTTCACGGTGTAAGACGGTCTTAATCTATAATTTGTGAACTTAACAATTTGTAACAGTCTCACCAATAAGTTATTGAACAAATTTACATGCATGCAAGATGGTAAATTCAACAAATAATTTTAAAAAAATGAAGAAAAATCTCACCGGTAATGGATGAATAGTAGTGTTCTTACTCAAGGTATCTTTTACAGCCACATCACCGATAATTCCACCGTTATTCGACTTCAATTCCACAGTTAAATCTTGAGAATCTTGATGATTTTGTTCAAATTTTGCATGAAAACCAACAGAATTTTGCACAAACTTGGAATTATTCGGCGAAACAAAGAACCAAGAAACAAACCCATATACAAGAATCAACGATACCAAGAAAAAAATTATAAACTTGACTAAATTTGAAGAATAACCCATTTTTATGTCCTCAAAACCCATGAAAAAAATTATGAAAATAAAATAAAATTTGTTATTTTTGTGAGGAAATTGATTACTGGGTTATTTCATGTTTGATAATCATATGAATTTTGTTTTTTTGAAAGTTGGGTTTTTGCTGAAATGAAGGGGTTTTTTTGGTTTAATTTGTCTGAAAAGAAGTAGTAAGAATTGTAAGGGAATTAATTGGGTGAAGAGTTAGTGAGAAGGAAGATTAACATTTGGTGATAAATGGTTGCATCACATAGCCAGACGTCTCCTTCTTTCTGCTACCTTCATGCATAAAGCACAAAAAGGAAAAAAAAAAAAAATTATATACCACGGAGCTGTTGTATGGTTCGACCACATAAAAAACGATCATTTTATATAAAAAAAACGACCATTTAATGTTAAAATGTCCAATTTTTATTATTATTAAGTGATCGCTTTTTAAATATAAAATAGTCATAATTTATTATAAAATGATAACTTTTTATTTATCGTATTATATGAGCATTGCACCAAATAAGTCAATAACTATAGACAAATGAATGTTTTTGGGTGTGTTACGACCTACAAAGTTCAGTTATGCTTGGAATTAGTATTTAGTAGTGATTTATTGCATGGTAATGTACATTTGGACTTAATGTCGATAGCTTGGCTTATTACTGATTTCCGCTACCATTAAACTCCAATTAGTGCAAGATTTTGTAGTTGTTACGAGTACTTAATTACTTAAACATGGTCTTCATTTGTAATTCATAATTGTGAGAGTTTATTTGACTACCACCACGGTTTTTATTCCCATAGTTCAAATTTTAAAACATTTTTAATTATGTATTAAAAAATGCTATGTATATATATGAAATTCATGACCATTATTATAAGGAGTGTATGTGTTGATGATTATTATTGCCTAAGTAATTGTACATATATGTAGTGACTACGAGAGAAGATATATTAGGCTATACAAATAAAATTACCAACAATAATGCTACAATTAAGGCTAAAATAAGCTAGTATCAGTCAATAACGTAGCTACCTTAGGGCTAGATTGGGCCCTGACCCGGATAGCTATATAACTATTTTGAGGAACTTGTTATATGACTAATAGTTGCATTAGGGTAGTGGTGAAGACGGTGAAGTTCTTACCCCTACTAGCTATTTTTACAGGGTTCACGTCTACTAGTAAGCAACCTCATTTTCCTTTTTGTTATCTTTTTATCCAACTTTTAGTTGAATATTTTAAAATGATGACAGAGAAATATTTTATCAATCTAATGCTAGCTCTTTTATTATATGTGTAATTTTTTTGGTTGGCAAAATTAATATATAATGTCCTGCTTAAAAAACCTATATGTAATTAAACAGCCGATAACAAACTTTTGGAGAAAATTTTAAAATTTGGCTCCACTTATAATTTTATTCCGACTTCATCCTTGGGACTGTGAGTAATTGGCTATAATAATTACCAATAAGTGGAGAATAATTAGATAGTATGATTTTGCTAGATTATAGACTTATTGGGATTAATTGAATTCTGAAATTCATCTTGAATATTTTTAACACGCCCCCACAAGTTAGACTATCGTAAGAGGAGACTAATCTTGAGTCGTAATTAATATGACAGTGAGATTTGTGTAATGGTTTGGCTGATTCATCGGCTAACTGATCTTTGTTGGCGATGTGTTGAACACGACTGATGCGAAATAAAAGATAGAGAGTTAGGTGCTTCATTCTTGAGTAGAATACTGGATTGACAGAGTAGTGAGTAAATTGAGAAATTGTCACAGTATATGACAGATGGTTTGGGTGGTGGGGATGTCGAGTTCACTGCCTATTCTTCAATATCTTGAGCAAGACATAACAACATTATCAATCCAATTAGTCATTTCAAGTTTTTTTTTTTGGGTTAACTAGAGTTATGTTTTGTTGGATTATTTTTGGATCGGGTGGTTTAGCATTGAGTCATTTCCGAATTGGTCAATTAATTACGAGTCAACAAAGATCGAATCTTGTTCAAGTTGGGTCGAGTTAATTTGGGTTTAGGTCACATTCGAATATTGTAATTCGGGTATTGTGAGCCTCGGGTCGGTAAGGACATGCGGTGGGTCGGGCCGGTGCTGGCTGGACTGGCAGTTTATGGCCCAAGCCCAACACTAAATAGGGGCAGGCTGGGTTGGGTCGGGCTGGGTTTCATATTCTCTGGCCCGGGCTTGGCCCATATAGTGTTTTTTTTTAATATTACCGGGCCAAGTCGGGCTGGGCCAAAAATCTTTGGGCAGAGGTCAGGCCCAGGTGAAGAGGCGGGTTGGGCTGGGCTGACACACATGTTGACCAGGCTGGAAATTAACGGCCCATGAGTACGGGCTGGGCCGAGCTGGCTCGCACCATTTAACACCCCTACGGGTCGCGTTGATTTTGTGGGCCTAATACTACAACAACAACAACAACAATAACAACATCAGAGCCTTAATCCCAAAATGATTTGGGGTCGGCTGACATGAATCATCTTTTCGAACCGTCCATGGGTGAACGCACGCCTCAAAATGCGAATAAAAAAAAGGGAAGATGAAAAACAAAGGAAGAACGAAAATGTAACGGAAAGTCAAGGTGAACTTAGGGGTTTTAAAATCGAATTCTGTCTTTCTTTTATAAAAATTTAAAATTTAAATCGAGAGAAAAGATTAAAACGATTTTTAAAAACCGAAACAGAGTTAAGGATCCGGAATGAACCAGGTAAGATCTATAAGAAAGTGGTCGGTGAAAAAGTGTAATAAAGAGGAGAAAAGTAAATAAATTAATTTCTTTAAATTAAATAAAAAAACACTAAATCTGTCAAAAAAACATCAAATACTAAAAATCCACATGTATCCTTTCCCTCCATTGTGCCCTCTCCCGTCATCATACTCTCCTCAAGCCCCATAACTCTCATATCGTGCTCTATCACTCTCAACCATGTCTGTCTCGGTCTTCCTCTGCCTCTAGGGACCTTTTCTTTTCTCCAAGTCTCCCGCCCGCCTCCTAACCAAAAGTGCCCATAGATCTCCTTCTCACATGGCCAAACCATCTTAGTCGGTTTTCCATCATCTTGTCCTCTATTGGCGCCACTTTTACCTTTTCCCTAATCACCTCATTCCTTAACCGATCTTTCCTTGTATGTCCGCACATCCACCTCAACATGCGCATCTCCGCCACACTCATCTTTTGAATGTGACAATGCTTCACGCCCAACACTGAGTCGTAAAGTAGGGAAAGGGTGCCTAATTGCCGTGCAATAAAATTTTTCCTTAAATCTTTGGAGCATATCTTTATCGCATAGAAACCCTGAAGCACTCTTCCATTTCAACCATCCCGCCTTAATTCTGTGAGCCACATCTCCGTCTAACTCCCCATCTTTTTGAATAATAGATCCTAAATATCTGAAGAAATCCGAACCCTCAACAACATTCCCATCGAAAATAATACTCCCTGCCTCTGTCAATCTCAACCCCGCCACCTTAGTGAACTGACACCTTAAATACTCGCCTTACTCTCGCCGAGCTCGAACCCACGAGTCTCTAAAGTCCGCTCCACAATTCCAACTTTCTCTCCACCCCCTCTTTTGTCTCATCAATCAGCACAATATCATCAGCAAACATCATACACCAAGGAATGTCGTCCTGGATATCCCTTGTCAACTCATCCCTGTCAACTTTCCCCATCTTTTCGTGGGCCTAATACTAGTAAAACAAAATCTCTCTTTGAATTTTGATTTTTCAATTTTCGTAGGAGTTACCCTTTGTTTATACGAGTAGAAGACAATACATGAACACTAGCATTTTTATCCGATAACACAGAAAACACTTTGTTAACACACACATACATGGTTATACACATCCAAGTAAAAGGATATGGTTCCCGCCATTAATGGCATCAACCTCAACCTTCCATCTTCACTCTCTTCTTCCCCTTCAACCTCTTCACTTCCCTTCAAAACACCCTCTTTCTCCCTCACATTTCCTCCCCAAAATCCGCAAATTGCATAAATTCAACCCTAAACCCTCATTATCTTCTTCATCTTCTGCACAATTTGTACCAACCCATCAAATTTCTTCCCATAATGAACAAACCCTTTTGCCCTTTTCATCAGAAGATGCCCAGATTTTGTACAATAAGTGTTTTGAATTGCTTAGGTTATCGACCCGATACTGCGATGTTGAGCTTGCTAGAGCTGTTCATTCCTTAATTTTGAAGTTAGATGAGGATAATTACTTATATAATTCGTTAATTTCTGTTTATATTAATCTGGGTTTATTATCTGATGCTTATATTGTGTTTACTAGAATGTCATTTCCTGATGTTGTTTCTTATACTACTGTTATTAGTGGTTTGGGTAAATTTGGGTATGAATTTGATGCTATTGAGTTGTTTTTTAGGATGAGGGATAGAGGAATTGAGCCAAATGAGGTTACTTTCGTCGCGTTTTTAGCCGCTTGTAGTCGGATTTATGGGTTACATTTAGGGTTTCAGGTTCATGGGTTGGTTGTTAAATTGGGGTTTGTATTGTGTACTTATGTTGCTAATGCTCTCATGAGTTTGTATTGTAAAAGCGGGTGTTTGGATGATGCACTCCAGCTGTTTGATGAAATGGGTGAAAGAGATATTTCGTCATGGAATACTGTTATTTCTGGTACTGTGGGTGAATTGATGTATGATAGAGCGTTTGAGTTGTTTCGTGATGTTTCTAGAAGTGATGGGTTTAGAGTGGATCATTTTACACTTTCGAATCTTATAAGTGCTTGTAGTGAGTCTTCGGCTGGAGTCTTGGGGCGGGAGATACATGCTCATGTACTTAAGTTTGGGTTCGACAATCAATTGAGTGTAAGTAATGCGCTTATTGCGTTTTACACCAAGTGTGGAAGTGCAAAGGATGTTGCGGCTGTATTTGAGAGAATGCCTATAAAAAATGTCATTTCTTGGACGGGTGTTGTCACTGCTTACATGGAGTTCGGGATGGTTGGCACAGCTATGGATATGTTTGCTAAGATGCCTGAGAGAAATGCCGTCTCTTTTAATGCTGTTTTAGCAGGGCTTTGTAAGAATGGTGAAGGTTTAGAAGCTTTGTCTCTGTTTGATAGAATGGTGAACGATCGTGTTGAACTAACAGAGCAAACAGTAATAAGTGTCGTAAAGGCTTGCAGCCTGCTTGGAGTAAAGAACATTAGCGAGCAACTACATTGTTTTGTTATGAAATTTGGCATCAAATCAAATGCTCGTATTGAAGCAGCACTAATAGACATGTGCACAAGGTGTGGCAGAATGGCAGATGCTCAGCAGCTGTTTGACCAAAGCCTGTTTAACCAAACTAAGTCAATCAACTGGACATCTCTGATATGTGGGTATGCTCGAAATGCACAACCAGAGGAAGCAATAGCGATGTTTCAGTGGGGCCTATCAGAAGCCACCCTGGTAGTTGATGAAGTGGAATTGACAGCTGTGCTTGGTATATGTGGCACATTGGGATTATATGAGTTCGGACAGGAAATCCATAGCTATACTGTCAAAAAAGGATTTTTCCGTGATGTTGGGGTGGGAAACGCTCTCATTAGCGTGTACGCGAAGTGTGGTTACATGGAAGAATCTAGGAAACTTTTTGAGTCGTTGCCTACTCATGATGTAGTATCATGGAATTGTTTGATTGCTGGTTATCTTCTTCAAAGGCAGGGCGATGAAGGGTTGGCTGTTTGGTCTAGGATGAAGAAGGCATTGATACGTCCAGACTCTATTACCTTTACTCTGGTTATTTCGTCTTACAGGTATACTACGTCTAGCATGCTTGATGATTGTCGGAAACTATTTTTCTCGATGAAGAGCATGTATGATGTCGAACCAACTTCAGATAATTATGCCTCCTATGTTAGCGTTTTGGGTGATTGGGGCTTCCATGAGGAGGCAGAAGAGATAATAGCTAAGATGCCTTGTGAGCCTAAGGCCTCAGTTTGGCGAGCTTTACTTCATAGCTGTCAAGTTCATTCGGACTCCATTGTTGGGCAAAGAATAGCAAAGCGCATTCTAGCTATTAAACCTCAAGATGCTTCGACATACATTCTCATATCAAACTTGCTCTCAGCTTCTGGTAGGTGGCATTGCGCTGAAACGATTAGAGAAGAAATGACGAGAAAAGGGATTCAGAAACATCCAGCTCGTAGCTGGATAGTTCATCAAAGCACGGTTCACTCTTTTTATACAAGAGATAGATCACACTACGAATCAAAAGACATCTGTAGAGGATTAGAAATACTGATACTGGAGTGCCTCAAAGTTGGCTATGTCCCAGACACAAGCTTTGTCCTGCATGAAATAGAGGAGCAGCAAAAGACGGGCTTTTTATATTATCATAGCGCGAAACTAGCAGTGACATACGGCCTTTTGACGACAAAGCCTGGAAAACCTATTAGAGTTACAAAGAACGTTCTCTTATGTGGGGATTGCCATAATTTCTTAAAACATGTATCGAAAATCACTGAAAGAGAGATCTGCCTAAGAGATACCTCTGGATTTCATTATTTCTCTCATGGGACTTGCTCGTGTAATGATCACTGGTAGTTCCTTTAGGAGTTTTGAATACAGTTCAGCTGTAGCGGCATGGTGGATGATGATTGCCAGTCCAAAGCCCATGTCTGTTGTATTTACGAAATGAGTGTGATAAATGTGAATACTAGCTGGGTTAGGTTATGAAGTACTGCAACAAAGAGTTAAGATTTTGAGGTAAATACTAGGCAGTGGTTTACAAAATTTTGTTAATATGTATGACTCGGATTTGTTTGAAATCTGGTTAGTATATGCTATCCCCTTTAAGCATTTCTGGCTTTTGTTCGTGATCAAGCAGGCCGACACAGGTAACCTCAGTCCAAACTTTAATATTTTTTTTTTCGCGTTATGATAATTCTAAAAATGTAGATGCTGCATAGCTTCTGGTTTATATCAGCTTTTCATTCCACATTTAAAGGATCATTAGTCACTTGCTAGAACATTTCTTAGTTTCGAGTATTGCTGCCCAAGTTAAAATATAGCAGGAGAGAATCGCTGCATGACTTGACCTATAGTTGTATTCTTCTAACACAGTAGACTGTTTTGTAATGTTAACTTATTCCAAAGATCAAGTCTTGGAATCAATTTGGGTAAAATGGATGTGTACTTGAAACATGGCGGTTTCAGAGAGTTAGTTCCTCCTTCCTCGCCATTGAAGAGAGCCTTTATCTGTCGACTTAACACTGAAAGTTGCATGCTTCTTGACCTTATCAAGCTAGACGTCTTTGTTTTTTGCGCTTTTGGAAGGGAGTATAACTAACAACATTACAACACTACCCTAATACCTCAAGAGCGAGCTTCTGTAAATTGTGTGATTCTGTTTTAGAGTAAGGGGAAATTTTAACAATTTTATGAACGCCGTAAAGATGGACTGCATTTCGCATTGTGATCATTATTACAGAGCAGAAAAACATACAATATGATGCAGAAAAACATACAATATTACATTTGCCTCAACAATATTCAACAAAATTGATGAGCAATTACAGATACACTGATACAAGTTGGAACCACAAATTCAAAGGCATGACAGTAGAGCCAAGAGAATTTGCAGTGAACACATACACATTAAAACGCCAAAATCACCAATGCTACAAAAAGACCAGTGACAACAATGGCTCAACCCTAATCATCGCAGCCGGACTTTGTCAGCAACCCATTATGATTTTATTGAAGGAGGTTGGGTTGCCTCTGAGCATCAGACGGATGCTATTAATATTTAGTGCATCAGTACTTGGTAGACTTCGCTATCGTCCTCTATTGCATAAAGATATCCAAGGTTGTCAGCAAGCTTTTGAAATTCAACGATTTCAGACAACGCTACTTGGATTCCGACTAATACATTAGCCCCAGCTTCACCCTGAAATAATTGCACCATACACCAATTGGAATTCTGAGGTATGAAGGACTTTGTTCTGCAAACTTTGAATGCTATAGATACAAGTAGGGTTTGAATCTAGATTGAAACTCAGATCGAACAAGATCCAATCCAGATTCCGCTCTTCATTATCTCAACTTGAAAGAAAAATAAAGAAATAAAGCTAACCTGTGCGCGGTAATGGAACAAACTAATATTCCATCGGGGGCTAAACACTTCTAAGAACTCCATCAACGCTCCAGGTCTTTCTGGGATGACAAATCTACAAAGAATCTCATTTTGTACCTCTGTTCGGCCCCCCATCTACAGCAATTACTACCAGGATAAGATTTCGGAAAAGCCAATGCTACATGACAGCTTGTAAGATTCAGAATAAAGAAACTCGATTGTTATAAAATACCTACCAAATGTCGTAAATGATCTTTAACCAAATCATTATCCGTCAAATTAATGGTTCGTAGACTTGCAGATTCCATGCGTTCCTTCATTGCTTTTAGCTCAGTAACGGTATGAAGACCAACACTGCAAAAAATAACATTCAGGGAAATGTCACAACCATAGGGCTCAAAACGTTCAAGATTAAATGCCAGAGAATTCTTCCGCAGAGAAGTTGCGCTACTGAAAGTGCCAATTTAATCAAAACAATTCCTCCTCCAGTCCCTGCACTAGACTACTGTAAGCCAAAGCCGAACTAAAGCACCATTAGCCATTGCTCTTGTTCTTAAGTATCACAACTAACTAGACTTCTGATACTAGGACAAGCCTTCTCGTTAATGCGGGTACGTTGATCTGGAAAAGTCTTTTAACAAACAAATTCATGTAAAAATTATCGGCAAAACACCGGACCTCAAATATTACTATAACTTATAAGCAATGCGTAATCATTATATTGTCGAATACTTGTTCAGTATAAGCAATACATAATTATTCGGCAATTCTTCCCACCCTGATCGGCTGATCCGTTCATTTAAGTACAGTAAACAAAATAACTAAAAGGTATTTTATCTACCTAACCCATAAGATTGCTAGAAATCAGAGGGTTAAAGCACATGTAAACAACCATGACAGCAGATACCTGGTCATAAAATAACATCAGTTTCTCAAGATGTCGAGGCTTACCTGTAAAGAACCAACGCCTCTTCTTTTGCAGATTTGTATCGATACTTAAATTCTGTTATATTCATTGGCCCCACCTGAAAAAAAAAAAAAACAAATTGTAAAAGAGATAGACTTGTACTCTTCATGATGTAAACTGACCGATAAATCAGTCGCAAATACTCAAGTTAGACATTTTGCAACATACCATCTCAGCAAACTTTTTGAAGCTGCCAGGTTTTTCAGGCATAAATGTGGCAAGTACAGCTTCACGTTGCCGACCAACATCCGCTAGTTCAGTGACTAATCTCAGCCTATCAAAGTTCATATTTGCCCCACTAGTGATAACCACCACATTCTCACCCTTTATATCATAATGTTTGCAATAAGCTTCTGCACCTGCAAGAGCAAGGGCACCTGCAGGCTCCAGTATGCTTCTTTTTTCCTCGAACATGTTCTGCACCAGAAGCACCAAGTTATCAGTCATAGCGTCTTACATTGACACAAATAATGGACCCAAAGGAAACCTGATAAAAAAAAAGATAATTATGCTGGCTAAAACGGTTTGAAAATGCAGCCACAAATAATGCACATAATGGCCAGTGAACTAACAAAAAATGTAGAACCGAAGGCTTTGCAGCTTTTGAAAGTGTTACTCTTTTGACATTGAAGAACAACTCGATGGATAGATTATGTAGACCTGCCTCACATTTTATGCGTTCACAGGGAGGAACCCCAATGGTAGATATACTTAAATTCCGTAAAATTTGTTATTTGGATGCAACGTATATTCACATTTAAGAGAACGTAAGTAGAAATAAATATCCATTTTCTATTATAGCTTATGACAAATTGCTATACAAAGAGCAAGAAACATAGACGAGTTTAAGTTCACCTTAATGGACGCACAAATGGCATCACGATTAACAAGAACTACCCCATCAATCAATTCCTTACATATGCGGAAAGTTTCTTCGCCCACCACTTTAACTGCAACACCATCAGCGAATCCTCCTACTTCATCTAACTGAATCCTCTCTCCATGGTGCAATGACAATGCCATGGCATTGGCATCGGACGGTTCTACTCCAATGACTTTGATCTGGTAAGAAAAAACAAATAGACAATGCAGGTTGTATGAGAAATCATTGCCAAGTAGGGAATACAGATAGTCACCACTCGCAACTAACCAAGTCACAATAATACACGAGAAACAGTCCATGTATCGTGATTGTTACTTTGTATGTAGTAGCAACTCATCAATACAAGAAAGAGAGAAGTACATCTCTCATTAGATGGAGAAGATCAATTTCGAAGATTACCTCAGTCTAGCATCAACCATCAATTTTACAACACCATAAAACATACAGTAAAACAACGCAATTACGTCACTACGATATACGAGTAATGAATTGTAATCTGCTGCAGCCACTATGCATAAAGCAATAAAGCATAAATAGGAAAGAACAATGAAGAATGGTTGTGAAAGTAATCAGACGTGTGTAAACTATGCAGAGCGCTTTCATAGCTAGAAAGTAGAAACGAACCTCTGGTTTAACTCTCTTCACATAAGCAGCAATACCAGCTATTAATCCACCTCCCCCAACAGGCACAAAGATTGCATGTACGGGGCAACCTTTCATCTGGCTTACAATCTCCATCCCTATTGTTCCTTGCCCCATAATCACATCAGGATGGTCAAATGGCGGAACAAATGTCCGACCCTCATCTAAGGCCCTCTTTTTAGCATAAGCTTGTGCCTCATCGTACGAGTCACCTACAAGAACCACTGTGGCGCCAAGCCTCTCTACAGACTTCCACTGTAAAATAAGAAAATTATCAGCTTGGATGACGCTATCAGGTAGGTCACATACATACGCAAATTGGAAAATTCTTCATTATATGATAAAAAAAAAAAAAAACGAACCTTGATCTCTGGTGTGGTGACAGGCATCACAATCACAGCATTACAACCAAGCTTTTTAGCCGACAAAGCCACCCCTTGGGCATGATTTCCAGCCGACGAGCAAATAACCCCCTTGTCCAATTGCTCTCTTGAAATTTTTACCATCATATTATACGCTCCTCGTAGCTTGAAAGAGAAAACCTGCATATGAGATGTGTAAGACATAAGGTTGTTTACAACTACAATTTAACAGGCCTAATGCAGGTAATGGTATGTTTCTAAAACTCCGGAAACAGTTTCAATATGAGTACAGTTGTAAACTGTGTAGCTTCCTTACACCATAGGCAGTATCCTTAAAACAATTGATATAAACACACATCGTCTCTAGTCTCCATGAAACGTAGAACAAAAAGAACGATGATTATGCTAAATGCTGAATTTATCAAAGCGAATATACTTGCTACACAAAGTATTTACACTAAAGGGTGACTTCCAAATATACTTGTTGATCTTGTTTCACAAAGTCTTGCACTTAAAAGATCAATTTATCACATTCCTTTAACTACATTGTCAAATTAGTCCCACAAAGCAACATCTTGTTACCTCTAACTTATACTCCCTATTAAAGTTCCGAAATCAAAGCAAAGGGTGTAGCTGCCTGCTGCCCTACCACTTCAAATCGAGTCAATTTACCTCAAATGTTGCCGAAAGAAACTTTATTTTCAATTCAAAATATTTTTTTTATGGATGAAATCATGAAAATGATAACGCCAACAATGAAATGTACTCTATCACTTAACATGTGACAGCATTCTATTATCATAATAACTTAATTTCTCTAAAGTACATTTTGAGTGGCATACCGTGACCACCCGAAAATAATGTCTTAAACATTAGAACCAAGCAAAAAATATCTCAGATATCATCCATGTCACTAATAAGACAAAACAATAACAATAATCATTGAAATAACATTTTTTTACCCTTGAATTCTATCAAGCAATACACACCACTCAACATCATAACATAATAATTTATTGAAATGACAATGAAAACAACAACACTCAAAACTTTAGTCCAACTTTATTTCAGCTTTCAAAAAATAATCATGGAAAATCACTAATCAATCACAAATTCTAGAATAAGTGATCGTCTAACACAATAATTACTGTTAATCAATTATTACTCTGAAATATTCCCATTTTCTATCTGAACCGCTACATTTTTACCACGTGCGTCGAAAAAGACGTAGTATATGCAGTTCGTTAAGTTCAGCAATATAATTAATGACAATCAATATGAAAGTGCACAAATTAACGTACGTGAAAAAGCGAAAGACCAAAAAGCGAAAGTGAAATGACTCAAAAAATGGAATAAAAGAAACCAGAAGAATACTCCCTCTCTGTTGGTCCAATTCACTACATTTGACGAAATATGCGAGATGGAATTTAAAAAATATAGTGAATTGGACCGAACAAATTGAGAAATTACGTGAGACAACACTCACAACCGATTTAAATTGAATGGCGCTCACCGGCTGTAGATCTTCTCTCTTAAGCCAAAACCGAGAACCCAACCTATCAGAAAGCTTCTCAGCCAGCTGCAATGGCGACTCAACAGCGACATCATACACCTTGGACGACAGAATGTTCGTCAAATACTCCATGGCCGAAACGACGTCGTCCCCAACCAACTCGGACCGGTCAGGGACAGCGCCGACGAACCCGCTCTCGTAACGTAAAGAATCGGCTGAGACTCTTGGTAAGATGACAGGCAAGGGAGTGGTCTGCGGTTTTGAAGGAGATACGATGACGGCGGCGGCATTGACTCGGAGACGGCGGTGGATGCAGCGGAGAGAGAAGGTTTGCCGCTGCGTGAGGACACCGGTGGGGTCTATAACGGCTGTGGCGGCGGCGGCGGGGTGGAGGAGAGAAAAAGTAGACATAGTAGAGTGTTGAGTAGTGACAGGTGATTGATTATATTTGGGTTGGTGAATTTGTGGAGCTACGTCTTTTGTACGGGTGTGTGTGACACTGTGACTGTGTGTTATTGTTATGTTTTGTTTGTGTCTTTGTTACGGAGTCTTTTATAAGATCGTTGTAGGTCGGTATGGTAAAGACTAAAGAGTCGCCTTTTTATTTTTTACTTTAATAAATCGGTTTTTTTAACCTATGTGTACTAGGTATAGGATAAGAATTCAAAAAAAGGAAATAATTAAATGTGTTTATTGTAAATACAAGTAAAAGTGATGAGATTTCCCATAAAATAGCATTTAATTCTTTCCTATTTTGGTTTCGGTTAGAAAAACCCTAAATAAAATACTAGTTTAGTTCCCGTGCAATGTAAGCACGGTATATATAGAATTTTACTTTTTTTAGTGTATTATATTTATGATATTTAAATTAACTAATTTTTTTTTACGTTTCTGATTCTTATATTTTGATTTGAAAAATCAAAGTCAAAATCGTATTAAGCATGAAATGAGTATTTCAATGAAAGTTTTTCCTATTACCGAGAGATTAATGGTGTTATTTTATAAAATTTTACTGATAATATATTTTTAGCCGCAACTTTTTATCATAGAAAATCAATGAATTTTTTTCATATGATTTTTTTTTTTTTTTAAAAAATGAATTCCTTTTTATATCATAAAAAGATTGGAAATAATTTTGTGTAGAATATAAAATACTAAATGACATAAGGGGGTGTTTGGTAAACGGCGGATTGGAAAATTTTCAGCATATTCATTTAGTAAATAGTGGATTCCTCATATATGTCAGAGAGTTGCGAATATAAAAAATAAATGGAGGGAGTATGTATGTTCGGGTTAAGTAAGTATTAGGTAGAGAATTAGAGATATTTTATGGATAGAGGCGTACAGATGATATTGTTTTTTTGTAAATGAGAAATGGATTGTGTTTTAAGTATATTTAAATTGATAAGAACTATCCAAATGTATAAGTGTTTTCTAAATGATAACTCAATCGCAACAACTGGTCATTTGGAAACCTGGAGATCCACCAAGCCGCCTGTTTTGGTTGATGCAACAGGATGTCGGAGACGTGTCATGGCCTAAGATTGTTCCTTTTTATGTTTTTTAATTTATGTGTTGTAGTTTTCGTTCTCATTTTGGGTTAACCCCACTTCTAAAAAAAAAAAAAGAACTGAATCGATTGATCTAAATTAAAATTTTTTATTTTCTCATAAACACCTCCATAATTTAATTGGTTTTTCATTGATTCTTTAATTATTAACAGTATTATGAATAACTAGTTTAGCTCCCGTGCAATGTATGCACCGGTATATATAGAGTTTTACTTTTTTTAGTATATTATATTTATGAAATTTAAATTAACTAATCTTTTTTTTTTTTTTTACGTTTCTCGTCATTATATTTTGATTTGAAAATTAAAGTCAAAATCGTATTAATCATGAAATGAGTATTTCATTGAAAGTATTTCCTATTAGTGAAAGATTAATGGTGTCATTTATAAAATTTTACTGATAATATATTTTTAGCCGCAACTTTTTATCCTAGAAAATCAATGATTTTTTTTCGTATGATTCTTTAAACAAAAAAAATCCTTTTTATATTTTAAAAAGATTAGAGATAATTTTATGTAGAATGTAAAATACTAAATGACATGAATATCACAAATAGGATTATAAATATGAAAGATTATGTGTATTATAGTCTACCATAGTTATAAATATGCTAAAAATAACTAAACTTTATTTTAGGAAATATGTTTAGGTGGGAAAATTTGGAGTTTCGCCTATTCATTTAGTAAATAGGGGATTACATTCAAATTGAAAAGTAAGGTACAATTATTTTAATTTTTTAATTATGACCTGAAACTTAGCTGAACTAAAATTGACACGACACAACCCGAATCAAACCCGACTCAAAATTGCAAAACTGATATATAAAGTGGCTAACCGAATGAAACGTTTGCGAGGTATAATTGTATAATTGGATTATGGTTCATTCTTATGGAGTTGAATTGTTTGTCTCTTGAAACTCATTTGGAAAGTAAAACATAAATATATATTGTGCGGTGTGCGAAGTGGGAAGGAGATAGTCGACAAAGTATGTGGGATGGGAAAGTGTGGAGAATGGAGAGGAAGGGCTATTGCGTTTTGTTTTATTTATTTCGAAAGTGATTGTCCCATTATTGGTAACCTATCCAATTATATTATTATTATTATTTAAAAAGAAGGGGATGAAATAAAATAATTTTTTTATGGTGCATAATAGCTAAAGTGCACAATATTAAATGATAACAATAATAAAGTGTGGAGAATTATTAAACACTTGCTAGTGTTGCTACTAAATTCGTTAAAATTAACTTAAAATCTTATCCGTTAACGTTATTCATTATTATAAATCTGCATCAACTGATTAAGACATATTTGAAAATGTGCATTTTAAATATGTACCTATGCGGGATGAAAATGGCAAGTTCTTATTTCAAACGGCTATTTGAACCTAGTTAAACTTTGGGCATCTCAATTTCTTACCATATAGTTGTGGTTAAAACTTGGGTGAAATTTCCCAAAAGATTCATGTTCAAGCCTCACCAAGAGCGATCTTGTGGAGTGTTTATAATCTGAGTCAATGCCTAATAGACTTCGAGCCTATCACTATCGGGTGCTTACCCAGTATACGTGGTTTGCAGGCTATTACGTGTACTCGAAGGTTTATCTAGTACACACAGAAGATAGCGGCTACGGGTTCCCTCGTCACCAAAAAAGAGAGAGAGAGAAAAATTAGAAAGGAATTGAGTCAAAATGTCAAATTCCAATTACAAACGGAAATGTCTCAGTTACGGAATTCAGTTTCAATTTAAGGTTCTCAAACATACCGTAAATGTAAATCGAAAGAACATATCGTAGAATCACAAATTTTTGTGGTGTGTTCCATGTGGGGGAGTTTTTTTTTTTTTAGGCAAAGTGGCTTATGTGGGGGAGCTTTTGATCGTTATGTATTGCCTATTTGCCCGATTAAAATCACGAGGTTATTGTTTGGAGGATTTGAGGGGATGATTTCCAGTTTCCTAAGAAAGGTACATATTGTACATATTGTCCTTGGGTAATTGCACCAATTTTAAGGATAATTTTAGTTTCAATAATTCTTGTATAAAATCGTTTAACGTAAGTATTATTATAAAATTAAGTGATATTTTATCTAACAATTCGTCCTAAAATAATTTCCACTAACTACGCCTTCCCATAATAAGGGAATTAAAGTCTTTGTTACTCGCATATAATTTTACGGTGTTTTAATATAACACGTTTTACAAGCGACTTATTCTTGTAATTTTAAGCAATCATAATCAAGATTATCAGCATCGTTGAGGCTTTACTTCAATTGAATATTAGAATGAGGGGTGTTTTGGGCATGTTAAAATAAATTGAAACCAGAACTGTACAATTCTACAATTAACAAGCATCAATGTAATAATAAAATAAATTTGGTACAATATGTAATGATAAAAGTTTATCAATCGGTTGGAATTTTTATAACTCGAGCTCGAATAAATTTAACTCTAAATTGTCAAGTAAAGACAAAATAAATGACAAATATCATGGAGTATTACTTTTGAATAGCACTAAACTTTTAATTTTATTTTTAGACCATTTTTTAATTTAAAGCAAATATTGTACATTTGTAATTTACTAATTTTGTACCACAGTAATGTAAAAAATAGGTACGAAATCTAAATCGCATAAACACTCGCGAAGTCACTATTTCATGCAATAGTTAATGATGGATATTAATAATTTGATATGCCAGTAAAGGTGATTAAGACACTGGAGACACATTATATAAAACCCGTTTAATGTTTATGGATTAATTTCTTAGTCTTAATACTATCTTAATTAATTCTGAGCAAAAAAAAAAAAATACTATCTTAATTAATACGGAGTAATATTCAGAGAAAATTGCAGATATTACAATAATTTTCTCGGATTGCCCCTTGAAGAAACCCAAAAGTTCCACATGTGAGGGTTGTCCCACATTGATAAAAGAGGAGAAGAATTACCACTTTATAAGGCAAGGGGCTACTCCCTCTATCGCCAATTGGTTTTAGAGTGGAACCCTCTTGGGCCTCTGTTGTGGACTCTTTCTCCTCCGTTTGGGTGCGGCCCAGGCCCGTTGTTGAATTTAACACCCCTTTAATTAAACTTCCTCCTCTTTGCTAAAATAAATTCCTCCTCTTTACTAAAATAATTTTTTGTAAACTATCTACAGGTAATTTGTGTTCGATAAAAGGTAATTAGGGTTTATATTTGTAGAGCTAAAACATCATATTAAAATCTAATTAAGCAATTACGTCAACTAAGAGTTTTTTAAAAGTTTCTGAGTCCCATTGTACTCCGTAATTGTTTGACAAATGACTGAAATCGAACTGAATTTATATGTAGTATTATTTACGAGTCATTTAAAAATTTTCGAGTTACTTATAAATTATTTTAGCTCAAAGCTACATGAAAAAAATCAAAAATTTTACTCCAAACTCGAAAACTTTACGACATATCTCAAAATATTTAAACCAGTTGTACGTAAAATTGTATAACTGGTGGTATAATCCGTCGAACTATGCAAAAAACTGCTTTCATGGAAATATGTGTAGCTCTTACCGGTTGAATGTCCTCTCGCTTAAGCCAAACATAATTCCCTAACTTCTCCGAAATCTTTTGAGCCAATTGTAAGGGCGACTCAATCGCAACATCATATACTTTCGACGACAATATACTCGTCAAATGCTCCATTGCTGTGTCACTACCGCCGTCTCCTCTACCAGCTACAACCCCAAGGAATCCACTTTCGTATTGTAGAGATTCCGCGGACAGCCGTTTAAGACAATGTTGTGGCTTCCCCGGGGACAGAACCTGTGGCAGTTGTTTTGTAATAACAGCTGCCAGTTCTTGTTCCCCGGGGCATAAGACCGCAAGTGTCTTTACGCATGGGCGGCTGAGAAGGGGAAAAAACACTTGCGCTACTGTCGAAGGCGGGATTAGGTTGATGAAGGTGTTGGTTGTGGTGGTGGGAGGGAAGAGGGATAGAGACATTTTTGTTGAAGGTGGTTTTGTTGGAAAATGTGGTAGGTTTTGTTCGTACTTGTTAATTGGAAGAACAATTCGTTAAGGTTGGTTGTATAGTTAATTCACGTATGGTATATATAACCATATATAACTGTAAATTTGTAATAAATCGTTTTCAAATCTAAGAAAGTAGGGGATTGCGATAATGCTGGTGGTAATTAGTGGATGACAAGTGAATTATAATTGATATTTATGATCAAATTTATAAAATATAATTAAAAGACTACCCTAAAATGACAAATAAATGCCACCTAGATAAAACCACGTAGGAACCAAAAAGCCACCTAGATTAAAATTTAATTTGATGTGGCATATTTAAATGTGATGTTGCATATTTTTAATATGACATGGATTATCAATTTATTATTACATGATATTAATTTAAATCATTTATCTATAAATTAATTTAATTCACTTATATCTATAATTTTCAAGGATATTATCATTATTCTTAAATTAATTTTGTATATTGAATATACTGTCTTCCAAAATTTATATTACATTTACAAATTTACATCAAATTTCATAATTTATAATTAATATTGACATTTTAATTGAAATTTTTGTAATAAAACATGTTAATAAATTTCATAATTTATAATTAAAATTGAAATTTTTATAATAAAACATGTTAAAGAATTAATTAAACCTCTTCATATTACTAAACACTCACCATTATTAACATTTCCCTATTTAATTCATTGTTTTTAAAATTTTTGTAATAAAACTTGTTAATAAATTAATTAAACCTCTTCATATTACTGAACACCCACCATTATTAACATTTTCTTATTTATTTATTTTTTAATTAAACATGGTAATAAATTGATTAAAATTCTTCATAATACTTAACACACACCAAATTCTTAAATTAATTTTGTATATTAAATATATTGTCTTCCAAAATTTATATAACCCTTACAAATTTACATCAAATTTCATAATTTGTAATTAATATTGACATTTTAATTGAAATTTTGTAATAAAACATGTTAATAAATTTCATAATTTATAATTAAAATTAAAATTTTTGTAATAAAATATGTTAAGGAATTAATTAAATCTCTTCATATTACTAAACACTCACCATTATTAACATTTTCCTATTTAATTCATTGTTTTTAAAATTTTTGTAATAAAACCTGTTAATAAATTAATTAAACCTCTTCATATTACTGAACACCCACCATTATTAATATTTTCCTATTTTTTTTTAATTAAACATGGTAATAAATTGATTAAAACTCTTCATAATACTTAACACACACCAAATTAATTAAAAGTTTTTCCTGTTTAATTAATTTTTGTAATATAATATGTTAATAATTTTATTAAAACTCCTTAGATTACACAACACCCATAATTTTCACTAATATTTTGTCCTATTTAATTCATCTAATTTAATAATACCACAAAATAAATTAAAAACTAAATTAAAATATGAGAATTTATGATTGTGTAATGACTATAAAACCTATAAAACCTATAATAGTTTCTATTCACTTTATTTATTTAAAATATGTCCATTTGTCATGAGTTTCTAAGTTGTGGATTGTATTTTATGGTTTAATTTATTTTTTTGATTATATTGAGTATATTGTGTTGTTGTTGTTGTTGTTGTTGTTGTTGTTGTTGTTGTTGTTGTTGTTGTTGTTGTTGTTGTTGTTGTTGTTGTTGTTGTTGTTGTTGTTGTTGTTGTTGTTGTTGTTGTTGTTGTTGTTGTTGCTGCTGCTGTTGCTGTGTCCATAAAGTATATTTTAATTTATTATGTTGTTGGTTTTATGAATCGTTTGCTTTATATTTGAATTCATGTTTTTCAGTTGGTTTAATTTAAGTGACTTACATTTGACAATATTTGATTCGTTTGTCAAGTTTTTGCCAGATTGATGTTTTATCTTTTGGTCAATGTAATCTTTATATAACTTTAAAGCACCATGAAACGTATGTTAATGCAGATAAGACAAACCATCACATGGGTTATCTGAAGAGGGAAGAAATACAAAAGGCACGAAATTGAGGTAAAATTAAAGGTAAAAAAACGTAAGGTAGAAACTGATAAGTATGGATGATTGTTGATCTCAAAATAGAAGTATTATAATATTTCTTATAATTTGTTATTAAACGTATATTGTGGTGTAATTTTACTATTATACTTTCCTAATCAACCTATTTGAATTTGTATTTTTGTATTCACGAGTATATCATCTATAACATATATTTTTCTTTTTCATTTTATATGAACTATTATCAAGGCATGTAATAAAATGAAGCGAAAGTGAACCTTTGGGTAAATATTAAATAATATGATTTCTAAATTCTACTTCGTATGTTTTTAAGTTTATGTGTTTTTTTTTTGTCAAAACAAGAATAATACATAAAACTTACTCTCATAATTTCCTAAAAAAAACCTACTCTCATAACTAATGATAAATAAATAAATAAGTACAAATAGTTGAATGAAAAATCTTTAAAATTTCACAATTTACTTTTTGAACCATCATGATAATAAGTAATCATTTTAATTATGTCATTTCCTCTTCCAATTCAAGTTTTCTCCAACTCCCACTTTTTGATTGTTTTTCTATAAAGTTACTTTACTTTTTTAAGTGGTTTATGCTTTTTTAACCATTATAAGATGATTGTTGATCTCAAAATGGAGATCTTATAATATTTCTTTAAATTTGTTACTAAGCGTATATTGTTGTGTAATTTTACCTATTATGCTTTCTCGATCAATCTATTTGAATTTGTATTTTTGTATTCATGAGTATAGTCATCTCTAACATATATTTTTCTTTCTCATTTCATATGAACTATTATCAAGGCATGTACTAATAGGAATCGAAAGTGAACATTCAGATAAATATTAAATAGTATGGTTTCTAAATTCTAATCCGTATATTTTTAAATTTATGTGTTTTGTTTTTCAAAACCGGGATAGATAATTTTATAGTCTTTAATGCTATTTTATTTTTATATAGGATCGTGGACATAAGTATAACAAGAGATGAATCAAATTCTTGAAATAGTAGTAAGGAACTTAAAAATTTTTAAGAACCTTTTGGAATTCGGATTTAGGGAATATATTTTTTAAGATTATTGAGCAATTGAAATGAAAATTTAATTCGTAATACATACATGGAGTAGATACCGGCCATACCGTTGAATCGTATCTAATATTTTTCTATCGATATATTGATTTTTCATATTAAAACCTTTTCATTTTAATATAAAAAACAAAATTGGACTGGGAAACTAATAAAGAGGATTGAGTAGTTGAGTGAAGTCATGAAATGGTATTTTAATGAAATATTTTTTTTACCACAAAATAATGATTTAAGTTTATAAATTTTGACAAATAATTTTAATTTTTTTTGTCACAGAACTAATAATATCAATTTTTAGTTTAGTTTAGTTTAGTTTAGTTTAGTTTTTTTTTTTTTTTTTTTTTTTTTTTTACGAAGTAAGTTTGTGTTAAGTAATTCTCTAATATATAACAACAATAGAACTAATAAAAGATTTAACCATTTAAATTTTTAGATTTTTGCCAACTTTGTTTTATTTAATTAAATTATTGTAATTTAGAATTTAGTAAATGTTATAGTGATTAAAAGGTTTAATGAAAAATAATAATTTATTAAAAGAAAGTCTTGGATGTTTTCTTTTTTAAAAGGAATCCTTTTGAGGGAAAAACTTTTGAGAATTTTATTCTCTTAGTATATAGTAAAAGTATATAGGAGATTGTAGCGTTATTAGTACATCTCCCCGAAAATATCTAATATTTAAAAAATTTTAATTAGAGAAATGGATTATTCAAAATTTCACTCATAATGAGTGAATTTGCCTATTTTAACGATCACGAATTCTTATTTATAACTGTTGTAAACAAAAGTACTCCGTAATTTATAACAAGAGTATAAAAACATCTTAACCAACACTCTTTTGAGGGGTATGGTGCGTACTACCTCTTTTTGTTGGTGGAGAGTTTCTCTCTATTTCCTAAAAAGAAATGGAGAGGCCATTTTCTTTCGGTGGTCCAGATTGTATTCTGGCATCATCGAACGACTCAAAATTAATGGACAAAAATAAAGGGATAATGAAATTTAGTGGAAAAAATATTATTAAATGAGTTTAAAAGAGGAAATGGAGAGAAAGAAATGGAGAGGATCCATTTTGCTTTTTTATGTTACAAGGGTTGTAAGCAAAGTTTACTAATTTAACTATTGGGTCATTTGTTAGGCCAAAAGATCAAACTCTATGTCATATTGTCATATTTAGTTACTATAAAACACGTTTATTGTGTTTACATAGTTGAATAATTTAATATAAAAATTAATATTAACATTTTTACTTTATTGAAAAGTTAATCCAAGTGATTAGACACGCATCATGGTTCACGGATCAACTATTTTAGTAACCCAATTATCATAACAAATTAACAATCCCCCAACAACCCAAAAGCTGTATATTTTTTAATGTTTATACTAGATAATTACATTTTTTATTTATTTTTAAATCGTGTTTAAAAGTCATTGTAATGAATAGGTCCATGGAGGCTAGGTTTCTGCTTTTGTCACTAATTCTCATTGAAGACGGGTGATAAACTGTGAATAAGAAAATTGGGAAAGATTAGGCTCAGAGGCCGTAATTCGTTGATGATAAAACCATAGCATGAGTTTCCTATATATACAATACTACTACCAATAATATCCTACAAAAGAGGAAACAAACTAACAGAAAAGATACAAAACTTGCACAACTATACAAACAAATATCTTCCTAATATCACAAGCTTATCCCACATATCTTGTGAATATTATGGTCAATATTTCCATACTCCCCCTTAAGTTGGAGCATTAGGAGACCGAATGCCCAACTTACGCTTCAAATAATCGAACGCATCTCCACCAAGTGCCTTAGTAAAGAGGTCCGCGATTTGCTCCTTACTTTGAACATGACTAGCTGCAATGTTTTGGCTTACTAAATGTTGTCGAATGAAGTGACAATCGACTTCAATATGCTTGGTACGATCATGGAAAACCGGGTTTTTGGCGATATGTAAAGCGGAGTTATTATCGCACAAAACCCGCATGGGATGATTATGAATAATACCCAACGAGTGAAGGAACGATTTTAGCCATATGAGCTCGCTTGTGACCGCCGCCATCGCCCTATACTCTGCTTCAGCGGTTGACTTAGCAACCGTGGGTTGTTTTCTAACCTTCCAAGAGATTGGTGTGTCGCCCAAAGAGACAAAATACCCGGTTAATGATCGTCGCGTCAACGGGCAGCGAGCATAATCGGAATCTGAGTACCCGTTGAGCTGAAAAACCGAGTCTCTATGCATTACTATGCCCTTTCCTGGATCACCTTTCAAGTATCGTATAACCCGTAATGCAGCATCCCAATGCTCTCTACGCGGTGTTTGAACAAACTGCGATAAGGTGTGGACGGCATATAGCAAATCTGGCCGTGTAATTGTAAGATAAACTAGACGGCCAACCAACCTCCTGTACTTCAAAGGGTCGTTCAACAGTGGACTTGTCGAGAGTGCAAGCTCATGATTTGGTGCAATTGGCGTGCGAATGGGTTTTGCTCCTTCTAGTTTTGCTTCTTTAATAATTTCCATTGCATACTTTCGTTGACAGAGGAACAAACCCGTCTCGCCATGAGCCACTTCAATGCCGAGAAAAAATTTCAATCGACCAAGATCTTTGACCCCAAATTGCTCATCGAGAAAAAGCTTTAAACTAGTACTGGCCTTGACATCATTGCTGACGATGATCATATCGTCGACATAAACCAATATAGCAAGAAAAGAACCGTCCTTGTGCATTGTAAATAATGAGTAATCGGCTAAAGACTGCGTGAACCCATATTCTTTTAATGCATTCGTTAATTTTGCGAACCAATTTCTCGAGGCCTGCTTTAATCCATATAAAGATTTTAAAAGTCGACATACCTTTCCCTTCCCGGTTGCTTCGAATCCTGGTGGTAATTTCATGTAGACTTCCTCACTTAAGTCACCGTGAAGAAAAGCGTTATTTACGTCTAGTTGATCAATATTCCACCTCTTAGCCACCGCTACTGCCAACAAGAGTCGAACACTCGTCATTTTTGCTACTGGTGCAAACGTCTCATGATAATCCACTCCCTCAACTTGAGTGAATCCTTGGGCTACTAATCGAGCTTTGTACCGCTCTATGGTTCCATCTGCTTTGTGCTTGATTTTGTAAACCCACTTGCACCCAATTGGCTTCTTGTTATTTGGCAAATCAACAATTCTCCAAGTCCCGTTTTTCTCGAGAGCCTCAATCTCGCTGGCCATAGCTCTTTTCCAATTCTCGTTCTTAACTGCCTCAACAAAGCTCCTGGGCTCTCTAACTTCATCAATAGCACCAAGAAAATTTCTGTGGGACAAAGAGAAACAACTACTTGTGACATAGTTAATTATTGGATAACGAGTACCTTTCTGAGATGACGGAGCTTGAGACGAGTGAGCATTTGTCTTGGATATGACACGAGTGGATTTACAAACATAATCCTTTCGCCAAGCGGGTTCAAATTTTTGTCGTTCACCCCGTCCAAGTCGCGGCTCTTCAGTACCTGTTTCACTCTCCCCCTCAACTCCAGCACCGTCATCAACATTTATTGCATCCCCGTCCTCGACATGAACATCCTCTGCCGACTGCTCTTCCTGTACACACTCATCCCGTACTTCCCTTTCTAAATTATTAGGTGCCGTGGTAGTAACGGGTATATCAACAGGAATATTCTCAATAAAAGGCACAATATGATCATGTTCAGGTGCTAAAATGTCGTCAGGCGTGAGGTTTTTGTCATGGGGCTTGTCATTATTATGGATCATGTAAGGATAAGTATGCTCATAAAATTGGACATCACGTGAAACAAATTTTCGTTTAGTCTTTGGATCATACATAAACCATCCCTTTTGAGTTTTAGGGTAACCAAGAAAAACGCAACGAGTCCCTCGCTCTTTAAATTTGTCCCTCGGTCGTTGCTTATTATGTGCGTAAGCAAGGCATCCTAAAACTCGTAAATTGTCAAGGTTGGGTGCATGACCGTGAAGCAGCTCATAAGGGGTCTTTCCACCTAGAATTTTTGTAGGTGTGCGGTTAATAAGATATGCAGCTGTTAAGACACATTCCCCCCAAAATTCGATGGGAAGGTTAGCTTGAAATCGAAGGGCTCTCGCTTTCTCTAAGAGATGTCTATGTTTCCGTTCTACCCGTCCATTTTGTTGAGGGGTGTCCACAGTACTGGTTTGGAAAAGCATACCATTTTCAGTGTAGAAATATTTTAAAGGCCCCGAAAGAAATTCGGTACCATTATCACTCTGAACTACCTTGACTTGTTTTCCAAACTGTGTCGAGACCATCTTACAAAAATTTTTAATTAAATCACACACTTCCCCTTTGTCCTTCATGAGATGGACCCAAACACTTCTACTGTGGTCATCAACAATGGTCAAAAAATAATGTGCCCCGGATAAGCTACTAGCTTGATAAGGCCCCCATATATCGCAATGGATTAAATGAAACAAAATAGCATGTCGTTTATTATTGAGTTTAAAACTGGAACGTGTCAGTTTTGCACGACAACAGGAATCACAAACAAAATCCGAATCAAAAGATAATTGTTTCTTAATCAAATTGCTTATAAAGGGATAAATATGGCTCGAAGGGTGACCTAGTCGTCGATGCCATGTACGACTTTCAGTGATGGCTGCAACTCCAACACGGCTGACCACTTCTCCCACTCGTGTCAGATAGTAAACTCCATCTCGTAGCTCACCCCGTCCAATCTCCGTCTTCGTAGACTGGTCCTGAATTATACAATAATTAGCATTAAAAATCACAAAGCAATTATTTTCTCTAATAAGTTGAGGTATAGAGATTAAGTGGGATGTTAAATTTGGAACAAATAAAACATCACGTAATTCAAATTGATTATTGAGCAAAATTTTTCCATGGTCCTTTGCGATAATCGTGGAACCATCCGGCAACCCGACAGTGGATGATGCTCCTTCCCACGGGTCAATAAGCAATTCCCGACAACCTGTCATATGGTGTGAGGCGCCGCTATCTAGCATCCATTCATTTAAATGAACACGATTTATACCTTTCAATTTTTCGGTACTGTCACCTTTAGCGTGGAGGAGGGTCCTTAGCTGCTCAATTTCTTCGGCTGTGAAGTCTTTCGTGGACGGTTCGCCTACAATTTTTGTCATGATGATTGATTGTTTTGGTTATTTGAATAAAAAACGAATGCAAGGATTAAACCTGCTCCGATGATACCATGATAAACTGTGAATAAGAAAATTGGGAAAGATTAGGCTCAGAGGCCGTAATTCGTTGATGATAAAACCATAGCATGAGTTTCCTATATATACAATACTACTACCAATAATATCCTACAAAAGAGGAAACAAACTAACAGAAAAGATACAAAACTTGCACAACTATACAAACAAATATCTTCCTAATATCACAAGCTTATCCCACATATCTTGTGAATATTATGGTCAATATTTCCATAACGGGCGATATCCGTCACAAGCTTGTGACGGATACCATTTCCTCTCACAAAATGCCCATTGAGAGATGAGTGGGAAGCACATGGGGGTGCCCCACCTTGTCCCTCTCCCTTTTTGTGAAGCCCGTCACAAGCAAGACTAGCTGTTTGTTTGTACTTCGTAGTTGATTTGTGCAAAGTTGTAAAGCCGCTAACATATACAATATATTCAGCGACTTACTCTTATTATCTCGGATTCATGAAAAAAAGAAAAAAAATACCGTGAAAACAAATAATTTTCTACTTTACAAAGTCGCTCATTTAATAGATGGCTTTTATCCAAAATGTATTTTTACATAAGTTAAAAATTATAGTTTGGTGTGGCGGGGTTATAGGTGGGCTCGTCCACTATCCACAACCATTTTTCTTCATTTCCTTCATACTCGAAAATGTGTTACATAAACCATTTAAAAATGTTTAAATACATAAACTGTAATATGTCACGGTATCTTCGTTGGTCGAGGAAGGTTGCATTTTTTATTCCACATTCATTCTTCTTTATAATTTATAACAATCTCCATCTCCATATCAATACTATATATTAATTCCAGAAACCAAGGGACTTCAATGTAATTAAAGAAAGTTATACAAATTAATTATAATATATAGTTTTAAATCACTAGCACTGTGTGATGGACCCGATTAAGGGATCTCAATGCAAATATTATATTGTTTGGGTTAAAATTAAATTATATAGAAGCTTGGTAATTTTCCTAAACATGGTCAATTTCTTTAAAATAAAATAATTAATTAAGACGGTCGATTTCCTTAGAATAAAATAATTAATTAAGATGGTCAATTTCCTTAAAATAAAATAATTAATTAGGATGGTCAATTTCAAGGAGACTAAAAGAAAGAAGATGCTTGGTAATTTTCCTAAATATTTATAGAATACTAGAAGATGATCAATTTCCTTAAAATAAAATAATTAATTAGTATAAACATACACACTTATGATATTAATTATTATCATCATAAAATTATATATTAAATTTAAAATCTATGCAATTTTATTAAACTTTATAGTTTATTAGATGTATAGATATGTTAATTATTTAAAATACAAAAATATAATATAAGTAGGTTATAAATAATTCAATTTAGATTCCATAATATATAATATTGTATAATTCTTTCGATTTAATTTAATGCATATACGTAATATATTTATAAATATATAATCCTCTTAAAATTGCATGCCTAGGTAGTAAAAGTAATTTCGTCAGTAAAAAAAAGAATTGCAGTAACATTGGATATAGTTATATGATAGTAATCACTCATTTGAATAGTAAAGTAACAATATTATCAGCGAGATTAGTGAAAGTGGTAGAAACAACAACGGGAGTAGTGAAATAATTAATATTAATGCGGCAATAGTGAAAGTAAAAATAATTACTGCGGGAGTAGTGAAATTATCAATATTAACGCGACAGTAGTGACAGTAACAATAACTACGGTGGGAGTAGTGAAAGTAACAATGATTACGGGCAATAGTGAAATGTTATTACTATTATTTTATTAATAAGAGTAAAATATTAATAGCGGGATCGAGTAGTGAATTTGTCTCAAAATTTATTTAATCGTAATTTTAGGATATGTCGTAGAAAAATATATTAATGATAAATTTATGGGTTATGTAACTTTAAATAATTTTATTTAATAAAAAAAATTAATGGTAAGTAGAGGTAGCCCGAGCGAAGCCGGGCCACCAATACTAGTATATACTAAGAGAATAAAAACTATGAAAAGTTTTCCCTCCAAAGTGCACTTATTTAAATAAGGAAATAAATAAATTTTTCTTTCATTAAACCATCATCCCCCTACTACTAAGATAATAAAAATTCTCTTAGTTTTCCCTCCAAAAAGTATCTAGCTAAATAAGGTAATAAATAAAATTTTCTTTCATTACATTATTATCTTTTCAATAAATATATTCTTATAAATAAACTCTAATTTTTTAAATAAATTCATAATTATGTTTTTTTCATTAAAATAAAATAAAATAAAATTGGTATTAAATTATAAAGTATAAGTTGTTAAATTTTTCAGTAATGCAATGATTATTACTCTAGAGAATAACTTGACACATGCTTACTATTAGCTTCGTGACAAAACATTCACTAAAAGAAATTCACAACTTAAATAAAATTTTTTTATTAGTTTTCCATTTCAATTTTTTTTTTGTTTCATATCAAAATACAATGAAGTGAACTGATAAATATTAATGAGGTGCAAATTTTAAAGTATAAATCCTCCTATGTACTAAGAGAATACAACTTCTATAAAGTTTCCATCCTAAGTGCTCAGACTTATATATGGAAACAAATTAGATTTTCATTTATTAAACTAATTTTCCATTTAAAATAATCTATACATAAAAACCGTGTCTCTTATTATTAACTTCGTGAAGAAAAAAGATTTTTAAAAAAAAATTGATGTAGTTAAAATATTTTCATAAAAAAACACAATTCATGGAATTATTCAATTCTTTTGATTAATTTTAATATTAGTTATTTTTTATAAAAATTCACGAGAAATAAATCTAAAATCTATAACAAATACATTAAAATTTAAAAGACCTATATTTACCGCACATTTGGGCGGGATCTACACTAGTCCTTACATTAAACTATAATCTTTTCATTAAACTCTAAAATATAATCTTTTTAATTAAAATAAAATCTGGTTTGAGAATTAGAAAATAAAATCATTAAAATGCACATTTCATGACATTACCCAATTATTTCGATTTGTTTTGCCGATCAATTTTTTCTTTCTCAAATCAAAATGCAATGAGGTGAAATGAAATTAATGAGAGTCAATTTATTTTGGATAAAAACTCAATTAACGGCTATTATGATTATATCTACTTATCTTATCTGATTTTATTAACAACGTCATCAGTTAATATTGACGTTTTTAGTGGACGCAGTAATATTAGAACCGACAAACAGATCAGGTCGTGTCGTATTCGTGTTCGTGTCAATATTAAACATGTCATCACTACTCCAACCCTAACTCGACCCAACTACATAAACGAGTAATTTGTCTCAACCCTAACCCAACTCATTTAAATTTTCTATAACCCAACCCAATGTATTTAACCCATTTATCTTTAAGCGGGTCATTTTTAACTCACTTAACCTGTTTAACTCAATAAACTAATGCAACAAACGACGCTTTATAACCCTATTATCCCTAAAATGATTAATTAAAATGCTAATTTTTAAGTTGTTTTTGTTGAATTGTTGACTCAAACCAAATATATTATAACAATTTTGAATAAATGGGTTATCCGTGTCCGGTTCGTGTCAAAAGACATCAACCCTAACCCGACCCATTTAAGTTTCATGTCGTGTCGTGTCGTGTCAACCCAATTACTTAAATGGATCACAACGTCTTGACCCTAACCCGCTAACTTCGTGTCGGGTTCGTGTCGTGTCAATGATTGCCGCCTCTAAGTAATATAATATTATTTTTAAAAATAATGTTGACAAAATATTTTGAGTATACAAAATCATATTCGGGTTAAAACTATTTAAATTTCTCTTTTACAACTCTTAATATAGAGTAAATTACAAATAACTTCCTTATATAGTTATCTTTTTCGAAATAACTCCCTTTTATAATTTTTTATCCGAATAACCCCCTTTTAAAACTTGTTTTTCAACAAATCAATGCCTCTTCACCGGAACTAGATTTATTTTTTTATAATTTGATCGATTTACCCTTCTTATAACGTAATCCCTACATCCTTACTATGTTTTCATAACATGTGACCAATTCCAAATCTCTCTCAAATATAATACACTCAAATAATACACTCTGAACGAAGAAGAATCAAGCATAAATTTGTCGTTTTGTCTTATTTTAAAAAACAACCACTACTACAAATCCAGGTGACTACAATGTCTCTTTAACAACGCTTATTCATGAAAATCACCATAAGACGTTGTAGAATGGATGGCGCGAATTTTACTAAAATTAATTACAACGGTTATGTGTTGATAACCGTTGTTATAGGTTTTAACAACGGGTCAAACTTGCACAACCGTTGTTAAATATAAAAACTAATAACAACAGTTTACTCTATAATACATTATAACCGTTGTTAATAATTTGGCGCAAAATTGGCGCAAAGTTAGTGAAAAGCAATTACAACGGTTATATATAAACCCGTTGGTAATACTTTTTAACAACGGTTTTCTAAGGAACCATAGTTAATATATTCTCTAATGACAACGGGTTTTTGTGTAAAAACCGTTGTCAATACTTTCCATAATATAAACCACATAAACACAGATCAGCTACAACCACAAACACAAACCTAACACAAACACAAACATAAACAAACACAAACACAAACACAAACACAAACACAAACACAAACACAAACACAAACACAAACACAAACACAAACACAAACACAAACACACACTTTTTCATCGTCTCTTTCTCTCTTTCTCATCGTCGCTTTATCATCTCCGTCACTGTTATTGTCATCGTCTCTTACTTTCTCTAATTATCAGGTAAATATGCATGGTTTAATTTAGGTTTTGTCATCTCAGTCATTATTTTCTTTCTCTAATTATTTCATTTGAATGTGTTTTTATCGATCATTATGTTCTTTCTCTAAGTATTATTTGCTTAATTAGTTTTGTCACTGTTGTTTTTCTGCGTTTATTAGCTTGTAAAACAAATTAAATAAAATAAAACAAAGAAGAAGTTGATACAGAGGAATGCATAATAAACTTAATTAATATATATATATATATATATATATATATAAATACATAAAAAAACGAATTACATTGTGAAAAATGCAATTCTTAGATATGCATAGAGAGTCTTATTCTCTTCTATGATATCCATCCTCTCCTCCTTTGCTATTTGGAGGTTTCGTTCAGCAGTTGCTATATCGTCATATAGCTGCAACAACAGCTGCTATGTCAAGCCATTTTTTTGGCATCCTTGAGTGCGATCCGAGCTTCCACAAGGTAGCTCCTGAACCTGTCCTCGATGTTCAGCAACCGACGGATGAAACTCTTATTGTACTCGGTCATAGTGCATGTCTTACGGATGGTATCATTCATTGTTGATGAAGTTTGGAACTTGTTTGAAAGATTTAGCATTTGGAGTTTGTTTTAGCAGTTTAGGGTTTGGAGATAGTGAGATAATGGAATGGTTATTGAGATAATGCATGAATTTATACTAAGTAATGTGTTGTTTGAGTTGTTTTTTAATTAATATATGTTTAGGAAGTTGTGCCATCATATCTACTTCAAATCTTATATCCCTTCTCATTCCATATATTGTCCTTTCATATGCAGGGATTTGGCAGTAATAATGCATGCATCGGAATTATAACGGGCCGTAATAATGCATGCATCTAGTAATATATAATTTTTTTTTTTTAAAATAAACAACAACGGTTATTTTAAAAAAAACCCGTTGTCTTTAGTTATAACAACGGGTTTTTATACTGTAACCGTTGTTATAACTTTCCCACCAAAATTTAGTCACCCTTTCCACAACGGTTTTTTATACTTTAAACCGTTGTTAGTAGTTTTCATAACGTGTTTCTTAGGAAAACCAACCGTTGTTAAAACCTTTAACAACGGACGCTTTAACAACGTCCGCTTTTTTATATAACAACGGTTTTTAACCGTTGTTATAGCCTGTATCTATAGTAATGAACAACATAAGAAGCAAACGGGCAGAATAGTAATTTAACATCTAATATAAGTAAAAAATGAAGGAAAAAATGGATTTTTGACCGGAAAATTCAAAAATAAGTCTCATCCTGGTGAAAAGGCATTGATTTGTATGAAACTATGTTTTAAAAGGGAGTTATTTGAATAAAAAATTATAAAAGTGGGTTGTTTCTGTGACACCCCCATATACCAAGGAGCCTTAATAAGACTTTCCCTAGCATATAAGGACATCACCATCTCGGTTGCCCGAGGAAAGTAATCATCAAAAGTCGATAAAAGAACATTTATAATAACTTTACAAGTGATTTAACCTAAACTACTAATATAAAAGATACATCTCATCACTACTATGAACTACTACTGACATGACTCATGAAGACTCATCCCGCCAAGACTCCTGCTAGCATCCAAGACATCACCTGCTAAGACTAATTGCTCACCATAGATCACGGCAGACACAACAGAGACAAACAAGAAACAACCACACAAGGTCAGTAACTGAGGCAAGACACAATATCAACTGCTAACAGAAAGCAACATAACCAACATACACACAAGTCACAACTACTCCAGCCTATCACCGTCACTGACTGTCCACTGGACCAGCCCTGCCAGTGGGGGACCGCAGCCGTACCCACCTAAGCCCCGCTCATCATACTGAGCGATAACCCTGTCCCATTAATGTGCACATCCCCTCCCGTGGCGGGTTCCACGGAGGGCGAAACTAGGACGTGAAGCCACTCCCGCAAGTGACTCCACTCAGCCGAGGACGCACCTCGAGAACCATAGACAATCAATCACAATCAGCTACACTACAACAACAACCAACGAAACAGCACAACACCATCCGATTACCATGACTAATCACAACGACACTACAATCAATACAACAACCGTCACACTAAACAACCAACAGAAACTGAGTAAGCGAACCTACCTTTAACCAATCGTAGCGATTCCTTGTTCAACCACATGACATCAACCAAGCAAGCAAAAACCCCTATACAAACAGCATAAACACCTATTACTACTACCACAACCCTACAAGGAACAACAACGACAAAGATGATGATGACATATTTACGCATCGTATATCGGCGTCAAGACCGCTACCCGACTCAAGCAACCTATCCCCAAGGCACAAGCATTCTTAAAGGCTCCCATGGAAGGAATTAAGGTGAAGGGAAGGAGGTGAGGCAACATCTAGGTCTGAAGAAAGGAGGCGGAAATGATTTGCGATTCTATCAAAACACGATTTTAAACCCTCGCTGTAAAGACGCTACTCGATCGAGTAACTAACTGTAGACACCTCGTTTCTGCACCCCTCGCAAACCACCCGGTGATGATTGGGCCGCATGTTTGGTTCGCGGAACGATTTGTGACAGTTCGTAAGATTATCGTCAAGTGATTGCTCAAATATTAATGTCAACCTCTTAGTTGTCATCTACGTGCCGATACGGTCGTTTTGGCAGTAATTAGAGTACATTTGGAGTCCGGGTCAAAAACCGTCTCCATTTTCTGATAACTGTTAAATCCCGAGTCAGAATGTTCTGGAATGTTCCGGATATTTCTATTCCATATTTCTCAAATTTTATCTTTTGGAAAATAATATCCCGTAATATTTACATAAGATATTAAAGATAATCGAATTAATTCCGTCCTACCATAACTTAAACACGGAAATCTTTCTTAAGCAGGAGGAAACCTCCTGGGAATAGACGCAAGCAGTCTTTGCGCCTCTTCCAAGAGACGAGTGGGCTGCTGCGCCTCTTCCCAGGCCCTTCTTTGCATGATTTACGTATCTTTTTTATATCTTTCCGAGATTCACTTCCAAAGAGTCTCCGAAACCCTATTCCTTCACGTGATTAGTATAAATAGGAGCTTTCGTTCCTCATATTTCTCACGCGAGTGTCCGCCCTTCTCTTCTCCCTTTGCATTCTAGACTTCGTTCTTACTAATTGGCGCCTACGTGCTTGGACTTCCGACCACGTAAGCTCGGATCTTCCGGTACCGGCCTCTCCGTTGCATGACCGACCAATTTGACCAACTACACTCAATCAACTTTAATTAATCAATCGTTTTCCTCTTACGAGGGCACTCTCTTTGCATTCGCGTCGAGCATTCACTAGTCGATATCTTAGTTCATCTCGTTTCGTCAACATGTAAGTCTGAGGGTGTAATCTCTCCTTTTATTTATTGTATTTTATTTATCGTATCACCATTGTAAGATTTATGTCGAAAACACCATTAAAACCGATTTCTAAAACCGTGCTTTAAAACTCCTTTTTACGGATTTCCAGTAGACAGACGTCGAGAAAAGACGCAAAGAATCGCTGCGCCTATTCGAAGGCGATACTGCTGCGCCTCTTCGTGAGGTTGCCGCAGTTCCTGCTTCTTTTCTTCTTCCTCCGTCCTCTGTAAATTCGTTTGTTATTTGATTCTTGTTTTCTTTTGTTTATTTCGTTAATCCTTCATCATGATAGCATATAACTCACATGTATATTAATCATCATCATTATCATGCTTTAATCATCTTTAATCCGACTTAAATCCCTTATAATTCATATTTGCGGGTTTTCGTCATTAAATTCAAACCCGGGTTGTAGAAATTCAATTTGTCCATATTGAGTTTCGGAATTAAATCATTGACATAGTTTTAATCTGTCTTTTGTCATATTCGTCATTAATTCATCGTATCTAATGGTGGTTAATCGATTTCAATAGAGGACTCATTCATTAACATCGTTCCATCATGTAATTAATTCGTTTGCATCCGTCTCATTCATGCTTTACTGCTTTTATGACCCATTCGTATGTCAAATAACCTATTAATCATTTTCATCCGAGTAAATATTATCAATCAATCATTAAATTTACCAATCGACATTAACGGTTTTTGCGATTCGGCTTCACGCCGAGAATTCACCCTTGGAGCAGACGCGGCGTCTGCTGCGCCTCTTCAGGGCGCGATCTCTGCGCTGTTCAAGGATGATTTCTGTCCCTGAACTCCGTTTCTGCCTTGACTTAGTTTAATTAGTCTACGTATTAACTAACTATTATCCGTAATATCACGCTAATTCCTGTTCGTTGATTTATTTAATTCTTTCTTTTATTCTTTTTATTTCTTTTTCTCAAATCATCTGTTTTAGCGGTATTTTCGACATAAATCGCCTATTCCATTGTAATTATCGTAATTTTCATTATTGTAATTCATAGTTATTGTATTTCTTTTATTGTTTGTATGCTTTCACATGTAAATGAGCATTAAATTCCAACTTCGACCTAATTGTATGCTAATTACGTGTCAACCGACTTAGTATTAATTCTCACATGCTAGGTTTAATCTATGGATGTTGCATTGCATGCATATAACCGACGATATATCGAGTATAAATAACTTCCCTAATCATTAGTAGAGGCCGCTATCGAGGCGGGCGGGATTAGGTGTTCGATCAAAAGAGCTTCCTAATACGTACCCTCACCCCTTACTCCAGATCTCCGTGAGCACCCGTGTTCATTGGCATCCACGAGAGTCATTCTAGACATAGAATGCTAAGGGTAACGATTGCTTAGTGTTCATGTCACTACTTTGTGTCTTGACATGACACGAGGTATTCGAACGGTTCCAATTTCCCATAAATATTGGTGGCGACTCCTTACAAAATGCAAACGCTTGTTTCGTTTCTCACCAAGCGCCCCCGTGGGCGGCCCGCTGTCCACAGTTTGGCGACTCATTGGGATATACACTTACGTGTAGCTAGGGTGAAACTCGAACAAGGTTAGGGAATAGTTTGTACAAGACAATTGTCGGTTTTCATAACTCGGTCTTCCTAGACCGTTTAATTCGGCCTTCCTAGGCCCAACCCAACCCATTCGACCAATCGTCCCGTCTAAACGGTCTTAATTCTTATTTGGGCCTAAGGATGGATAGCGATTGACGTCATCCATACCATGATGCTTACTCTTGTTTGTATCAAGGGCCTTCACTACTTGAGGAAATGGACTAGGAATCGGCCTTACTCTTGTTTGGCACGAGCCTCTCCTGGACTTCGGGTTTGATGGTTCGGTATGGCAACCCACCCTTTAAACCAAAACCCTTCTAAATGCACTCAGCATCCCGTTATAATGCTTGTATAAATGTGTAAACCTTACGTGATCACCATTTCAAAACAAATCATGACGAATTTTCAAAAATCAAAACCCAATTTCAATCAAGAATTTCGAAATAGGGCCTTTAATTAGCACAAAATCCGGTCAAAACTCTGTCCGTTTGTCGTGTCAAAATTCGGGCCACAATCCCATTTTAAACCTCACTTCGAGTCCACTCCTACAACTACACTACAGTTGACTAGGACACACATTTTCAAAGACCTTGTCTTTCTTCAAAACTCACTCAACACAAGTGGCACACACCCACTTCACGAGTCAAAACTTTTCCTCTTTTAGCGAGTGTGATAGAATGGTCGATCGTGTTTTGATTCGTCGCCGATCTCTTGTCCAGTTTCCAAGATGCCTGGGTCAAGTGATGATACGAACCTCCAGCAGATCCAAGAAAGTAATGATCGAATCCTAGCCGCGATAGCCCAAATGCAAATCACTCAAGAACAAACCTATGACCGCCTTGAGCTTATCGAAGGCCGTATCTTTGATGTAGAGGGAAAGCTACCTCCCCCTAAAGGTGGAGTGCTACAATTTTCCGATGACGAGTCTAAGGATGAGAATCCTTTCCTAGGAACAACCGCAGCTGAGAAAAGACTCCAATACCTAGAGGAGCAATTGATGTACCTTAAGGGGGATGACATTTACAGGGAGAACAATCGTAAGTATGAAGCCGTCAATTCCAAATTGCCCACTAACTTTAGCATGACGGATATCCCTAAGTTTAAAGGACATGAGAACCCTTTGAACCACATCCGCGCCTTCAAGGACTATATGTCTATCAAAGGCATCAAACCCGAGATGTTCTTAAGGATCTTTCCTTCATCTCTCGACACCATCCCGAAGCAATGGTTCTACACTTTAGATCACAAAAAGGTCGCTACTTGGGAGGACGCCGCCATCGAGTTCTCGAAACAATACGCGGATAATGCCGAAATCCAAGTCAATATGCGTACTCTAGAGGTTCTTACCCAAAATGACAAGGAAGGATTCACCGACTTTCTAAGTAGGTGGAGGAAGACTAGTACTCAATTAGTAGAACGCCCAGATGAGGCTACTCTTGTGGAAAAGTTTGTGGACAATCTCAAGCCCATATATGCCAACCATTTGAGGTATCAAAATATCAAGACTTTCAAAGACTTAACCGTACTAGGGACACGAATTGAAGATGACATCCGCAAAGGACTCTTGTCCAAAACGGTAGGTCGAGGATACCAAGGGTCCACAAGTCGTTCATACGGCTCTACTAGCAAGACCGACGAAGTTAACCTTCTCGAGCCATCCAAGAAAACTAGCCCACCAAGGAAGTTCACAAACCTTGGGGATACATACTCCAATGCTCTAAAAAGGCTAATGAAGCAAGGCAAACTCCAACCCATTGGACCTACTCCCGAACCCGAAAGGAAGTCCAAGTTTTGGGATGAAAATTCCCTTGTGAATACCATAGGGGCAAGGGGCATGACACAGAGAAATGCTACAAGTTGAAACACGTGCTTCAGGATATGATTGAAGATGGCCGACTTCCAATTCCACCGGGAGGTAAGCCCAACAACACTCAGAATCCTCTTGGAGTTCTAGTGATTACAAGTGACGAATCTACCTTAGATTGCTCACATCTCATTTATCCCACCGAAAATGAAATTCATGCAATTGAGAAAGAAAGACTCCACTCTACCATCTCCCCTACCATTTCCGACTTCATCGCATGGGCAAAGAGTGTAGATAGGCAAGTGTGGGAACTAGAAAACATGGTAATAGTCTTGCGCAAACCCAATGCAACGCCTAAAGAGCGCGTACCATTGATCTTCTCTCAAAATGCCACTATGCAAGAAGTAGTCGCCGTGGTCGACAAGCTAGTCGATCAAATCATACAACTAGAAAGTGACATCATGAAGATGAAGGAACTAGCTGCAATCAATGGAGTTTGGGCCGATGACGATGAAGACGAATATCTCATTGAAAACTCTTTGGTAAAGGAAATAGTCCAAAATGGTGAAGACCAAGATGTGGATCACCTAACTCGCTCGGGTCGTCCATATCAAAGCACCACTCAAAACGGTCCAACCAACGTCATCACACCAAATGACAACGAAGATGACCCCACTGATCATTTGCTCAAGCAATTACAGAAAACCAAGGCTGATCTTTCAGTCTGGCAACTAGTGGCAAGCTCATTTCCGCATCGCCAAGCTTTACTGCAAGCTTTGGCCAAATTAAATGTAGCACATAACTCTACTCCTGAAGATGTAGTCAACTTGGTCTTCCAAGAATCACCCAAGCTAAGTAATCCTATTACTTTCTCAGACGAAGACTTGCCATCTTTTGGCGTCAGTCACAACCTTGCTCTATACATCACCGTCACTTGTCTAAAGAAGAACGTGCCAATGACCTTGGTAGATGATGGCTCCGCGGTCAACGTCATACCCCTCAAAACGGCATACAAACTAGGCATGAAAGAGTCGGACTGGACCCCTACAAATCAAGGTGTACGTGCATATGACGGTACACGACGAAAAGTGGTAGGACTTGCTAACCTAACCATAACAACGGGACCAATCGAACGAAAGGTTAACTTCCAAATAGTGGACATCGAAGCTTCATTCAACATACTTCTGGGAAGGCCATGGATTCATGCTTCCAAAGCAGTAACATCCACCCTTCACCAAAAGATCAAGATCCCACTAAATGGCAAAGTTGTGACGATCACTTCGTCGCCTATCAAGGCAATAATTGAGAAGCAATCAAACAATCAAGTCCTTGCGGATCCCATATACGAACTTGGGGGCCTCCAAAGTGTAAATGTCATAGAAAGTGAGTTGGCACCCTTATACTATAATCCCTACTCTAACTTGGTGGTCAACCACATGCTCAAAAATCAGGGATACTTCCCCGGAATGCCTTTGAACCCAATTCGGGAGAACACCTTCGCGCCATACAAGAAAGGCAACTCATCGAGAATACCACTTGGACTAGGGTACAAACCCACAACAGAAGAAGTTCTCGAAATGCTTGCCCAAGTCCAAAATCGCAAGTATGTAGGAGTCCAAATGAGGCCATATCTCCCCACCTTAAATGGATACTTCGTTCAAGAAGGAAGTTCAGAACTCTTTCATGGGTTTCCCGAACCTTGGCATTACCTTGAGAGGAAGTTAGCCGGAATCGAGATCTTTCACGATTGCTACTTCATCCCTCCAGAAACGGTTCCTACCGTCAAAACCCGTCAAGCACCTTGCTTAGACAAACAAGCTGTTAGCCTCCTATTTGGAGAGGACCGATTTGTTAGGGCCGCGCAGGATGAGATCATTACTACGATACTTCAAGACGATCGCTTCAACCCCACCGCATTGATCACAGAAATCGGCACAAAGCAGCAGAAAGGATGGAGAAAATCAATCAAATGGACCAACAAACAAGGAAGACTCTTCAAACTCACCACTGGAGAAGGAGAGATGTTCAAAGAGGAACCAGAAGACGACGAGTTCGAATCAGAATCAGAGTCGGAGTCGGAGTCAGAGTCAAAGTCTAGAGAAGTCATTAGAGAGTCTACTCCTGTCGTCATCCCCACCCCCTTCGTTTCTCCTAGCTTAGCATCGAGTAGTCACGGTAGTTCGGGGAATGCCCCAATTACTGTTCCTTTGCCGCCACTGACCATGGAACAATTGGCTTCTTTGTTTCAACTTTACTCGAATCTTAATATGAATAAATCAGGTTCTGCTTACTCTTTGCGTTATCTTGAGTGCAATTCTGTTTATGATGATACTGAGGATGACCAAAACCCAGACTTGACCGAAATACCTCCCTACGTAGCCAAAGAAATACTACAGGAAGGGGAAGGGGGACCTGTAATTGAGGACACCGAACCCATCAATGTAGGAACCGAACTAGAACCCAAAGAACTTAGGATAGGGACTACCTTGAGCTCTACCGAACGGGCCGACTTCATAGACCTCCTAAATGAATTCAAAGACGTTTTCGCTTGGTCCTACAAAGACATGCCAGGGATCGACAGGGATATCGCCGAACATAGGATTCCGATTAAGCCAGGTTTCAAACCTATGAAACAGAAGCTTCGACGAATGAGAACAGAGTGGGCTCTAAAGATTAAGGAAGAAGTTGACAAACAATTCAAAGCCGGGTTCATCAAAGTTTCCGAGTATTCTGACTGGGTAGCTAACATAGTACCCGTACCCAAAAAGGATGGGAGAATCCGAGTTTGTGTTGACTTTAGGGACTTGAACAAAGCGAGTCCAAAAGGTGACTTCCCTCTACCTCACATCGACATATTAGTAGACAATACCGCAGACCACGCATTACTATCCTTCATGGATGGATATGCGGGTTATAACCAAATCAAAATGGCCATGGAAGACATGCATAAGACCGCATTCGTCACCCAATGGGGAACTTATTGCTATACAGTAATGCCGTTCGGATTGATCAACGCCGGAGCTACATACCAACGCACCGCAACTACACTCCTACATGACATGATGCACAAAGAAGTTGAGGTATATGTAGATGACATGATCGTCAAATCCAAGGAGAGAGAGGGACATATTGCGAACCTTCGCAAGTTCTTCGCAAGGCTACGGAAGTACAACATGAGACTCAATCCTCAGAAATGCACATTTGGGGTAACGTCTGGCAAACTCCTAGGACACGTCGTTAGCCAACGAGGCATAGAAATAGATCCTTCCAAAATCAAAGCTCTGATCGAAATGCCACAACCTCAAACAGAAAAAGAAGTCAGAGGATTCCTGGGAAAAGTTCAGTACATAAGTCGATTCATATCGAAACTTACGATGATTTGCGAGCCTATCTTCAAGAAACTCAAGAAAACAGACCACACCATGTGGGACGATGATTGTCAAAAGGCGTTCGACCGAATTAAGGAGATATTGGCTAAACCACCAGTGCTCATGCCACCACAACAAGATCAACCTCTTGGTTTGTATCTCACGGTAACCGAAACCGCCATGGGTGCCATGCTAGCTCAAACCGTAGGAAGTGAAGAAAGAGCTATTTACTATCTAAGTAAGAAGTTCTTGGAATACGAGTGCAAATACTCACAACTCGAAAAGACATGCCTCGCTCTTGTGTGGGAAACGAAGAAGCTACGTCACTACATGCTTAGCTACTCTGTCAAGATATTTTCCAAGATGGGTCCAGTCAAATACCTCTTCGAGAAACCCGTTCTCAACGGACGTCTGGCAAGATGGACCATGATGCTTTCAGAATTTGACCTCAAATATGTGCCCTTTGAAAGTAATAAAGGGTCGCGCGTCGCCGAATTCTTCGCAGAAAATCCCATCAACGACGCACAAACTATAGATACTTGGTCATTTCCCGACGAGGATATACTTCAAACAGATATAGACTCCTGGGATCTATACTTCGATGGAGCATCAAACCTGAGAGGATTTGGGATAGGAGTGTTGCTCATTTCTCCTGAAGGTGAGCATACACGATCATTTGTCAAACTCGACTTCGAGGTGACAAACAACGCCGCATGAGTATGAGGCTTGTCTAATTGGACTACAAGCGGCGAGTAAGCTTAGGCATCAAAAACCTCCGAGTGCATGGAGATTCATCGCTGATCATCAACCAAGTAACAGGATCTGGAAAATCCGAAGTGAAAGCCTAGCACCCTATTCAGGCTAGGATAGACCAAGTCGCTCAATTCTTTGATCACGTAACCTACTTACACCTACCTCGAGAAGAAAATCAATTTGCAGACGCTCTTGCGAAACTTGCATCTCTGATAAACATGCCAGATTACATGATGGAAATGCCTTTGTGTATCGAACGACGGTCAGAGCCGGCCTATGTCCACCAAATTACCGATGAAGAAGAAATCGCACAGGAACCCTGGTTCCAAGCAATCCTGAATTTCAAGCTCAATGGTACCTATCCACCAGATATGGACAAAAGGGGACAACGCGCTATACGCCTACTAGCTTCACAATACGTTCTCATGCAAGGAGAATTATACAAAAGAACACCTCTTGGTGTAGTCCTACGTTGCCTTGATCATTCACAGGCACGAAAGGTGATGGAGGAAGTCCACGACGGAGAATGCGGTCCTCATATGAGTGGACCTATGATGGCAAAGAAAATCACACGTCTAGGGTACTATTGGACCACAATGGAATCCGACTGCATCAAATATGTGAGACATTGCCACAATTGCCAAATCTTCGGGAATGTACAACATGTCCCTCCTTCGTTACACAATGACATCTCCTTGGCCATTCTCCGCGTGGGGAATTGACATAATCGGGAAAATAACCCCAGCCGGAACAGGAGGTCACTGTTTCATCCTAGTGGCAACTGACTACTTCACCAAATGGGTAGAAGCGGCTTCCTACACCGCTCTCACGGCTAAAAATGTAGCCAAATTCATACAAAATAACATCATCTGCCGATATGGTTGCCCACATGAGATCATTAGCGATAATGGGTCCCACTTCCAAGCCGAAACCGAACAATTGCTAGCCAAGTACAAGATCAAGCATCATCACTCATCGCCCTATAGACCACAGACTAACGGCGCGGTAGAGGCGGCTAACAAGAATGTTGTCACGATCCTCAAGAAAATGACTGACAATTATAGAGATTGGCCAAGCAAAATACCCTTCGCTTTGTGGGGGTATCGTACATCAGTTAGGACGCCCACTGGGGCTACTCCTTTCTATTTGACTTACGGCATGGAAGCCGTACAACCAGTTGAGCTAGAAATACCATCCCTGCGCATCCTACTAGAGAGTCAAATCCCGGAGGCCGATTGGAAAAAAGATAGATACGAAGAACTCATCCTCCTGGATGAACGTAGGCTTCGTGCCTTACATAATGTCCAAACATATCAAGCACGTATCAAACGAGCTTTCAACAAAAGGGTTAGGCCAAGAAACATTAAAGAAGGAGATTTAGTCCTCAAATCGGTCAGAGCTCTTTTACCTGTCGACCCAAGGGGAAAATTCAAACCTAACTGGGCCGGACCATATCTAGTCAAATCAATACTCCCAGGGGGTGCGGTTAGAATCACAGACCTAGACGGGAATGAGTTCTCAAACCCCACAAATCTCGACCAGCTGAAACGATACTATGCCTAGAATAGGAACAAAAACGCGCCTCGCGTAAACCTACGTGTCACTCTTGTGGCACTAAATAAACGGCCCCTGGCCCATTTGAATGTCACTATGCTCTTGCATCTTGGCAAACATGTAATCCTCATATCATCAAACAAACTAAATTCGCACCTCCCGAGTAAGCAAAAGCTCATGCTTATTTTCTATGTTCATTACAAGCTCCTGCTTCGAACAATTATTCTTTTACATTTACTCGAACTACGCGCAAGGGTTTGATTTCGCTTTTTTTAAGTGAATACGTAGGCAATCCTTCACGGGATTCAACCCACCATTATATTTAAAATGTAAATAGAAGGACATTTGCATTGCATATGAAATTCGACAAGAATAATTAAAGAAAATCACAACGGTTTCATAACCACTTAACCTTTTTATTTCATTCAATCTCTAATAATAATAGTACGACAAATAATAAAATAGATAGGCTAGGATTCTAAAAATCCCTCCTCTTATTACAACAACAATAATAATAATCTAATAGTAATAATAAGACTTGGGCTATTCCTCCATCTTTCCCTTGCCCTTGTCATTCTTGTCATATTTCTTGTCACGACCTCGAGCCGGGCGCTCTTGCACCACTTCAGACCTAATCACCAACGGTCTTTCTCGAGGCCTGACTCTTCCATTCTTGCCAACCACCATCTCTGCGACAGGAGTAGTCTTGATTTCTTGAAGGATGAATGACTTGGAACCCGGCTTCTTCTTCTCCTTGATCGGATGCTTCTCCTTCTCTTTCTCTCCCTCGCGCACCTTGTAATCAACGGGCTCGCGCTTCCTCAGTCCTTCGCGTTCTTCCGAAGTTGCAGCCTTTCTCCACCTCAGATAAGAGTCCGACACCCACAAGGCATTGGAGGAGAAGTTCAAGAACCACATGTTTCTTTGGGCCCACTTCATAGCCCACTCTCTTCGACTCTCTGTAGTAAGCGCCATAGCGATCTGCGGAACGGTGTCAAGCCTAGGAATCATCGCTTCAACCCGACTTGCCTCATCAATCTCTCGGGAAAGATGCATACCATAAACTCCAACCCGGGAATGCGCACCGACCTAGTGGGATCCAAAGAAGACACTCCAGTGACAGACTTGAGGTGCCACCACGGTATGACCCACCGATCGGCGGGCCATCATCATTCTTCAGCTTGTTCTTCCAATAATCGCAGACCCGGGTGAAGTCCACCATGTACAGCCGTGTCCTCATCGAAATCATACGGGCATGATAGGAAAATGCATGAACTGGGGGCTCGAGCAATCGGAGCCGTTCCATAAGCCAAACCTACCAAAAAACAGGTATTAGACACCCGCGACAAAAATAAACGAAAAAAAAAAAAACGAAAAAAAAAAAAAAAAAAAAAAAAAAAAAAAAAAAAAAAAAAAAAAAAAAAAAAAGAAAGAAAGAAGGGTGTCTTTTACCTGTAGGATGACGGGACTCCCCAAAAATGGAAGATCGCGGTTGGATTTCCTATTGTCCAAGCCCAAGATAATCTCACCTAAGCATAGACAAGCTGGGCTCCTGCGCAGCTCCATTTGCTCAACAAGACCCAATAGACGGGGATCACCTCGCAGTTCTTCATCAACATGTCCCTGGAAGACATAAACATGAAGCAAACAGAAGCCAAATGCTCTCCTCCTAGCAACATAAGAGACAGTAGGGTCGGCCCTGTTGATAAATCGGTCTATAAAGTCCAACATCCTCACGCCTTTCGGGGTAACTAAGCGATCCACCTCAAGTCTAGTAAGTCCAAGCAAATCTCTAAACTTGCTCTTATACCCTTGAGCAGTAGAAGGGATGGCAGGTAAATGTTCGGGGTCCCACCCGCCAATAGACAATTTCCTCAGGAAAAGGACAAATATCACCTCCTGGGAACGCAAAAACATGATAATTTGGGTCCCAATAATCAAGGCAAGCATCCAAGAACGGTCTTACAACCTTGATGAGTTTCAAACTCAACAAAGACCCAAGGTTATACGCACCCATATCATGTTTCTCAATGTTCGAAAACTCATTAGTCCATTCCTTCAAGCGAATCTCCAAAGTATTCATGATGATAATTTTCTCTTGAAAATTTATTGGGAGTTTTTATGTGTGAATCGACGAAGAAGAGACGGAAGAATTATATGATTTAAAGCTTCGTCGACGCTTCTATTTATACTAATAGCTGTTTCCAAAAATCCGTCAGAACCGACCTGCTTGGGAACAGGCGCGGCACCTGCTGCGCCTCTTCAAAGAGACGCAGCTCATGCTGCGCCTCTTCCCCAGCCTTACTTCTGTGATTTCCGCGTTTGGATCTTTCCTAATTCTATGAACGAATAATTTCCTATTCCTACGGGATTTTATTTTGGTAAATACGGGAAGATTACCATGCTTCAGGTTTCCTAAATCCGCGGGCACGCATTTCGAGGCGATGTCAACACCTTCGCCATTTTCATCGCACTTAATTCTTCTTTTATTTTTTTTTTATTTTATTTTTTCATTTATTTATTCTTAGGAAATAAAGTTTCATTTCTAATTAAATTTAATTTCATTTTCATTTTCTAGGAAATAATTCTCTCTTGTTTTCATTTCAGCATTTTCATTTCTACACTTACAGATTTTTTCTTTTTTTCTTTTTAGGGGGTAACCCTCCCTACCGTCCGGTCATTTTCCGACAAATTTTTGCATTTTTGTATTTTTTTGTCCCTTTGAGTCTATCTTTTTTTGCGCTAATTAAGGCCATATGTGTATAAAATGTATGTTTTGCGTGATTTTCAATGTAAATTCCGGCAGCATGACGGCATAGACCGTTGTCTACCAAACCTGTTCAAAAGCTAACCCGCAGGTACAAATAACACAACCCAGCAACAAAGGCACTCATGCCATCATATATACACCAAATGAAGCAAATGTACAAGCAAACTGGGGGCTTGCGCCCCAAACAAAGTCCAAAATAGAAGTCAAAATGTACAAATCTACAAAGCTACACAAAAACTACTGCTGGGCACCCTCCAACTCAGCAACCCTCGCCGCAAGAACGGCATTCTCGGCATCCCGAAACTCGAGCTCCCTCAACAAGCGAGCCGTCTCCTCCCGAGCCTGGGCCAACTCTCGCTCCAGCTCGCGACCGGCCTGTGGACAACAAAAAATTGGCTCATGTCAATCAATTCAAACAAAACCAAAATCAAAAATCAAAAGAAATCAAACGAGGTTCATACCTGACGACCGCGACCACCGACGAGTGCCTCGATAGCCGTAGCTCGTAGCCGGTTGGCCACCCTCCATAGTGCCACGAACCGAGATGGCGCGACCTGCATTTCAAAAGAAATTCTCAGCAAATTGAACAAGTCCAATCAAATGTGTTCTTACACGAAAGTCATATAAGCTAGAGGCTCACCCTCCGAATCAGATGCTGCCAGTCGTCTAGGCCAGCATCCGTCACCGCCACGTCATAGTCACGCAGCTCGGAGATCGTCGTCCTCCCGGTCGCGTCGGTGTACTCAAGGGTCTCGGGGTACACTGGGGGCTCGATGCCCGTCGCCTCGACCTCCTGCAAGGACAAATAATCCTCATTAATCGATGATCTTTCGTCGTAAAATCAAAATCAAGGAAAAATAAAAGATACTCACCACTACTGGCCAGTACGCCAACCTCCCGTAAAGGAACGTCGAGTAATCCTCGCCAGCGAGAAGAAGGTCGTCGCCACTGGCACCAGCCAGGTCCGCCTCCCTCTCAGCCTCAGTAGGCTCCCTGAACATCGTCCTAGGAGGATCGACAGGAACCGTCAACGCGCCCCGAAAGCACTGACGAGCTAACCGCTCGCCCAGATACCATACAGGACCCATCGACGTCCACAACAGCAGCCGACTCGAGCTCCTACGTCGAAGGACCTCAGCGACGAAAGGAGGCGCTCCAGCGTACTCCGCCCAAGGTCTGGGCACCCACTACGACAATATGAAGGCAAAGGTCATTCCTATGATCAATTAAAAACAAAGTATGAGAAGAATAAGTGCATACAAATAGGATACTCACGCTGCTCAGCTGAAGGGCGTTCACGTCCCGCCGGTAGACATTGTGCGAAGACCGCTTGCTCTTCGTCCGGCACATGACCCAATCCCTCACCACGGGGTAGGCCTTCTCCAGTGGCTCCGTCCTCTTCGGCGCGAGAATCGGGAAGTAGGAGTACACCCACGCCTGTAAAACAGAGTAATCAATGACGATCCTTCGTAATTCGATTAAGAAAGGAATTTGCTATTAAAAGGAAGGTTCATACCTCCAACAGCAGTCCAGGTCCGACAGCACCAGGAGAAGTCCCCTTCTCCATCAACTCCGGACGAACCATGGCCCTCATGAAGCGGATGAGGACCGCAAAACCAGTGATGACCGGCCCCAACGCCCTAGGGAACTCGGAGTCGAAAGAAAGGGGAGAAGCTTCGTCGTGACCTCTCTCACCCTTGTCTCCGAGATAAATCGAAGACAAGAACCACCAAAGCCACAAAGCGAGCCCTCCGCTCACCTGTACAAGGAGGAGGAGCCGTCTCCCTCCCATCGATCACCACCGATCCGGGTCTTCCCGCAAAGTAGTCTCGGACGTAGGAACGGGTACCAAACCCGGCACGCAACAGACCTTCGGCGACGGGTTCCAGCCAATCAACCTCCTCGCCTCGGCCGAATCCGCCCTCATACCGGTCTCCGCCACACCATCTCCTCGGTCCCCCCACACGCGGACGGAAATCATGCCGTAGTCCTCCAAGGTGACTCCCACCTCACCAAAAGGCAGGTGAAACGTGGAAGTCGTATCCCAAAATCGATCCAAGAAAGCGCGGACCAGGCTAAGGTTGGCCCGCAACTTCCTCTTCACGATATCCCTCCAGACCTGAACCAGAGGACCGAACGCTCCACGCTCAATCATGGCCCTCTCCTCCGCCGACAGCCGCTCGTAATGCTCCATCGCTGTCGTATACCCCGAGAACGACCGGATGTTCCCAGCCTCCTATTATGATTCGAAATAAAGCTATCTTTAGTTTTGAATGAATTTAAAAGAAATTTGAACAAAGATAGAAAAGGGTAGGTAATGAGTTAGGGAATTCCTATTTACCAAGCTCTTCACCGTCCTGTAGGACAAGTGACCCTCTGCAGCCCACATAAGGTGCCTACTCTCCCAGGTCTCAGCCCACGCGGGAGCTCCTCTCAGCTGACGACCCCCTCGTCCAAGGTGGGCTCGTCTCGGAATCTCCTCCTCATCAGCGGCCTCCTTCTCGTGGACCTCGTCCGCAGTAGCCATCACCGCAGCGGTGAAGGCCTGCTCTAACGCCTCCTCAACAACAGCGGCATCTATATCCATGGGATCTCTCCCAGAAGTAGAAGCATCGTCACCTGCAAACATTAAAGCAAATCCAGGCCGCATCACATGATGGCAAGCCTCTGTTAAGAAATTTTCGAGCCTTCAAGGCCCGGGAGTTCCCCATTTCTGGCCATCCTTGGCCATGTTCTCACCAATTTAATCACTCATGTGACAAATTAGGTCAAGTCAAGTCCGATTCGAAACCTAGTTCCGGGTTCAAGTCGAAAATTCGGCAGCATTTCGCTATAATGGCGGTTATACCCCAAAAAGTGTCCTGAAAAAGTTGTCACAAACCAAAATTCCAAGATGGCAGAAAGTTTACCCATCACCCAAGGGTCCCAAATATCAAATTTCATCACAAATGGGCAATCCTAAGGTCATTTTCGAAGCAATTTACGATCTAGCTGTGAAACCGTCTCAATTTCTGCTCAAGGGCTCAAAACTCGATGAAAATTCAAGACAAATACATGGTTATGTTCCTAACATTACCTATTATCCATTCCTAGCATCAATTTGGAACGACAAATCCATTTGGGGGAAAAGCCCCAAATTTTCGATCAAAAGGGTCGAAAACCCTAATGTTCGCGGCTCAAAATTCGACAAATATGGAAGATTAATGCAAGATTAAAGCACATACCTCGATTAGTCATATTTTAAGCAAGCTTTTGAATCCAACCTCGACGAAATTGGTGAAGATTTGACAGAGAATGGAGTGATTTATGTTTCGAATAAAATGAACATAAACCTTCTGACTTTCGCGTTTTTACGCAGAATTGCTGAATTGGGGAAAAGACGCGGCAGTCCTGCGCCTCTTACAAGAGACGCAGCTCTTGCTGCGCCTCTTCCTTTTGTTCCCTCCTTATGGATTTTCAAAAATCCGTTATGAGTTCGTTATTTGTGGGCCCATCTTTGGTGCGCCTCTTCGTCAACGCTATTATATTCTTTTGGTCCGTTTCAACGATTTTCTTTCGTTCTGGCCCGCGTTTTATCCAGCGCGACAGTATTTTCGCAGTATTGTCCAAATTCATTTTATCCCGCGCAGCAGTATTTTGCAGTATTGCTCATATCATTTTGTCCAGCGCGACAGTATTTTCGCAGTATTGTCCAAATTCATTTTACCCAGCGCAGTAGTATTTTGCAGTACTGCTCACTCAAGATTTCTTCTACGACGATCAAGATGTTCCTAGTCGTCAGTATTATCACCCAACGAGAGTTTGCTTGAGGACAGAGACAGGCAGATTCCCCAAAGTTATCGCTGTGTTCCCCAATAAGAGTTTGCTTGAGACCAACGCAAGCAGATTCAACCTCCAAAATTTCACCAGAGTTCGCTTGAGACCGACGCAAGCGGATCCCCAGCAGTTTCTACCGACGTCCTGCTGTTTTCAATATCGCTTGTTCCCCGCGAAGTTCGATTAAGTCTCAGGTATGATCTCTCCTTATGGCTGGCGAGCTTCCTTACGTAGTCTAATGGACTTTAAACGACCCTCCCCGATAGTCGACAGACTCTAAAATGTTCCCGACGACAGGTCCTTGGTTCAGACCCCTTGAGCCGCCTCGCGTCGCCATAGTCGTCAGGTTGTAATCTTCGATTGACCTGATGGCTATACTTTGACTTTCGCCTTGTCCAAGCCTCGGTCAAAGTGGGGGCTCAGAGACACCTCGTTTCGCACCCCTCGCAAACCACCCGGTGATGATTAGGCCGCATGTTTGGTTCGCGGAACGATTTGTGACAGTTCGTAAGATTATCGTCAAGTGATTGCTCAAATATTAATGTCAACCTCTTAGTTGTCATCTACGTGCCGATACGGTCGTTTTGGCAGTAATTAGAGTACATTCGGAGTCCGGGTCAAAAACCGTCTCCATTTTCTCGATAATGTTAAATCCCGAGTCGAATGTTGGAATGTTAGGATATTTTTATTCCATATTTCTCAAATTTTATCTTTTGGCAAATAATATCCCGTAATATTTACATAAGATATTAAAGATAATCGAATTAATTCCGTCCTACCATAACTTAAACACGGAAATCTTTCTTAGCGGGAGGAAACCTCCACGGGAATAGACGCAGCAGTCCAGTCTTTGCGCCTCTTCCAAGAGACGCAGTGGCTGCTGCGCCTCTTCCCAGGCCCTTCTTTGCATGATTTACGTATCTTTTTTATATCTTTCCGAGATTCACTTCCAAAGAGTCTCCGAAACCCTATTCCTTCACGTGATTAGTATAAATAGGAGCTTTCGTTCCTCATATTTCTCACGCGAGTGTCCGCCCTTCTCTTCTCCCTTTGCATTCTAGACTTCGTTCTTACTAATTGGCACCTACGTGCTTGGACTTCCGACCACGTAAGCTCGGATCTTTCCGGGTACCAGCCTCTCCGTTGCATGACCGACCAATTTGACCAACTACACTCAATCAACTTTAATTAATCAATCGTTTTCCTCTTACGAGGGCACTCTCTTTGCATTCGCGTCGAGCATTCACTAGTCGATATCTTAGTTCATCTCGTTTCGTCAACATGTAAGTCTGAGGGTGTAATCTCTCCTTTTATTTATTGTATTTTATTTATCGTATCACCATTGTAAGATTTATGTCGAAAACACCATTAAAACCGATTTCTAAAACCGTGCTTTAAAACTCCTTTTTACGGATTTCCAGTAGACAGACGTCGAGAAAAGACGCAGCAACTGCTGCGCCTATTCGAAGGAGCGCAGTACCTGCTGCGCCTCTTCGTGAGGTTGCCGCAGTTCCTGCTTCTTTTCTTCTTCCTCCGTCCTCTGTAAATTCGTTTGTTATTTGATTCTTGTTTTCTTTTGTTTATTTCGTTAATCCTTCATCATGATAGCATATAACTCACATGTATATTAATCATCATCATTATCATGCTTTAATCATCTTTAATCCGACTTAAATCCCTTATAATTCATATTTGCGGGTTTTCGTCATTAAATTCAAACCCGGGTTGTAGAAATTCAATTTGTCCATATTGAGTTTCTGGAATTCGTCATTGACATAGTTTTAATCTGTCTTTTGTCATATTCGTCATTAATTCATCGTATCTAATGGTGGTTAATCGATTTCAATAGAGGACTCATTCATTAACATCGTTCCATCATGTAATTAATTCGTTTGCATCCGTCTCATTCATGCTTTACTGCTTTTATGACCCATTCGTATGTCAAATAACCTATTAATCATTTTCATCCGAGTAAATATTATCAATCAATCATTAAATTTACCAATCGACATTAACGGTTTGCAGTTCCGGCTTCACAGCCAGAATTCACCCTTGGAACAGACGCAGCGTCTGCTGCGCCTCTTCCAGAGGGCGCAGTCCTGCTGCGCCTGTTCAAGGATGATTTCTGTCCCTGAACTCCGTTTCTGCCTTGACTTAGTTTAATTAGTCTACGTATTAACTAACTATTATCCGTAATATCACGCTAATTCCTGTTCGTTGATTTATTTAATTCTTTCTTTTATTCTTTTTATTTCTTTTTCTCAAATCATCTGTTTTAGCGGTATTTTCGACATAAATCGCCTATTCCATTGTAATTATCGTAATTTTCATTATTGTAATTCATAGTTATTGTATTTCTTTTATTGTTTGTATGCTTTCACATGTAAATGAGCATTAAATTCCAACTTCGACCTAATTGTATGCTAATTACGTGTCAACCGACTTAGTATTAATTCTCACATGCTAGGTTTAATCTATGGATGTTGCATTGCATGCATATAACCGACGATATATCGAGTATAAATAACTTCCCTAATCATTAGTAGAGGCCGCTATCGAGGCGGGCGGGATTAGGTGTTCGATCAAAAGAGCTTCCTAATACGTACCCTCACCCCTTACTCCAGATCTCCGTGAGCACCCGTGTTCATTGGCATCCACGAGAGTCATTCTAGACATAGAATGCTAAGGGTAACGATTGCTTAGTGTTCATGTCACTACTTTGTGTCTTGACATGACACGAGGTATTCGAACGGTTCCAATTTCCCATAAAAATTGGTGGCGACTCCTTACAAAATGCAAACGCTTGTTTCGTTTCTCACCAAGCGCCCCCGTGGGCGGCCCGCTGTCCACACTAACTTACTCGATCGAGTGGCCTCTACATGATCGAGTACCCAAGCTACTCGATCGAGTGGCCCCTACTCTATCGAGTACCACTCATCCCCAAAGTCTATCAAGACACAAGGCATGTTTTGCACGCATTCCTAAAGGCTATCACATGTCCCCAAGGTCGGTCAACGTTGGTCAACGGGTCCCTAAAAGGACGGGTATTACAGTCTCCCCCCTTAAAAAAAACTTCGTCCCCGAAGTTCGACTCACCCTCCCCCAAACCACACAACAAGAAACCAAGGTCGACACCTCCGTTTACCCGACACAGGTCTACAATTTTCTAGAAGCATTATCCCACTACGTATGTCCAACAGACATCATCATCATTAATTGTCCAACACATGCCACATGTTCAAAATCTCTCATTATAAAACCACTACTTGAATTACCGAACGCACCACATACAATAAACGATCCTATCACAGATCCCACAATGTATGATTCATAGTCACACAACGCAAAACTACCGACGACAACCCCACTACTGCTCTGGACATGATTTTCTCGTTATGACCATCTTCTCATTATAACACGTAAATTACTCATTTTCACTTAAATATACAATTAACGCAACAAAACTAGTAAGACAATTATAAACTCGTACTTGAAATGTAACAGAGACATTATAAAATATTACAAACATATGGCAAAATTGTTATAATTTCGGCTTTTTCTTTTGCGACATTACTCTTCCCCTCTAAAAAGGAACTTCGTCCCCGAAGTTCACCATCAAACGACTTTTCCTGTCCCCCAGACCGACACAAAAGACACCACTTGGACATTACTCATAAATCACTGAACACGACATTGACTACCTGCACACTGCTTCTAACGGACATTATATTGTCACAACTCATATAAACGTGAACTATAGAAATTACATGCTTCTTTTCGGACACATATACACATATCTCTTGTGACAACCTAGCAACGTTTCCACAACTTGATATGGCACATTATTCGATTAGTCATGACATATTATCAACATGTTACAAACATAAGGACTTCAAGGTAGTACAAATATCCCTAAAACAATGTAAATTACTCAAATCCCTATCCATCCATGACATCCGACACTACATAACTATTTCTCATAAGCTATAGGTATATACACATGCAAATAGAAACTTAAACGACATCACTTGTGTGCCAAATTCTCGTAACGATGTATGTCATCGTCCCGACACACCTATTCCTCACGAAACTTCATTTATAAGTCAAGCACAAAACCCAAACATAACTAATAAGGCGACCAAAACATGTTACCAACCTTCAACAATCATGATAAATATCGAAACATGCAAAAATAAAAGCATTGTTCGAAAAGTTCCTGTAACAGTGCTACTCGATCGAGTGGGTTAGGCACTCGATCGAGCTGGCCCTACTCGATCGAGTATCTTAGCTATTCGATCGAGTAGCCCGAGATCATAATACCTCCAAATAGACACACCTGCAGCTACTCGACCGAGTGAGGGGCACTCGATCGAGTGGCTTCAGGTCAAAAACTACTCAAACTTTCCCAAACACAATATATATAATCGCATGACCACGAGTCGGGATGGTAACCCAACCACAATTCCTGTAAAACAAGTCTAGAAAAAGCTAATACGGCCTTATGGCCACCAATACAAACCAAATATAAAAAGTACGAATCAAAACAAACTAATATCCAACACAACCGACAATCATAACAAAAGGAAAAGGAGTATCACTCCTGCTGCTCATCCATCACGTCGTCTTCATCTCCTCCATCACCCGAAGTGCCTGCTCCTGACGCACCAAGACCCGCATCACTACCGGCTCCAGCATCTGGCCTCACGTACCAAGGGGTCAAGCCGCCGTAAGGATATAACTGAGGTGCTCCCCATGTAGACATATCCACCCCGTAGGAGTGGAAAACCCCGTTCTAGTCCCCAACGCCCCTCCACCAAACCGAATGCGGTCATGAGGTCCCAATGCCCTGAGTATATGTTATCTCATGCATGTTCCGGAGCGTCAAGGTAGAGGACACTCTCTCGGCCAGGTAGCTCTCACGTGTCTCCGAGGTATCAAGAAAAGGGTAACTAGGAAACGGGTACTGTGGTGGTGCTGTCGGCTGTGGCTGTGTCTCAGCCATCCCCTCCCTCACTCGGCGTGGCCCTCTCCCTATCTTGGGTCGATCATGTTGGAGTTTTGTCCTCCACAATAGTGCATGATAATATTATTAAATCTCATTAAGGAATATGCATGGGATATTCATTGGCAATACTAGTCAGCTGATCAACGTATATCGGTAATGGTTGGCCAACTAGGGTTTGACGTTACTGTCGCGAGACAGCGGTGTTCAGCTGATCCCTTTCAGTCACACCTAAAGAAACGAGCCCCAACACGAAAGCTAATTAATTGTATGAGATATAGTTTAAATTAGTCCCTTGATAAATAGACTAAAAAGTTAGTCGATTAATTAATTTAGAGAGATATTGAGTTGTGAACTCGATGCGCTGAAATTATTATTTAATTATGTGATAATTGAACAATAAAGTATTTGAGACGGGAATTAATAGTTAAGCAGTTAATTGTTAAGATTGGTACTAATTGACTAATGTGATTAGTATTGGTACGTAAAATATATGTGTAGCGGTACACGTATATTTACGGAGTGATTTGGACGAAATTAATTGGAAGCATTTAAACATGAAACGATGTTTAAATAAAATTTACACGTATTTGTGCGACAATTATAAAAACCAAAATGGACCCGTAAATGGGACATTGGACGGTGTAAATGGAGTGTAGTGGATAATTACAAACATAATCATTACACTTTATTTATTCTTCCACAAGTTATCTTATGTCTTTTGCATGTGATATGTAATTGAACATAAAAATAAAAAAATTTCTACACTCCACCAATTCCCTACTCCACCGGCCACTTCCTCAACATATACTCCAAAATTGTTGTTCATTTTACACACTACTTCACTTATCTTTTGCATGTCGTGAATAATAAGTGTGTACATCTCTCTAAAAATTAATAAGAATACTTACTAAACTTGTTAGTAATTAAAATAATTATTACTAAGATTGTTAGTAATATTTACATATTATCAAGGGTAATCTTACTAATATCTAGTTAATATTAGTAAGGTTGTTGGGTAAGTTCTTGGGTGCTTAAGAAAGAAGGTGTTCTATTTTGGTCACTTGAAGATGGAGGATCTTGCCATTTATTTTAAGCTCAAGAACAACCAAGATGGGTGATCTTGGTTGTGCCCAAATACTACCATTTTTCAATGTAAGGAAAATTGTTTTCCTCTTCTTTTATTTTAATATGCTTTTATATTGCATGCATGTTACATAGATCACATAAATTCAAGTTATGAGATAATTTGACATTTAATTAGAGTGTCTAATTAGGATCTATGATCTTTCAAGTGGTATCAGAGCTTAGGCTTGTAATTTGCATGTTGATTTTAAGCATATTAATAAATTATGAGATAATTTATAAAAACTCAAAAATTGTGTTAGAAGAGGTTTTAGCATGAAATTTTTTGGGGCATGCACATCTACTGATCTCAAAAGATTTGTGGTAAAGTTTGGTGATTTATGAAGGTATTTTGCTATTTTTAATGATTTTTGGTAGAAAACCGAGTCAAAATGCCGTATTTTAGTTAAAATTGACTAAAAATAGTTAAAAGTTGATTCGGGTCATGAAAATTTTATGGTATTTCATGCATGTTTTCTACTGATTGTATACAAAATGTTGAAGGTTGGTTTAAAGTTTTGCATGTTTATTGATTTTATGAGATAAAAGTCGATAAAAGTGAAATAAATTAATCATAATTTCGAAATATTTGTTCCTGCCCATGATAAACTTATGTACATTTAAAAATATTATTTAAAAGTTAAAAGTGAAATTTAAAATGTGATTTCACATTGTTTTGATGTTTATTGGTTTTAGTGGTTAAAAACCGATAAATATCAATCTTTTTCTTCATAAATTTTATCCGGATTTTTGGTGCAATTTTTATGAAATTTTGGCGTTCTAGGGAGTGTTCTAGAATACTCAAAGTTTTTGTTTCAATTTTTTTGGTAATGTTTCAATTATTTTGGATTTATTACTTAAAAATTATGTTTTTACCGATTAAATTAACAAAATATCACCAAATCAAACTAATTATTCATCAGAAAATTAGTGAGGACTAATTTTGAGGTCAAAAACTGTTTGGACAATTATTTTGGACTTAAATGAGATTTAAGAGTTGATTATTGATTTTTACAAGTTAAAAATCGATCAAATCCACAAAAACCGAGATGGATACCAACGATTGATTGATAGGGCAATTTTGGCATCTTTTTACAGCATTTTAAGCATATTTATTTAAGTTGAATGAATGATTGTCATTTATTTAAAGTATTTATCTTGTTGTACCTAGTATGACCTAGTTTATTTTAATCGTTATTACCCGAAATGAATGAGAATAACGATTTGTTTGTAATTAAATACGTTCTCGTATCGTCGGTTTGTAATTAATTAATAGTTTTATTTATTTTATTAATTAATGTATAATAGGAATAACTATGTAATTCATTAGTTATTTTTACCGGCGTTTCCAAAAGACGGATTACATCGAGACATAGTCTATTTTTGGAAGGTGTTCCAAATCCCACAAGAGGAGCATTTTTTGGAATGAAGAGGCAAGGGACCAAGGAGTTGGTTTCCGATATGTAATAGTCTAGTTTATTTTAACTAGGTGGCCATACTAGGATTATTGATATGCTTACTTGTTTGCTTGTTTTTATTTTATCGCATGCCAAAATCGCCATTCACATGCATTTTATTTTCGCGTTTGTCAATTCACGTCATTTACATTCACCGACTTAGTTCACTTATAGGGAATTTATGACTAAATTGACAAGATCTCTCACATAACTAAAATTGAGATTAGCCTTACCAATTAGTAACACCTATGAATCTCTTGTTCATTAGAGCCACGCTCGCCCAAGCGGGGTGTTCTCTTTTTACCTTGAGTAAGTAGGGTGGTAAGCGGTTATCACACGCCAAAATTGGTTGGACTCAACGGGATATAAGACGGTCTTGTGTTCCGGGGCTAGTAGATGGATTTAAGGAAATTCGTCGACCAAGAGTTCTAGAGGTAGAATTAGTCAACGTGACTTACCGAATTTACACAATTATGGGATGTTTCTCCCAAGCGATACTCATTTTTGTTTAATATTTGGGTCTTGGAATTATTTATATAATTTAGTGGGAGAACATTATATAAATGTTAAAACTTGTTAAAGATGTTTCACAAGTAAAATTAAAACATTGAATGTTAATTTTTCCTATTTTTGTTCATTTCATAAATGTATGACATCGCGCACTTCATCCTCCTTTCTCTATTTATTGTTATACTTGTTTCATTCTTTCATAGAAAGCGGTTTCTTTGAAGGAATTAATGATTGGTAACATGATTTACCAATTCACCTACATAAGCTTACAACGATTTTTGCGGTTATTATACAACTTAATTAACGTCCATACATATTAAAAAGGGGTTTCATGTTGCAAACTCATATTACGAGTTTAAAAGGAAGTCACATTTTATCAAAAGAGTCTTGATTTCGGAAGTGACACCTCCGTCATGATGATGACATATTAGTTTTAATTACTCAAGTGTAATTCAAAAGTTTGCGAAAAGAGTTTTCAAAAACACTTATAATACTCCAATATGATACCGTCAAATGGCTCATTTCAAGAAAGGCCAAATCGATTGTTTATACGCTAAAGCGTTTAGGCATATGATAACAATTGAACGGTTAGGTAGTCCAATTTCGCAAGAAGTTGAGATTTTGCCACATGTTGCACTCACTTTATAGTAATTCACTCTTACCAAGTGTATAAAATATCACTAATGACATGAAGAGAGGTCTTCATGAGATTCATTTTTGCTTGATTGAAGCAAAGAGGAATGTGAAAGTGAGTGGGAGTTAAGAAGAATCAACCCTAAATGTATGCGATAGAACAAAGTTGAAAGAGACATCTAATCAATGGATAGGCTAATTCCACTATCTTGGTATGAGATACCAAATACGGGTCATTTCGTTGTAAAGAAGTTTACATGAATTGACAAAACGTAAGACGTCTAGCATAGGACATTTTTGTATCGAAATGGTGCTAGAGTAGCAATGATTTCGATAGGGACAAATGTACCTAAATTTGGTTTTAAAAGAATGTAATTATCTATGTTTATACATAGAAGGCATCACTCATGTGATTTAAAACAAAATGTTGTACCTACTCCTATGGTAACTTGGTGCTTGGTTTAGACCACTTAAGTTAGAGGAATTTTACATTCTACACGAAAACTAAATGTTATACTATCTTGTAGATTTTAATGTCTCTTATTCGGTGAACCCAAATTGATCAAACCTCAAGTAAATTCGTTTAAACGAATAAACGATAAGCACATCGAACAACCATTTGATTGAGAATCTTATGGTGTGTGTGCATAAATTATGTTTTCTTTTCAAAAGAAACACAATAGTGAGGTGATTGACCATATACATACGGATGTGTAAGGCCGATATTTGGTTATAAATATACTTCGTTACTTTACCGTAATGTTAAGTAGATATGAAAACCTCGTATCTATTTAATAAGACATAAAAGTGATTTTTGAAATGTGTTATATTTTCAAAATGAAGTAGTAAACCAAAAGCACGATAAGATCATAATGTTGATCGGAAATTTCAAAGTAATGACTTTGAAGATCAAATGGGTAATATCAAGTAATGACCTTGATAATCACTAAGAAGATTGTGAACCATAGAGTATGGTATAGTCAAGAAGATAAACCAAACTTTATGAGATATAGTTTGAGTTTTTTCGCAATTTTGTAAGCAATTTTCTCACTAAACGTTTAAAACCCGACTATAATAGCCTTAATGACTCCATATGAGATATGGGTAGGGAGGGTCCCTAACTTGTCATTATTATACATTTGGGACCATAAATGTTTATGGTCAGAATCAATTTATGTATTTGTGAGGGTTATCCAAAATTGAACCACTGGTTTTTACTCCTCCAAAACGAGAACAAAGAGTTTGTGGCTCGTAATGCTGTCTTTCTAGAAAGATTTTCATTTTTTGGAAGACAGAGTGGGAGAAATTTTGAACTTACGGAAGTCCAAGACCCACAAACTGAGTACAATGCAAGAAGACGTTCTTTATTGAGGCTCAGTGGTGAGTACAATGCAAGAAGACGTTCTTTATTGTGGCTCAGTGGTTATAAGGAGATAATTTTGCGATAATATTGCGTTACTTTTCAAAAGTGACGAATCTTAAACCCTCATCAAAGGCTTTTCTATAGCATGAACTCTATGTGATGGCGTGTCACCATGCAATTTGAATTGGTCTCCTTACACAAGATGTGATAAGGAAGGAAACACGAGATGTTTTCGAGACTTGATTTAAGGTGAATACTTTGGTAGGTTACCTTGATCTTGTCGTAAAGGTTACATAAGATGTTTAAAATTTGGGTTGGTTATAGAGAGTTTTGTGACAGCCCAAATGCCTTTATCAATTCGTATGTTCTTAGCAATATAACTTCTCATGAGGATGAGATTCGGCAAATGAATAACGAAACTTTCTCCTTGGGAGAAGTTTTGTTGATCTTGTCAATGCTAAGAAGCCAAGCATGCTTGAAAGATCCCTTTTGTGATCTATATACGTCAAAGAGTTGGAACTTTGGGTTCAATCATGTAGTCTATCAAAATGGTATTACTCGAGTGTCGAGGTACCATGATGATACATGGAGTTTAGTGGGAGCTAAAGTGAGTTTCTTAATCTAAAATATGTGCTTGACATATTAGTGACTACAAATGTAGCTAAGGTGATATTTCTTAGTCTAAAATATGTGCTTGACATATTATTGACTAGAAATGTAGCTAAGGTGATATTTCTTAATCTAAAATATGTGTTTGACATATTAGTGACTAGAAATATTCTCGGGTGAATACTTGAGAGTAGCATGGCGCCATATTAAATATCCGGATCTAATGAGATAGATCTCTATAGATATTAGCATTATAGTCAAGAGACTTATGTGATAAGATTCTTGACTCGTTCAAGTTGTTGAACAATTAATATGATCTCTTGTGCTTCCGCTGCAGGATCTATTAAATATACTAAAAGCTTCTCTCGTCGGGACTTATCATGTTGAGAATATGAGAAGTCATTACCAATCATTTCCTAGTGAGTGTCACTAGATGATTATCAAGAGCATCCTTGAGTACTTGAGAAGCACTGAGGATTTACTCTTGTAGTTTGGAAGAATTTATGAATTTCGTGTAAAAGAATTACACGAAAATATTCCTATGCTTATAAGATGTTATGGGCCTCGTTAAGGAATGGTTAGCATGTAAGAGTGCTATGTGCATAAAGAATAATACGCATAAGAAGTTATACATATATGTATAAGAAGTTATACATGCATAAGCAGATATGTATGAGGAGTCATACATAAAAGATGTCATATGAAGGATTTGTATAAGAGTTATACGTATAAATCATGAACGAAAGCTAAGTACATTACAATATCCGATATTGTATAAGAGACAGTTGATATTCGAAGTTTAAATGGAACTAGTGTAGTTCTATTAGCCGAATATCGTCTCCCGAGAAACTGTGAAAACAGTGGGAGTGTTTTGACTGGCTTTAGAGCTAGAGTCTAAAAACTTGTTTAGACATGTACTTAGAAATGCTCTATGTGATGAAAAGATTGCATAGAACAAAGGAAAATAGCAATGGAAATTAGAGTGATGCAACAGTTGCTAATCCTCTAAACAAAGCCGTTGGCATAAGGTTGACATGATGGTTATGTCATCTCAATGTGATTGAGGAGTATACCTTAATTGCTGAAGATTGTTATGTAAATATTGGATATGGTATTGATATTTACATAAGTGATGATCGCATTCATTGTTTGAGTCTCTTTAAGAGCTCAATTATTCAGTTTGACTGAAAATAAGAATACCTTGTTTATCCGAATTGGTTGTGGAGACAATGTTGAACCCCAATTCAAGTGAATAGGATGAACATTGTATTAGCCCCTAATCACTTAATGAGGTGACGTCTCAGAGTGACTAGATTTTAAGACGATTGATGGTAGGTTCAGCACCATAAGGTCATAAGGATGACTAGTCGTTTACATAGGCAGATTGTGGGACACTTTGCTAGGCAGTGACATTTATAGAGTCCCTTAGATCTATTACGGACGCCTGGTCGTGGCAGGGACTTCTATGATATTCCTATGAGTCGATTCTTTAAACTGGAGACTATTGTCTGAGCCTGTACAGTTTCCGAGTGACTTTGGTTTTTGTCCTAGGTCGTGCCGTGAAAGAGGGCCAACAGACATCTACTGGGTCATGGTGATCTGTATTGTGCAATAGGATAGATAGGGCAGACATGAATTGTCCACCCACGTTGGGTTTAAACATCTCAAGGCCACTCGAGGAGTTATGACTACAAATGCGTGGCCACGCTCGGAAGTAATCTATGAGAGATTTTTCCGGTCAGGTAGTCACACTCCCGATCGAGAAAACCACTCACGATATGTTCATGTGCAAGTGCGACCTGAAAGACACCTTGCATTGAGTGGGAGATTGTTGTTAAAACGGACAAGAGAATTGGTAACACATCCTTGTAGAGTACAAGGAGGATATTGTTGAGATAAGGAGTTATCCACAATTGTGTGTTATAATCATTGCACAACTTGTCTCGGACAAGTGGGAGATTGTTGGAGTTTTGTCCTCCACAATAGTGCATGATAATATTATTAAATCTCATTAAGGAATATGCATGGGATATTCATTGGCAATACTAGTCGGTTGATCAACGTATATCGGTAACGATTGGCCAACTAGGGTTTGACGTTACTGTCGTGAGACGGCGGTGTTCAGCCGATCCCTTTCAGTCACACCTAAAGGAACGAGCCCCAACACGAAAGCTAATTAATTGTATGAGATACAGTTTGAATTAGGCCCTTGATAAATAGACTAAAAAGTTAGTCGATTAATTAATTTAGAGAGATATTGAGTTGTGAACTCGAGGCACGGAAATTATTATTTAATTATGCGATAATTGAATAATAAAGTATTTGAGACGAGAATTAATAATTAAGCAGTTAATTGTTAAGATTGGTACTAATTGACTAATGTAATTAGTATTGGTACGTAAAATATATGTGTAGCGGTACACGTATATTTACGGAGTGATTTGGACGAAATTAATTGGAAGCATTTAAACATGAAACGATGTTTAAATAAAATTTACACGTATTTGTGCGACAAATATAAAAACCAAAATGACGGAAGGCAAGCCCATTCCCCACAATAAACAACCCGTGTTATGAAAGACCAACCTCATTTCACACCAAAGGTGCTAGTCTGACCCAAATCCATGGTAGCAATCAAATCCAAGACGATGCGAGCCATGATCAAAGACAAAGGCTCAATCAAGAGAAATTTAGGTCAATATCCAAGGCCACAATTATGCCCGTAATCCAAGACAAAAGAGTCAAAAAAAAAACAAGGCTCAATAAAGCAAGTCAATTTCGATACCCAAAGTTAAAGTCGATGTTATCTTCAAAAAACCGAATCAAAAATATGAGCAAGAAGCCGAGATATATTCCAGACCAAGAATCTGAATCTGAATCAAGAACAAGCCTGAAATCAAGTGCTATACAGAATACCGCTGAAGTCTATATGAAATCAAGACACCAATCAAGATGGTCATCTAGCACCCTCACTTAGCCTTTCACACATCACACACCCTAAGTCCTCCTCGAGACCGTTACAGGGAGATAGTTAGGAATTTTGAGAATCTTCTCAAACTCGTCAAATATACCTATCCTTTAGGGCCAAGACATGGAAACTTGAACCTACGTCATTTTAACCTACCTTTATGTGCTCAGGCTACATCAAGCCAAGAGACTCCATTTCCAAGCCACATTACAAGCCATAATCCCATAAAGCCGTAACACCACAAAATCAAGCTCCAGAGATTTGTTCATCAAAGCCTCTTATTACCGAGCTCCACATTCCAAATGTCCAATCCAGTTTCACCTTGACCCAAACACGGAGTCTTCAAATACTTTGCTACCTAGAACGGGATATACCCATATCATCCTTAGGGTCCACTTTTAGGTGTGCTCACACGACAAGAAAATTTTTACAAAATTAGTTATACCTCTTTGGTCTATGATCAGAGGGAGTTGTCTCAAATTGATTCTTTGAGTCACCAAAGGAAATTACCCTTGTGACCCCTGCACTTTAAGGTCCTAACAACATAGCTTAGGCACACACTTGAACTACGATCTGGTTTGATTTCACCTTTTCAGGTGGATACGTAGGCAGTCCTTTCTTACACAAGAAGGATACAACCACAATACCCAAACCTCAGAACTACGATCTGGTTTGATTTCACTTCACGTGAATACGTAGGCAGTCCTCAAGGACACAACCATCCCCACTTCCAACTTTCAATCTCTACCATCAACTTCCAACCTCAATTATCAACCATCCCAATTTTCAAATTAACATCCCTTCTACAATCAACACCTCTATACTGGGGGCTCCTTATTGTCGCCCAGCCTCTTTTTACCAAAATCCAGAGTCATCTTCTCATCCTGGGGGCTTCTCTTCCAAGATTCTACCCTTCCTTTATTTCTCTAAGTCTAGCCAGTACTCGGTCCGGACAATGACAAAGATCTTAGATTAATTCTCCAAGTCATCGTGCCTCAAGAGGGGTCTCTTTTACAGCAAGCGGCGGCAGAAAACATCCAAGTAGACAGCTGATCCATGGCTCATGCCTTGCTTTTATATGACGTCATCATTCTCTCAATTATTCTACCTTTGGAACCGATACGCATTGTCACCCATATTTGGCTAGGGGTTGCGCATGCTTAAGCAAAGTCTGTCAAAGTCATCCCTGTGTCGCGTCAAATCTAAATTAGTGTCGCGTCAGTCAAACCTAAGTCTATATTTTGCGTCACGTCCGCATAAGGTCTACGTCGCGTCAGTCACATGTGTAAAGCCCATTGAATATGCATAACGCATTACAAACGACAAATTTCTTTGAGCAAGTTTTAAACAACTTTTATAAAGAAACGCCTTTTGCAAAACCTATGTGTTTCCTCATTCGAGGTCCATGTGATAAATGCTTACGTGCATATGTGTTTATGTTCTATTTGCATATTAGATTGCATTCTTGTGTGGCTACTAACCATGCAGGGAAGTATCAGCAGTAGTATTTTGCAGTATTGCTCAAATCCTTATATCCAGCACAGCAGTATTTTGTAGTATTGCTCACTCAAGATTTCTTCCATGACGATCAAGATGTTCCTAGTCGTCAAAATATTTGTCCCCAGCGCAGCAGTATTTTGCAGTATTGCTCACTCAAGATTTCTTCCATGGCGATCAAGATGTTCCTAATCGTCAGTATATTCCCCAACAAGAATTCGCTTGAGACCGACGCAAGCAGATTCAACCTCAAGTTTTTGCCAGAGTTCGCTTGAGACCGACGCAAGCAGATTCCCCAGCAGTTTCTACCGACGTCCTGCTATCCTCAATATTATTGTTTCCTCATAGAGTTCGACAAAGGTGTCGTTCTCCGAAAGTTCCCAAACGAAAGCCTCCTTCCTTAGGTTCGTAAACCCAAAGTTAGGATTCTTACCCTTAGATTCTTAGATCCCAAAATAGCTTCCTTTAGGTTCATAAACCTTTAAGCCCCCACACCAACGACCTTAGGTTCATAAACCCACAAATTCTTTAGGAGTTCTCATACCTCAGAAAAACGCACGCGTTTAAAACAAGAATTAGTAACCCAGTAGTTCCTAAACTTAACCTTAGGATCCCATTCCTTTTAGGTTCATAAGCCTTTAAGTTCCCATACCAGTCGTCCTTTTAGGTTCATATACCCAGGTTCGCACACATAACTTCTTTTGGTTCCCAAACTCCCTAGAGTTAATACACTTCTACCCTTAGGATCATATTCCTTTAGGATCACCTTATACCTTTTAGGATCATATTCCTTAGGATCACCTTTTTCTTAGAGTTCCTACACCCAAACCTTGGTTACCCCTTAAGTTGAACTTATATTTGGCCTCCTTCCCGTCGATGCTTTCCTTTAGGGCCCCACACCCTAGCACAATCCTTATATATCTTTTAGGTCTTACCCTTAGCTCCTACGCTTAACTTTAGCTCCTACGCCTACCCTTAGCTCCTATGCACCTCCGGAAGCATCTCGAGAAAGAAGTCTCAGGTATGGTCTCTTCTTATGGCTGGCGAGCTTCCTTACGTAGTCTAATGGACTTTAAACGACCCTCCCCGATAGTCGACAGACTCTAAAATGTTCCCGACGACACGTCATTGGTTCAGACCCCTTGAGCCGCCTCGCGTCGCCATAGTCGTCAGGTTGTAATCTTCGATTGACCTGATGGCTATACTTTGACTTTCGCCTTGTCCAAGCCTCAGTCAAAGTGGGGGCTCTGTAGACACCTCGTTTCTGCACCTCCCGCAAACCACCCGGTGATGATTGGGCCGCATGTTTGGTACGCGGAACGATTTGTGACAGTTCGTAAGTTTATCGTCAAGTGATTTCTCAAATATTAATGTCTACCTCATGGTTGTCATCTAGGTGTCATTACGGTCGTTTTGGAAGTAATTAGAGTTCATTTGGAGTCCGGGTCAAAAACCGTCTTCATTTTCTAAAACCGTCAAAATCCCGAGTCAAAGCAATGTGCTTGTTTACCTAAGGTTAGGATGTCATAAAATGTTGAGATTATATCTCATTTTGAGTCTCATGTCACTTCTTTAGGCTAAACTAAAAGTTTACATTACAAAATGTGCATTTCATTTAGCTAAAATGATAACCCGACCTTTAGGCCCATTTTACGAGGTGATAACGACTTTTTTGGGCCAGGCCTATTTCACAGAAAGTTCTAGATCTCTTTCTTAGCTTTCCAACGCCACCGAAATCACCTTAATCCGAGTCTTGTAGAGAAAGTTATGCCTAAAATACGACAGGCTGTCAAACGCGTTTACTACGCGCAGAGGAACCTACCCGGGAAAGGACGCAGCAGGTGCTGCGCCTCTTCCAAGGGACGCAGCTCTGCTGCGCCTCTTCCTCAAGGTTTTCTTTTTGTCCAAGTTTCCGCGTTTAACCTAAGTCGGTTATTTCCGGATCTTTCCTTCCGTATCCTAGTCTTACCATAATTCCGTCGCGTGATTAGTATAAATATGAGCCTTCGTTCCTCATATTTCTCACGCGAGTGTCCGCCCTTCTCTTCTCCCTTTGCATTCTAGACCTCGTTCTTACTAATTGGCGCCTACGTGCTTGGACTTCCGACCACGTAAGCTCGGATCTTTCCGGGTACCAGCCTCTCAGTTGCATGACCGACCAATTTGACCAACTACACTCAATCAACTTAATTAATCAATCATTTTCCTCTTACGAGGGCACTCTCTTTGCATTCGCGTCGAGCATCACTAATCGATATCTTAGTCCTTCTCGTTTCGTCAACATGTAAGTCTGAGGGTGTAAATCTCTCTTTTATTTATTGTATTTATTTCTTGTAATCGTCAATTGTAAGGTTTATGTCGAAAATACCATTAAAACCGATTTCTAAAAATATACTTTAAAACCTCTTTTTTACGGATTTCCAGTAGATAACCGTCGAGAAAGGACGCAGCAACTGCTGCGCCTCTTGAAGGGAGCGATTCTCGCTGCGCCTCTTCGTGAGGCTGCCGCAGTTCCTGCTTCCTTTCTTCTTCGTTCGTCCTCTGTTATTCGTCCCCAAAATCCTTCTTTGTTTCGTTTGTGTGTTAATTCTTCATCATAGCATGATAATCTCATATGTATATTATTCATCATCATTAACACGTTTAATTTGTCATTAAATCCCGACTTAAATCCCAAGTAACTCATATTTGCGGGTTTTCGTCATTAAAGTCAATTCGCGTTTTAGAGGTTCGATTTACCCATATTGAATCTCTCGGAATTAAATCGTTGATATATTTGTATCTGTTTATCCATCATATATTCGTCATTAGTAACCTGTTTAGCTTAATTAGTTTAATTCATCAATTTGTAATTAATATCATTAATCATGTAATTAATTCGCTTACATCGTCTCATCCATATTTTATTGCTTTTATGACCTTAATCATATGTAATTAATCTGTTAAACCACTTTCATCCGAGTAAATACTATTAATCAATCATTAAATTCACCGACGAATACTAACAAATTGCGAGTTCGGCCATAGCGAACTCGCCTTGAGAACAGACGCGCAAGAATCGCTGCGCCTCTTCCAGGGGCGCGATCTCTGCTGCGCTGTTCAGATGATTTTCGTCCCGAACTCCGTTTCTGCCTTGACCTAGTTTAATTAGTTTACATATTAATTAACTATTATCCGTAATATCACGCTAATTCCTGTTCGTTAGTTTATTTAATTCTTTCTTTCATTCTTTTATTTATTTTTCTCAAATTATCCGTTTTAGAGGTATTTTCGACATAAATCGCCTATCCAATGTAATTAATGTAATTTTCATTATTGTAATTCATAATTATTGTATTTCTTTTATTGTTTGTATGTTTTCACATGTAATCAATCTTAACTCCAACTTCGACCCAATTGTATGCTAATTACGTGTTCACCGACTTAGTCTAATTCTCACATGCTAGGATTAAAACTTGGATGTTGCATTGCATGCATATAGCCGACGATATATCAAGTACGAACAACTTCCCTAATCATTAGTAGAGGCCGCTATCGAGGCGGGCGGGATTAGGTGTTCGATCAAAAGAGCTTCCTAATACGTACCCTCACCCCTTACTCCAGATCTCCGTGAGCACCCGTGTTCATTGGCATCCACGAGAGTCATTCTAGACATAGAATGCTAAGGGTAACGATTGCTTAGTGTTCATGTCACTACTTTATGTCTTGACATGACATGAGGTATTCGAACGGTTCCAATTTCCCATAAAAATTGGTGGCGACTCCATACAAAATGCAAACGCTTGTTTTTCGACCTTCACCAAGCGCCCCCGTGGGCGGCCCGCTGTCCACAACCTCTCTCTAAAAATTAATAGGAACACTTACTAAGCTTGTTAGTAATTAAAATAATTATTACTAAGATTGTTAGTAATATTTACATATTATCAAGGGTAATCTTACTAATATCTAGTTAATATTAGTAAGGTTGTTGGGTAAGTTCTTGGGTGTTTAAGAAATGAGGTGTTCTATTTTGGACACTTGAAGATGGAGGATCTTGCCATTTATTTTAAGCTCAAGAACAACCAAGATGGGTGATCTTGGTTGTGCCCAAATACTACCATTTTTCAATGTAAGGAAAATTGTTTTCCTCTTCTTTTATTTTAATATGCTTTTATATTGCATGCATGTTACATAGATCACATAAATTCAAGTTATGAGATAATTTGACATTTAATTAGAGTGTCTAATTAGGATTTATGATCTTTCAGATCCTTCTCAGCTCTCACGTTCTCCCCCTTCCTCGGCTCAGGCATGACTCAGAGGATCTACGGGTCGATGAAGTACGTCTGCCTCGCAGGGCGTGCATCCTCATCCTCCTCCTCATCAGAATCGGCAGCTACCACTGCTGCGGGTAAAGGCTCTGTTGGTGGAAGGTGCTCAGGAGCTGGTATCTTCATCCAACTCATGCCCACACCCTCCATGCTAAACTACCGTCCTCCAAAATTCTCAACCATTTCAGGTCGAGGAAGTAAGCTCTGCCCATGGTAAGTACCGGGGTGGCTAGAGGGGTGTACTCTGAGGAAGCCTTAAAGGAAGTTAGCTTCTCAGCTAAACGGGTGGCAATAGCACCACAACTCAAGATCCTAGTGCCAGAGGAGGCCATCAAAGCAAGACTGGCATACACCATAGCGGGAGCACTAAAGGTCACTCTCTCAGTCCGCTCGGGGTTAAGGTACGCCATCAGAAGCATAAACTCATGTGAGTTCAACTTACTCATATCCGATCTCTCGTAGAGGAGACATGACACATCACGAAGGAAAATCTTTAAAGTGACATGTTGCACATCATTGATCAACATGTTACTAGTAGTGGGAGCTGATTTCCCGGTGATACAAGGCATAAGACTGCAAACCCCACACCCAGTCGGTATGTCACGAAGGGCTCCCTTGGGAGGCTTAACCAAGCCAAGGTGAGAGGCAAACATGTCCATGGTCAAGACAAAACTGGTGTTCATGAGGAGGAACTGCACAGTTTGTTCCACCGGCTCGTATTTAAATGAGCTCATGAACTCGAGGGTCAGGAAGGCATACGAATGCTTTCGTAAGCGATAAAGTCCGGTGAACCCCAATGTCTCAAAGATGTGTCGAACATCAGTCTCAATACCCAGATCATCTAAGAGGGTCGTGTCAACACAGCGGGTCGGTCTCATCTTACGGGACCGTAAAGCCACAAAATTCTTTCTTTGGTTGTAATCCACGAATACCACATACGGGTATTCGGGTACAGCAGGGACTACCGGTACACTCCCCTCCCCAGTTTCGGGATCAGAAGCTCTACCCCTCTTACTCTGTCTGGTCCCTAAGTTCAGTCTCGGCATCTGTTTCAGCATGCAATTTAAATATACCACCACATATACACCAAAACGTACAAAGCATACATGTTTGATCATAAAAGAATCATCTAAGTACACACTATCACCAACAATTCTAAAATTACAAGTAAAATTTCCAATTCTTATAGCTCAGACGGTCTATACAGCTGTAAATATTTTGATATATTTAACATGAATTAACTTAACCACTACTACCTTTAGGACTCAAACCTTCAAAACATATTCATATACAACCCAAGTTTGCAATAACATGAAACGAATTTCAGTTTTGGGCACTTTTAAAACAGAGTTTTAAGACAAATTTTGGGGTGAAAATCACAAAAATTAACTCCATACATGATATATACAACATACATTACTCAATTTTCATCCTTTTATATGCAATAGATAATCAAAAATTAATTCAATTTCATCAAACCCTAAAATTTCTAGTCATAAAACCCCCTTTTTGATTCGATTTTTGGCACAACTAACATCAATAATCAACAAATTGAAGCAACTAGAGCATATGACAACGATTACAAATAGGATTTGGCACATATAAATCGATTTTCCAACAATTTTTTTAACATCCTATATGATTCTAACCAATTGAAAACATCAAATTAAAGGGAGCATTCATACCTTGATCAATTAAGAAGTAAGAAGAACAAATTCAAGCAAGAAAACCACCAAATTGAAGCACCACAATCACAAGAATCAAAGAGTTTGAGAGGGATTTGGGGATTAGGGTTGGCGAAATTAAGGGAAAGAATGAGAAGAATGAACAAAGAAGGGGTTTATGGACCCGCTACTCTCCGGGTACTGTAGCCCTTACTCGATCGAGTAAGTACGGTACTCAATCGAGTGGCCTCTACTCGATCGAGTTGAAGTTACTCGGTCGAGTTTCAGTTGGCAGTTTCGAGATTATAACTTCCTAACTAGATCGAATGAGGTCTACTCGGTCTAGTAGGCACTCATACTCGGTCAAGCAAGTCTAGGTACACGGTCGGAAGTACAAGATCAAGAACAAGGTCAAAGTTACGGGTTTAAGTGACGGTTCCTGCAAAACAACAATGTGTGTAGATTCCAAAATAAATTCGGAATCGCTCACAGATTATTACATCCATTCGTGACGTATTACTACTACGCAATTACAACATATCACTTTTGCGATCATATTACTTCATTCCATGACATTCATTACGCAACTAATTAACTATACTATTAGCCTTCTCATACATACATGCAACATATTATTTCCCTTCCAACTATGCAATTATAATTCCAATAACAGCTCCAACTAACAGCTATACTACTCGAAACTTTCATCCAACATCATACCATTATTTATCACCCAAGCTTTATAATACTCTAATCTTGTCACATCAATTAACAAATACTCACTCAAACGAATCGTCACACTGCGGAAGCGTTAAGTTATACACCTATTACATCCAATCCAAATACTATTTTGATTCGCATTACGGTGACTCAAAACTTATTAATTATCATTATCATCACATACAAGACTCGCAAGCTCTTAATATCAACTACTATTACCAACTATTTGGAGCAACCCCTGCCATCACCTCATCGCACACATCGTCACGTAACACAAGGGTTTCACTATTTCCATTACTTTCATACCCATACATACTCGACCACATACGCACACAGTTCCTCATCACAATTGCACATACTAGCATCTGTAAGGACTTCCATCACAAACATTTCTAATACTACCATTAAACACATTAAGCACAGAATTCCCGATTTAACGTCCCATAACTAGTGACTGGCTTAAGCATAATGGGGCCATGATTTTGAAATGAGGGCGCCTACTCACCCAAAATCTAGCATCAGCTGGGACTCCCAATATACAAACACCAGGTTCATTTTATTAGACTCACTACGTTCATTAGGCTCATTTGTTACAGGTTCCAAAATAGTCGCTCTGATACCACTTTGTGACACCCCCATATACCAAGGATCCTTAATAAGACCTTCGCTAGCATATAAGGACATCACCATCTCGGTTGCCCGAGGAAAGTAATCATCAAAAGTCGATAAAAGAACATTTATAATAACTTTACAAGTGATTTAACCTAAACTACTAATATAAAAGATACATCTCATCACTACTATGCACTACTACTGACATGACTCGTGAAGACTAATCCTGTAAGACTCTGCTAGCATCCAAGACATCACCTGCTAAGACTGTCTGCTCACCATAAGGGATCACGGCAGACACAACAGAGACAAACAAGAAACAACCACAAAAGGTCAGTAACCGAGGTAAGACACAATATCAACTGCTAACAGAAAGCAACATAACCAACATACACATAAGTCACAACCACTCCAGCCTATCACTGTCACCGACTTTCCACTGGACCAACCCTGCCAGTGGGGGACCGCAACCGTGCCCACCTAAGCCCCGCTCATCATACTGAGCGATAACCCTGTCCCATTAATGTGCACACCTCCTTCCGTGGCGGGTTCCACGGAGGGCGAAACTAGGGCGTGAAGCCACTCCCGCAAGTGACTCCACTCAGCCGAGGACGTACCTCGAGAACCAAAGATAATCAATCACAATCAGCTGCACTACAACAACAACCAACGAAACAGCACAACACCATCCGATTACCATGACCAATCACAACGACACTACAATCAATACAACAACCGTCACACTAAACAACCAACAAATACTGAGTAGGCGAACCTACTTTTAGCCAATCGTAGCGATTCCTTGTTCAACCACATGACATCAACAAAGCAAGCAAAACCCCCTATACAAATAGCATAAACACCTACTACTACTACTACTACTACTACTACCACAACCCTACAAGGAACAACAATGACAAGACCGCTACCCGACTCAAGCAACCTATCCCCAAGGCACAAGCATCCTCAAAGGCTCTCATGGAAGGAATTGAGGTGAAGGGAAGGAGGTGAGGCGACATCTAGGTCTGAAGGAAGGAAGCGGAAATGATTTGCGATTCTATCAAAACACAATTATAAACCCTCGCTGTAAAGACGCTACTCGATCGAGTAACTAACTTACTCGATCGAGTGGCCCCTACTCGATCGAGTACTCAAGCTACTCGATCGAGTGGCCCCTACTCTATCGAGTACCACTCATTCCCAAAGTCTATCAAGACACAAGACATGTTTTGCACGCATTCCTAAAGGCTATCACATGTCCCCAAGGTCGGTCAACGTTGGTCAACGGGTCCCTAAAGGACGGGTATTACAGTTTCAAAAAAGTTGATTATATAAGAGAGTTATTTATAATTTACTCAAAGAAATATTATCAATAATTATTTTATTAATCCGTATTAAATTTTAATGGAGCTAATTAAATAAAAATTTAACTGTTATAATCTCTAATACTTTCATCTAAAAACTCAACTACCCTAATTTCCTCATTAATTGATTAAATAGTAGGATGTCACTTTAGCTAACTCGTTCTTAATTCAAAATTTATGGAGTGTAGTAGTTGTTATACAGCTTATACTCGACTTTCGGCCTGCGACCTCGTTGCCGAACAATGCTAAATATAACTAATAATGTACCCATTTGCGTTGCTACATTATATTACTTCACCCCAACTAATTAACTGGCTGCCCGTTTCAATCGACGGTGCATGCTACTGAAAATGTTCCCATATAAATTTATTTGTTTTGACTTTTTTGTTCAAGGATTACTTCATCGCAACTAATTAGCTAATTAAGGCATTTACATAGTTACAGTCCTTACAGATGATTCCATTTTTGGCTTATAAGTCCTAATCCACTATAAGGTTTGAAACTGATTGATTGATTAATTGGTTTTTAATAAGTATAAGTTGACCAGACGGTAGCATTAGGGTTTGTGCGTTAGTTTGTTGACGGATCGGCCAATATATTTATGTGCTGATGTATACTTGAGCAACAACAATGAAATGGAGCTATTAGATGGTATCCAAATTCAATATTACTATAGATTTTTTGTAAATTAAAACTGTTGTGCGGAAGCATCAATATCCTTCTTCCTAGACCTCTACTATGTTGGTATCCATTATGCATAATAGTACGATATTATGCACTTTGAGCCAAACCTTCACAGATTTATTCTTGGCCTTCTTCCCAAAAGTCATCGTACTATTATATTTTATGGACAATTATAAAGATGTTCTTTCACTTTTACACCATCAATGTGGAACATGAGTGTGCACCCTAACAATCCTCTCCTCAAACCTAGGAGGGTCATCTTAACTCGGACCTTGATCTCCACGCAGAACATCCCACACCCTAGACACCCTTAGCATCATCAAGTCTTGATAACCTCCTCTTAACTAACACACAACGTGTCTCCCCAAGAGTCTATATGTCCCTTCCTGGACTCTTGTGCTACACTCGTGTACCAAACTCCTTTGCATCCAATATAATCTTAAACTGGGTCCGTATCTAGTGTCTCAGCGAGCCACTCCAAACCGTCTTCAAACTTATGATGGACCGCTTTTGTTGCCTCCATCAAGCCTATGCCCATCTCCTCGGATAACTGATAATCTTCTCTTGGACGACATGTCTGATCCCCGTGAGACCCATGTCGCCTTTCGCGAACATACAAGCTCTCCTCCGAGCTATAGGAGTTCCACGTCTTATAGTGTACACCACCTTATAAGTCTTAACTCAATGCTTCTTCTTGTGTCTATTTCTTGTGTCTAGCCCAAGTCCACTTTGGACTCTGATTTGATACCACTTGTGGTGCTGAAGCATTGATACCCCTATTGTTGGACCTGTGCTGCGTCGTTGTCCACGATGAATAATAGTACGATATTGTCCATTTTAGGTCAAGCCCTAACGATTTTACTCTTGGGTTCCTTTCTAAAAAACCTTGTATTACTATATTTTCTGGACATTTATAAAGATGATTTTTCACTTTTACACCACTGATGTGGGACTTCGTTTTGCACCCTAACAACAACAACAAAGCCTTAATCACAATAACATAGGTTACGGTCGGCTAATATGAATCATTACCTGAATCCATATAGGTTCGCATTCGCCAATATGGTTAAAGATAAATTAACAAAGGAAAAGAAATAGATAAATGGTAACTAAAACAATTGTGTTCGTAAAAACGAAAATAAAAATAAGAAAAGCGTTCAAGATATTTACTCAATATAGTGCAAATTACCTTATATTTTTATTTTCCTTTTTCCTTTTTTTATATTTATAATCCTAATCCAAAATACCCCTAAAACATAAGAAAGGTGAACAAATAAAGGAAAAGTAAGAAGTCAAAATGTATATCTTGCTCTAACCCTTCCATTAATGATTCTTCGCGCCATGTCCTCCGCGACTATAACCACGCCCTGCTTGTTTCGGATAACTTCACCCTCCAACCTTGGATCAAATCTAATTGCACTTCGAGTAACAAATCTTGGATGACTCTTTTCTCCTTTCTCGTTTGGCGTCTCTGACTTAGGCGTAATGACCATGTCTTCTTTAGCCTTAGCCCTCCTATTGACTCCAATTAGGTCGGTCTATCTTCTTTCCTTGCCTCCCAATGGGGTGCTGGCCAAGGCTTTGGTACTAGCACCCTGCACCTTACCACTTCCACCCTCCATCACAACACCTCCACCAACCTTCCATCAATCGTGGCCAGCCCCCGTGTATTTCGCACTATCCCTGCCCGCAAACCCAAAACACACTCTACCAGCGTAAGTTTTACCGCCAGCCTGCAAATCAAAACCACCCCACACTTGCTAACATTTCATACCCAAATAGTTGGGCCTTCCTCAGCTTAGTTGGTCTAAGATTAATGTTGACGCGCCTTTTTATCCCCCCTCCTCCCTTGTTGGTCCTGCGTGTGTTTCCCGCTCTCCCTCGGGTATGTGGATAAGGGGTTGGTCCTATAGAATTTTAACCTATAACCCTTTTATTTCCGAACTACTTGCGATTAGAAATGGCCTTGTTTTTGCAGTTCCTAACCATGAGAATTTATTATAAGTTCTGATTGCACGCTTGGTGTCAGTTTTGAGTAACTCGGCCCACTGCGGGCCATATACTAACATCATTTTGGAGTGCAGGGATTGACTAAATGCCTCACCTTCAGCGACCCTTATCTTTGAGAAGTTGTCCACAAACCATGTTACAGACTCAATTTTCAAGTTTGCCTTGCATGACTCGAGTTCTAATGATGGTTCCTTTTGTTGGGATACTGTACCCTCATTTGTTTCAACTTTGTATAATTCGGATCTCGTTTATGTCTGTACTCCTTTATCTACGGATCCTCCTCCATAGCTTGTACTAAAACTCTTTCGGTTTGTTTAATATAATCGTTCTTCCTTGCCAAAAAAAAAGGGTAATGTTATGTGTGTAGTATTTCATTTTTAAGTAAAACACAACCATTTGTAACGTGTTTGGAAGAGTTTACTTTGATTTGGATTTTCCAAACTGTCAGTTTATTAGCCAAGTAAACTTTCAAGATATCAAACCGTCTTTACGCACCTCCAATATTCTACAGATGAGTAGTATTTTGGTTGCATTTTATCTCTCATTTATACCTTATTCCGACTCGATTTTGCATGCTTAATTGATTAAATAGCTCATTTGAATTACTAATTTATAATAATAATTAGTCGTATTAGTTAGATTAAAACGTTCCCATATATTTATTTGTTTTGACTTTTTTGTTCAAGGATTACTTCATCACAACTAATTAGCTTATTTAAGGCTTTTACATATTTATAAATGATTCCATTTTTGGTTTATAAGTCCTTAGCCACAATAGGGTTTGAAATTGATTGATTCACTATTGGCTTTTAATGAGTAATAATTGACCAGGTGGTAGCATTAGGGTTTGTGCGTTGGTTTGTTGACGGATTGGCCGTTATATTTATGTGCGGATGTATAGCAACAAGATTGAAATGAAGCTATTAGATGGTATCCAAATTCAATATTACCATAGATTTTTCATAAATTACAACTGTTGTGCTGAAGCATCGATATCCTTCTTTTTGGGCCTCTGCTGTGTTGGTATCTATGATACATAATAGTATAATATTCTCCAATTTGAGTCAAAGCTTCACGAATTTACTCTTGGGCATCTTCCCAAAAGTCATCGTACAATTATATTTTATGGACAATTATAAAGATAGTCTTTCACCTTTACACCATCAATGTGGAATATGAGTGTGCACCTAACAATCCTCCTCTCAAACCTAGGACGGTCATCTTAACTCGGACCTTGATCTACACGGAGAACATCCCACACCCTAGACACCCTTAGCATCATCAAGTCTTGATAACATCCTCTTAACTGACACACAACGTGTCTCCCCAAGAGTCTATATGTCCTTTGCATCCAATATAACCTTAGATTGGGTCCGTATCCAGTGCCTAGAGCGCGCGCCACACCAGGCCGTCTTCAAACTTCTAATGGACCACTTTTGTTACCTCCATCAAGACTCAGCCCACCTCCTCGGATAACTGACAGTCTTCTCTTGGACGACATGTCTCATCCCCGTTAGACCCATGTCACCATTCGCGAACATATAAGCTCTCCTCCGAGCTATAGGAGTTCCACGCCTTATAGTGTACACCACCTTCCAAGTCTTAACTCAATGCTTCTTCCTTTGTCGAGCCCAAGTCGACCTTGGACTCTGATTTGATACCACTTGTTGTGCGGAAGCATCGATACCCCTCTTGTTAGGCCTCTATTGCGTCGGTGTTCACGGTGAATAATAGTACGATATTATCCGTTTTAGGTCGAGCCCTCACGGATTTACTCTTGGGTTGAGCATCCGCAAAGGTGAGGCTCCCCATATTTTCTCTCTCTCTCTTTTTTTTTTTTTTATTATTCATCCACCTCATTTTCCACTAACTTTTCCATTTACCCTTCTCAATTCATATCTACATCTATGCAACAATGGGATTTCCCAACAATATTAATTTACACCCAAAAATTTGGGAGCCTCCTCAAAACCAACACAAAATGTCTTGCTTTTTCTTTGAGAACCTTCCCTACAAATAGAGGAGCCCCATTTATTGGTAAGCTGTGTGCAATAATGGGGTTTCCAATTTGGGGAGAGATAAGGTATATGGGGAGGTTAGTTCCCTACCTTTTGCGGATGCTCTAAAAGACCTAGCTCGTACTACTATATTTTTTGGACACTTATAAAGATAATCTTTCACCTTTACACCACCGATGTGGGAGATGATTTTGCACCCTAACAACAACAACAACAACAAAGCCTTAATCACAACATAGGTTAGGGTCGGCTAATATAAATCATCGCCTGAATCCATATAGGTTTGAATTCGCCAATACGGTTAAAGATAAATTAGCAAAGGAAAAGAAAATAGATAAATGGTAACTAAAACAATTGTGTTAAACAAAAATAAAAATAAGAAAAGCGTTCAAGATTTTTACTCAATATAGTGCAAATTACCTTATATTTTTATTTTCCTTTTAACTTTTTTTTAATTTATAATCCCCATCCAAAATACACCTAAAACATAAGAAAGGTGAACAAATAAAGGGAAAGTAGGGAGTAACAATTAAAATAAGGGTAATGTTATGTATGGAGTATTTCATTTTTTAAGTAAAACTCAACCATTTGTAACATGTTTGGAAGAGTTTACTTTGATTCAGATTTTCCAAACTGTCAGCTTATTAGCTAAGTAAGCTTTCAAGATATCAAACCGTCTTTACCAGGGGCGGATCTAGCCTTTGGGCTATATGGGCTATAGCCCTATATGAATTTGGGAATAAATAAATTTTGCTTTCAGTTTTTGCATAACATTAAGGTAGTAGAGGTGGTTTGGAAACTCTCTAATAGAGTATCTTAACTTGTAGAATGGCGGGGGTTCAAACCCCTTTCACATCATTTTTTTTCAAGACTTCCATATTAAAGTTTAATGATGCGACTTTTATTTTTTAAAAGTATACTCACTCCGTAATTTATTAGTCGATAATTTAACCAAAATTACTCCGTCTTATTCTTCTTGTACAGAGGGTTCTCCCACCCAAGTCTCCATAAATAAAAGTATACTCTGTAATATATTAGTCGATAATTTAACCAAAATTATTCCGTCTTATTCTTGTGTTCTTTGAGAGGACCGTTCTCCTTACACCCAAGTCTTTACAATATTCCATTGGCGGATTGCCTTTAGGTGTAAGAAGGATGGTTCTACTGAAAGGACACAAGAATTTTTCCTCATTGTAATATTTCCGTAAAACAAAACATTCTCTGGAAATCGAAAGGTACTTATAATTATTTAAATATTTTACTCGCATACAAATTCAACATATTATCATTTTCGTCTTATAAGTTATAAATATAGGTTCCACACACTTTCGAACCTAAAAATTTTTTTGTTTCTACAATTTCGAAATTTAGCCCGACATAACTTCAAATCCTGGCTCCGCCCCTGGTCTTTACGCACCACCAATCCCCTACCCTAACCCTGGCCGCGGAGATCATAAAGCCCCACATCTGGACTAATGATCTAGCTTTATTTAAGGAAATTTAACCGTTACAATGGTAGATTTTAAACTCTCTTTTGCAACCAATTTTAGATAAAGACACTTTAAATACGTAATTGCTAAATCCCGCGCATCGTTTTACTATATCCTACGCATTTTTCCTCTATAATCCATTTCTACCCTTACTCTTAAAAAAAAAAATTTAAAAAAAGGGAAAAAAGCTAAACTTCGGGCCTCTTTCACCGACCCCCTCACCCGCACCAGTCACCATCCTGACCACCCTCCCCCTAGCGGTCAACCCTATTCCCTGTGCTCGTCCCATCGCCATCGAGTCGTCGACCGCACCCGCCCTCGAGTTCTGCAGCGCATCTATCCAACTGCCTCTTCAATTTCCGCGCGTCGAGCCCATATTCTATGCCCTCGAGTCATCCATGGTGGTTTGTGGACCCAACTGTCGTCGAATCCGCACCCGTCCCCAGTCGACCCAATTCCCCTCCTCATTTTCCGCGCATCGAACGGTGGTGATATACGGCCTCGAGTAGTCGCTAGTGGTCTATGGCTCGAAGTAATCGTCGTCGATGGATGTCATGTAGGCTTGCACTACCGTCGGTGGCCTCTGGGACCGCGGCTGCCGGTGGCGTGGGTTTCGTCCTTGTGTTGTTGCCGTCGCATAATGTTTTCCCCGCTCTCTATTCTAAATTATTTTAGGGTTGGGTGGTTGAAATAAGAGGGGTAAAGTTGGGAAAGACGGAAAATTAGCGCGGTATTGAGTAAAATGTTGCGCGGGATTTAGCAAGTCCACTATTTTTCACTCTTAGAGTCGATAGTCGTCGGTACATCCTAATTATGAGTTTGTGATTAAAACTCATAACCACTTAGATCATTAGTAAGAGGTAGTCCTAACTTAACCAGTAACCAGAGGTTTCGTGTTCGAGCCCTGGAAATACAGCAATGTTAAAACTTACGAGGAAAAATTTTACTGCTCTAATAATCCTACCTAGCTCAAATTCTTATTAAATCGGATGGTCTACCCAAAAAAACAGCAGTTGATCTTGCTTGTGACAGACACTATCCGTCACAAGTTGAAGACGGATAATGACATCTCACAATAAGGCAAGGGGGGGGGGGGATGGGGGATGGGGGATGGAGCACCCCATGGGTAGTACCACTTCCACATTGTGAGAGAGACACTATCCATTTTCAGCTTGTGACGGATAGTACCCGTTATCAATGAGATTTTGTGAAAAAAAAGTCGGGACGTCCTAATTATGAGCTAGTGATTTAAAACAATCTTCAGTAGACGTTGATAGAGGGGCACCCCATGGGTAGCACCAATTGCACATTGTGATAGGGACACTATCCATTTTCAGCTTGTGACGGATAGTACCCGTTATCAATGAAATTTTGTGAAAAAACAATCGGGATAATTATGAGCTAGTGATTAAAAACAATCTTCAGAAGACGTTGATAGGTAAAAGTGGTTGCCAAAGAAAGGCCAAAAGTCTAACTTGTGGTGTTAAATTCCTAAAGCGCTTAATTGGGCCGTCTTAACGTAGGTCTGTAATTAAGACTATACCCAGATCAGGGGCGATTCTAGGATTCAGTAGACGGTGGGTGCGAAAAATTAACGAAATTACGGAAGTTGCGGAAATATGTTTATATCTAACATAATAATTTCTTGTGTGATTGAGAAAAATATACACAACACAAATGGTAAAAAAAAAAAAAAACATTGAATAAAAAATGTTCACTAGAAGTATTGAACCCATGACCTTGAACAAGGAAAAACTACACACAATCACTAGACCAACATAATTAATATGTCTCTTAATTACACAAAATTATACTTATTTTTTAACAAAGGGGATGCGGGTGCATCCCCTGCACCCCCTCCATAATCGCCACTGACCCAGATACACTTGACTTCAAGCTTATTAGAACTGAGTAAGAATTTTCTTTTTTTCTTTTTTCTTCTTTTAGAATTTTTTTATTGAAAAAGACTAATTCATTAATAATACGCAAAACGACACTTATAAAGAATGTGTAAAATCGGAAACAGATCGAAAAGAAGTCAAAGAATAAATTTCTCTTGTAAAACTAAGGATACACCTTGACATGACAATTCAGCTCGACCCCATATTGCTATCTTCATGCAGCTTTTGAGGGGATCCGTCGTTTGATATGTAAGAGAGTATTTACCTATTAATGGCACCAAACATTGTTGATGATAAACTTGTATCCATTGGAGAGATGTTTGACGAACCACCAACGAATTACTCTTACCTGTGACTCCAATAAAACTAAACACTAGGAAGATATAAAGAACAGAAAAAACTTCAAAAATAGAGATTGAAACACAAATCTCACCAAAAGGCCGAGAGACACTTATCGATCAAATGATAAATTTTCATGCTAATGAAAGTACCCGATACGCAACTTGTAGCTTCATGATCAATACGTACGTAGTTGTAGACTAGTATAGATCTCGTGCTATTACACGGTTTTCTAGATTATACTGTTAGAGAACTTAACTATATATTACGAGTAATATTTAACTGAATTTTGAATTTATCGTTAACATGTACAATTGTTAACATGTACAGTAGTATTAAGAGATAGAATAGAGAAAATTTGACAATCAATTGTCAGTTTAACTAAACTGAAACTATTTTTGTGAAAAAGTTATTTATATAAACAAAAGGATTGTTGGTGTAACTGAAACAACTTATAATTCATTTTTATCCATATAAAACCTTGCAATGAAGCATATGACTATTATTGTAATTTTTATTATGGTACAGACTAAAGAGTAACAAATATAAAAAAATTTAAAAAGTATGGAATACACACAAATTTAACAATATGAATACATGCTACTTTAATAATGTGAGTAATATATTTATGAGAATACACGCTCACCCCGCTAAAGAAGGAAAATTCGAAGTACTTAGCTAAATTTTCAGACTTTTTTTAATTTTACCTTACGAAATCACTCGTTCACTCATACTGAATTTTTTCGCACCTCATAACGGGAAATCTCGGCTCGGCACTGCTCTTAGGTCATGTTTACTTTTACTAGCCAATGACAAATTTAAACAATTTAGAAGAAGAGCCACGGTTTGAGTTTAGTGGTGTGACGTGAGTACGTGACACGCACCACCGCGATTGTCCCTATGATTTTGAGGGCCCTGTGTTAGGTTTTATAATGGGCCTCCATGTTATAGTTGTTTTGAGATTTAGAAGATACTGATTAATTATTCGAAATGTAATAGAGATAATAAATGTAACTATGGCACTGTTATTTAATAACAAAAAAATTGCGTGCGACTGTGCGAGAGAGCATAATAAAAGAAGGTCTTTTGTAAAACGGTTTTATAATCCACATGATATAAAACCGCATTCTGTTTACCTAAATAGTCTCATAATTGGTAACTACCTTTACACGGGTAGTTAAGTAAAATAGATTTGGTGAGACAATGTTAGCGATTTTACCCATCAAGGCCCTCCCAGGTTTAGGTGGTCCTTAGACTACTACACTTCTCATTCCATAAATAACCCCAGTTACAAGACAATACAGCCAATATGAACGTACCAACCAAAGTCTATCTCTCCATTTTCCATGGATAAGAGTCGATAGTTTAATGATAGAGTCTCTTAGGTGAGGGTTTAACTCCCATCAATAACCCAAACCAAAGTAAATGTAACACCCCCATTTATCCAGGAGTCTTTAGCAAGACTTTCTCAGATAAGTAGGGCAGTTACCATCTAGGTTGCCCGAGGTAGTACATAACAAAGACAACGTACAATAAAAGAGTACTTTAAAAGTTTACTACATCAATATAATCAAACTGTCTTAAACTATCTTACAAAATTCCAAACCAATAACTGAAAGACTACTTAATATTACAGCGGAAGTCTTTAATAACAACTGAATTTAACCTACACCAACTAAGTGATTAACACTATCAATGTTACTCGGCCTCCTTTAGTGTCACGCCCCTGGTCCCGATTTGCCATCCACAGATACATCACACAACTAAACACCTGCAAGACTCGCTACTCCCCATTTGCCAGAAATATCAAATGATTCATCACAGAATTTATAAAAGATTTTGACATACAAATGTACACAAGTCAGCCAAAGGTTGAGTAAAGACAGTCTAAGACAACATAGTTACAGAAATACAATTACATTCATAACATATAGTATAAGGTTTTGATAATTGATTGAATTTCATTGATGAGAATTACAACGTATATATAGTGAGTACATGAGACGATATTAACCTAGATACAAAGCTTGGAGAATACTTAAAAGATATTAACAAAGATATACACAAAATATAGTTTCTATAATAAAAGATATGAAGCTTAGGTGGGAATATACGATGAGTCTTTAGCAACGATTGCGGGCTTCGGAATATGGACATTATTAGTCTTAATATGCTCCCGCAAGATGGACGGTCGGAGAGTAAGTCCAATCTTGGATGCGATAGAAAAGAAACGATCTTTAGCAAGCGGTTTAGTTAACGTGTCAGCGAGCTGGTCATCACCATTGATGTGCTGAATGCGAACAGTACCCAAGTTGACCTGCTCTCGAACAAAGTGAAACGAGATAGCGAGATGCTTCATTCGGGAATGAAATACGGGATTGGCGGAGTAATTCGTTGCTCCCAAGTTGTCACAAAATATGACAGGGGGAGAGGGAGTCTTGATAGGCATATCAAGCTCGGACAAAAGAGCCTTTAGCCATAATACTTCGGATGTGGCATTGGCAACGGCACGGAATTCGGCTTCGGTGGAGGAACATGAGAGAGCTTTCTGTTTCTTAGATGACCACGAAATGGGGTTGGCACCAAGGAAGACAATATAACCATTAGTGGAGACATAATCGTCCTTGTCGCCACCCCAATCCGCGTCACAATAAGCATGTAGGTTGAAGGGAGTGTGACGCGATAGGTGGATACCGTAATGGATGGTGCCATTCAAGTAGCGTAGTAGTCGTTTGAGGGCTGTCCAGTGGATGATAGTGGGATGATTTAGGTATTGGGCAAGTTTATTGACGGAAAAGGCTATGTCAGGGCGAGTAAATGAGAGGTATTGGAGGCTGCCTAGAATGGCACGATAGGCTGTTTCATCGTGGACGGGTTCATTTAAGTGGCGAGTAAGACGCGGGTGAGTTAACATAGGTGTCGGTGTCGACTTGGAATCAGTCATGTTGTATTTAAGTAGGAGGTCAGAGAGGTACTTAGATTGGTTGAGGTGAAGTCCGTGTTTTGTGGGGGTTACTTCTACGCCAAGGAAATATGATAAAGGGCCAAGGTCCTTGAGGGAGAAGCGACGGGAGATGGCGGTGATAAAGGTCGTTATATCAGTCGTGGTTGGGCCCGTGACGATTATATCGTCAACATAAATTAAAACATATAAAGTAACAGAATTTCGTCTTAAGATAAAAAGCGAAGAGTCGGATATAGAGTTCTTAAAACCGTAGGACAGTAAATAGTTTTTAAGTTCGGTAAACCAGGCTCGTGGAGCCTGTTTCAATCCATAAATGGCTTTGTGTAATTTGCAGACATGAGTCGAATGATCAGAGTGCACAAAACCTGGAGGTTGTACCATAAAGACGGTGTCGGTCAACGTACCTTGTAAAAATGCGTTATTGACGTCAAGTTGACGTAATAACCAGCCTTGAGTAACGGCAATGGAGAGCAATAAACGTACCGTAGTAGGCTTAATGACGGGGCTAAATGTTTCAGAATAATCAATACCGGGGCGTTGATGAAAACCTTTCGCGACGAGACGTGCCTTATGTTGTTTGAGACTACCGTCGGGATTGTACTTTAGGCGAAAAACCCATTTACAGCCGATTACATTGGTGTTGGGAGGGGGTGGAACCAATGACCAGGTAGCGTTTTTGGTAAGGGCATCATATTCGGATTGCATTGCAGCCCGCCATAGGGGATCAAGGAGTGCTTGTTTTACTGTGGTAGGGGTGCTGTAAGTGGGGGAGAGAGTGGCTATTTTGGCGTAGCGAGGATTGGGTTTGACGATATTGTGAGAAAGGCGAGTGGAGGGGCGTGGTGGGGGCGGTGGGGGAGGAGGTGGAGGAGGGGTGGATGCGGGTGTGGCTGTTTGGACGGTTGTGGGTGAAGTCGTGGGAGGTGGGGTGTGGATGGGAGTGGTAACGGGAGTGGCAGGGGAGGTGTCGTGGGCAGGGGAGGTGTCGTGGGCAGGGGAGTTGGTACCAGGGGTCGTGGGTGTGATGGATGGGGACGGGGAGGGATCAACACGGGAGGAGTGCAGGAGGGGTAAGGTGAACGAGCACCAGGCACTAGGATCGATAGACGGAGGAGAGTTTTTGAGTTGAAGAAGTTGTTTGTAAGGGAAAGTGTCTTCAATGAAACGAACATGACGAGATGTATATATACGATTAGTAATTGGGTCAAGGCAGAAGTAAGCACTTTGTGTCGTGGAATAACCAAGAAATATGCATTGAGCAGAACGGGGTTGTAGTTTGTGAGAGGTATAGGGTCGTAACCACGGAAAGCAAAGGCATCCGAAGTTATGTAGCTTTTGCAGGTTCGGTTCTCGTTTGAATAGGAGAGTATAGGGCGTGTTTTTGTTAAGTGTATCGGTTGGTAGTCGATTAATTAAGTGAACAGCAGTGGCGAAGGCATGAGGCCATAAAGAGAGAGGGAGATGTGCGTGTGTAAGAAGCGATAAACCGGTCTCAACTATGTGGCGATGACGCCGTTCAGCAAAACCATTGTGTTCGGGAGTGTGTGGCGGAGTCGTGAGATGCGTGATACCAGTGAGATGAAGTTGTGGTGTCATTGTTTTAAATTCTCCGCCATTATCGGAGTAAAATTGGCGAATGGGACGGTTGAAGAATTTTTCAACAATAGCTCGGAATTTAATAAATGTGTCGTGAGTATCTGATTTCCTTTTGAGAGGATAGAACCATACATAATGAGTAAAGTGATCAACGAAGATTAAATAATATTTGTAATTATCAGCAGAGATGACGGGGGAGGTCCAAACATCGGAAAACACGAGATCAAGAGGGGCAGTAGAAGTCATAGACGTTTGATGAAATGCAAGTTTGTGACTTTTATTTAAATAGCAGGAAATACATGGTGCAAAATTAGAAATACGAAGCTGATATTTGGAATTTAAAAAACGAAGCGTTTGGTCGGATGGATGGCCAAGACGGTGATGCCAAGAAGACGGTTGAGAGACGGCAAGATGCGCTTGAGGTCGTGGTGGGTGCCATTGATACGTTCCATCTACAAGATTACCTTGAAGAAGGACCGCTCCGGTCGGAATCGCCTTTACACAAAAAGAGTCGGATGAGAAAATGGCAAAGGCAGAATTATCAATGCAAAATTGCGAAATAGATAGCAGATTACGAGATATATTAGGAACTACAAGAACATTATTAAATTTAAGAGAGGAGGATTGAGAGGGTAAAAGAAAAGAACCAGTGTGCGTTATGTGAAGCGGAGAACCGTCGCCGATGAATAAATCATCAGGACCATCATACGGAGTATGGAGAGAAAGCGTGTTGAGGTCGTTTGTGATATGGTGAGAGGCTCCCGTGTCAACTACCCATGGTTTTTGGTCTGTGACGGGTGTGTGAGTGGCGGTGTGGGCCTGGGGTTGTGGGACACGAGGCTGACGTGTGGGGAAGACCACATCGGGATACTGGGAGGCAAGTAAGCGGCAGGCAGAGGCGACATGGCCAACGGTGTCACAAAAGTGACAACGTCCTTTATAAGGTTTAGGGGAGGCAGGGGTAGCATTTCGAGAGTTCGATTGGTAATTATTCGATTGGTAGTTGGTCGACTGGTGGTTAGGTTTAGGGGTGTAGGATTGACGGTTGTTATAATTGGAGCGATTATTGTTGTAATTGGGTCGATATGTAGCTGCGTTGGCAGAAGGGGCAAAGTCGGTGGTGGGTTGGGCAGGGGAAGCAAGTTTCAGACGGAGTTCATGTTGAATTAGTTTCTCGTGTAGTGCATCAAAGGAGATAGGCGTGTCTCGTGCGCGAACGGCATCAATAACGGAGTGGTAAAGTTTGTAATCGAGGCCATTGAGGATTTTGGCAGTGATATCATCTTCGTCCATGGGACGCTCGAGTTGGGCAAGGTCATCGGTGCAGCCTTTAATGGCTGTCATATATTCGGTGATAGTCATGTCGGATGTGTGGGTAATACTCTCAAGACGGTCTTTGATTTGCATTCGATGACCGCGAGAAGAGTTGGCAAAGTTGCGGGATAGGGTCGTCCATGCGGCGTGAGAGGTCTCATCATTGACGATAAGAGCAGCCACAGGAGAGGAGAGAGTTCCAGCAAGGGCACCAAGGATTAGTTGATCCTGACGGTACCATGTGGAATAAGCCGGGTTAGGTTTGACAGTGGTTGTGGTGTCGGGTGCAACGGGTTCGACTTTTAGAGTCTGAGGAGGAGCGGGGTTAGTGCCATCAACATACGAGAAAAGTTCAAGTCCGTTCAGAATTGCACGGATTTGAAATCTCCATTGCCGGTACGAGATGGTGTCTTTCAATTGTGTGCAATTGGTGAAGGTGACAACAGTCAGCGGGTGGGAAGGCTCGGCAGAGTTTGTGAGTTGAAGCGAGGTTGGAGACATGATTGAGCGGGGTTGATAGGTGACGTGAGGTCGGCTATGTGAGGATCGATTGAACTGGCTGATACCATATAAGGTTTTGATAATTGATTGAATTTCATTGATGAGAATTACAACGTATATATAGTGAGTACATGAGACGATATTAACCTAGATACAAAGCTTGGAGAATACTTAAAAGATATTAACAAAGATATACACAAAATATAGTTTCTATAATAAAAGATATGAAGCTTAGGTGGGAATATACGATGAGTCTTTAGCAACGATTGCGGGCTTCGGAATATGGACATTATTAGTCTTAATATATAGGACCAACATTATACATTGTACTACGAATGTTCTTTGTACTACCAATGCTATTAGTACCACCGATGCAACTCGTACCACCAATGATATTTTTACCACCGATGCAACTCGTACCACCAATGCTATTCGTACCACTGATGCAAAAACACAATCACCACACAAACTCCATCACCCTGGTCACCCTTCTAACTCCATAAATCGTTTCACACATACATTAACACTTACATACATAGCTCCATACAATACAACAACACCCAATAGTAATATGATAACACAATTATTGCATTAATGTAAACAGAGTTGGGTAGGACAAATCCCTACCTTTTCGCTAATCTTCATGTGCCAACACACACACAAGTTGATTAATAACAATCTTCTACAATTCATATGATCACTACATAATTCGTGAAATCTTATCGATTATACTAGTTTACCCGCAATCCCAAATCTAGAGTTTGTCTTAAATCAATCTAACAAGATGAATTAAACGTCCACTGTGTAAATCAATAAAATGAAGAGCGAATCAGACATTTACAACAAAGAAAGACTTGATTTTGCTTTGCAAATAAGAAATTAAAACTCTAATTTGATTTGAACAATAGATTTTCTCTTTAATCTCTCTAAACAATTTAGTGAGTTTTCGTGTGAAAACTTGTAAGATGATCAAAAGGGTTTTAAAACTAATAATAATAATAATAATAATAATAATAATAATAATAATAATAATAATAATAATAATAATAATAATAATAATAATAATAATAATAATAATAATAATAATAATAATAATAATAATAATGAAATGTTGCTGAAATAAGGAAAACACGCACTATGCTGAAAAACAAGGTTGTGCGATCTAGCAACAACACCTTGATCGATCGAGCATACCTTTACTCAATCGAGTTCCTAACTGCTCGGTTGAGTTGAGCACTCAAAACACATCAAGGATTTTTCTAATCAACTTTTGACTTGAGTTTTGGGGTTGCTCAATCAAGCAACTACCCTATGCTCGACCGAGCACCCTCTAAAAATGATGGATATATTACAGTAAACCTCAAGTCAACCCATTACCATCCTAATTAACCCAAAATTCACGGATAGACTCAAAGGCAAGGTGGTGTCAAACAAGGGTCAATGAGGAACACCTTAACCAAAAACCCACAATCCACAAATCCACAACTTGTTATTATAGACTTTACTACAAAATTGCCCATAATAAGACTCGAACCTTATTTAAGGGTACTACTCGCTAATTATAGTTATGAAATTAAAAAAAAAAGATATGCTAAATTCAACACGTGATTGTGCAATTTATATGCTAAATTCAACACTTCCAACACATTTTTCCGTCTCTATTCCGATTCTGCTGATATGTGCAATTTATATAGTCTTTTTAGCCTTTTATTGCACGCATTTCTATGCTTTTTTGGATCGTTATGTATTGCAAAATGCCCCGAATTGGCTACTTTGGTTTGTTTTGCCTTTATTGCAGAAATGGACCTGAAATAAAGTAGTGAAACCGCGCCATTATTCGTCCCATTTAGCATGCATTGTAAGGAGACAGAAGTATTAGAGGAAGAGTTATGCCTCGGGGTGTGTGAAGGAAGTCATTTGAAGCTGCAAAAGACGATTTGAAGCTGTTGCGTGGAATATCCACTCGATCGAGGGAATTATAGGTCGATCGAGTGGTTTGGCTGGAGCAGATGGTCGATCGAGTGGTTTTGCTTATTTGATCGAAATGGAGTTTATAGGAGTTACTCGATCGAGAACCCGATCTGCTCGATCGGGTAAAATTGTTGGAGAAGACCTCGATCGAGTGGTTTGAAATCACTCGATCGAGAGATTTACTAGCTTTCACGGGTTGACTTAATCCGTGATAGGTTTAATTTTGTTAATTTTCGCTCCCCTATATAAGGGAGTCGAGATTAGATTAATAAACACTTCTTACTTCTTGCTTTACCTTTGAACACTTCTCTTAATTACTTTTTACTGCTTAATCTCTCAAACCTTTTGCTTTGCTTTGTGGACTGATCTTTACGCCGGATTCTTATTGATTGTAATTACTCTTTCTTCTTTAATCTTAATCCTTATTTCTACTTTACTTTCGTATTCTCTTATTATTACCTTGTTATTGCTTAATTAATGCTTGTTTGTTATTCTTATATCATGCCTTTCATTAGCATATTGTCTGTTGTTATTGTTAATCGCATTAAGAACATGAGTAGCTAATTATCTCTGTGTTAGGACTAAGGAATTTCATGGTAGAATTGTGACGATGTAGCGAATAGGCTAGATAATTTACATGTGAGAATCTGTCCCCATAGCAATATAACCGTAACACCAATTTAGTTGAGTGCACGCTTATAAATTACATTAATCTGGTTAACATTGTTCCTGGATCGGAAGATAAGAATAAAAAGACCTGCAATGAACAGTAGACTACCCTAATGAGGACGGAAGTTAAGTTAGTGTAATTCTAGGGTGGATAGCGGACCGGAAGGACCTTTCCCATGCCCTTCTCACAGTAGATTGTCTAGGCTATTTGCAGCTAAGTCGATAGACTACCATGGTGAACCGAAATCCTGACATACTTTCTCTTAGTTGATCATTCTTATCATATTTTATCGCCTTAATTACTCTTACTTTATTTCTCTTGCCTTTAAGCCTTCAGTAGTTTAGAAAATCATATTCAAAACCCCCATTTGTGACCTAGATAGACGGATTACGGATAGATATCTTGTCTCCCTATGGAGATCGAGCCTACTTATCACTAGCTTCTGTTAGTTTTATTTAGGTTTTATTTTTGATACAGAAACGACCGTATCAAATTTTGGCGTCATTGCCGGGGAGGTAATAGCCCTATCTGTCTTGTTGTTTCCTTTATCTTTATCCGTCTCAGGGAATTTTTATTCCTTGAGACAGTTCTCACCTATTTCTTTCAGTGTTGTGTATGCCCAGGTCAAACAGGTCAGAATTAGTTCCTGCTGATCCTGAGCCAGAGAGATCTTTACGGCATAGACTCAGATTGCAAAGAGAGATTCGAAAGGAAGACTTGAGTACTTTCGAACCCGAGCTACAACACTTTTTATTTGCAGAAGACCCGTCTTATGAAGAAGACAATTTTATTTCTGCTATCAAGCCAGTAAAGATGCCTAATATAGCGAGTCAGTCAGAGCCCACAACTGCCTCGATTCCAAAGAGTTTCAAGCTTGCGATAGAGGATGGTAATACTTTCGATATTAGACCGTCCTACATTAATTGGTCGAAACGAACTTGTTTCGAGGTGTGGCGGGTGAAGATCCGCGTAAACATATGGAATTCTTTACTGACTATTGCTCTACCATTCCTGCTACTAAGGGAGTGACTCAAGACAAGATAAAGGAAGTCTTATTTCCTTTTTCATTGATTGACGGAGCCAGGGAGTGGCTCACAGATCTTGATCGCGCTGCAGCCAGTATCACCAACTGGGATACTCTTGCACTTGCCTTTTATAAAAGGTACTTTCCTCCACAATATACTAATCAACTGAGAGGAAAGATTACGAGTTTCAAACAGGCACCTGATGAGAATTTTTACGAGGCTTGGTATCGGTTCAAGAAGCTAGTGAGGTCCCTTCTTCACTATGAATTTGATCAGTGGTTTTTATGCAACTAGCTCTACAATAGGTTGTATGATGACCACCGTGCTCGTATTTAAATGAGCTCATGAACTCGAGGGTCAGGAAGGCATACGAATGCTTTCGTAAGCGATAAAGGCCGGTGAACCCCAATGTCTCAAAGATGTGTCGAACATCAGTCTCAATACCCAGATCATCTAAGAGGGTCGTGTCAACACAGCGGGTCGGTCTCATCTTACGGGACCGTAAAGCCACAAAATTCTTTCTTTGGTTGTAATCCACGAATACCACATATGGGTATTCGGGTACAGCAGGGACTACCGGTACACTCCCCTCCCCAGTTTCGGGATCAGAAGCTCTACCCCTCTTACTCTGTCTGGTCCCTAAGTTCAGTCTCGGCATCTGTTTCAGCATGCAATTTAAATATACCACCACATATACACCAAAACGTACAAAGCATACATGTTTGATCATAAAAGAATCATCTAAGTACACACTATCACCAACAATTCTAAAATTACAAGTAAAATTTCCAATTCTTATAGCTCAGACGGTCTATACAGCTGTAAATATTTTGATATATTTAACATGAATTAACTTAACCACTACTACCTTTAGGACTCAAACCTTCAAAACATATTCATATACAACCCAAGTTTGCAATAACATGAAACGAATTTCAGTTTTGGGCACTTTTAAAACAGAGTTTTAAGACAAATTTTGGGGTGAAAATCACAAAAATTAACTCCATACATGATATATACAACATACATTACTCAATTTTCATCCTTTTATATGCAATAGATAATCAAAAATTAATTCAATTTCATCAAACCCTAAAATTTCTAGTCATAAAACCCCCTTTTTGATTCGATTTTTGGCACAACTAACATCAATAATCAACAAATTGAAGCAACTAGAGCATATGACAACGATTACAAATAGGATTTGGCACATATAAATCGATTTTCCAACAATTTTTTTAACATCCTATATGATTCTAACCAATTGAAAACATCAAATTAAAGGGAGCATTCATACCTTGATCAATTAAGAAGTAAGAAGAACAAATTCAAGCAAGAAAACCACCAAATTGAAGCACCACAATCACAAGAATCAAAGAGTTTGAGAGGGATTTGGGGATTAGGGTTGGCGAAATTAAGGGAAAGAATGAGAAGAATGAACAAAGAAAGGGTTTATGGACCCGCTACTCTCCGGGTACTGTAGCCCTTACTCGATCGAGTAAGTACGGTACTCAATCGAGTGGCCTCTACTCGATCGAGTTGAAGTTACTCGGTCGAGTTTCAGTTGGCAGTTTCGAGATTATAACTTCCTAACTAGATCGAATGAGGTCTACTCGGTCTAGTAGGCACTCATACTCGGTCAAGCAAGTCTAGGTACACGGTCGGAAGTACAAGATCAAGAACAAGGTCAAAGTTACGGGTTTAAGTGACGGTTCCTGCAAAACAACAATGTGTGTAGATTCCAAAATAAATTCTGGAATCGTCACAGATTATTACATCCATTCGTGACGTATTACTACTACGCAATTACAACATATCACTTTTGCGATCATATTACTTCATTCCATGACATTCATTACGCAACTAATTAACTATACTATTAGCCTTCTCATACATACATGCAACATATTATTTCCCTTCCAACTATGCAATTATAATTCCAATAACAGCTCCAACTAACAGCTATACTACTCGAAACTTTCATCCAACATCATACCATTATTTATCACCCAAGCTTTATAATACTCTAATCTTGTCACATCAATTAACAAATACTCACTCAAACGAATCGTCACACTGCGGAAGCGTTAAGTTATACACCTATTACATCCAATCCAAATACTATTTTGATTCGCATTACGGTGACTCAAAACTTATTAATTATCATTATCATCACATACAAGACTCGCAAGCTCTTAATATCAACTACTATTACCAACTATTTGGAGCAACCCCTGCCATCACCTCATCGCACACATCGTCACGTAACACAAGGGTTTCACTATTTCCATTACTTTCATACCCATACATACTCGACCACATACGCACACAGTTCCTCATCACAATTGCACATACTAGCATCTGTAAGGACTTCCATCACAAACATTTCTAATACTACCATTAAACACATTAAGCACAGAATTCCCGATTTAACGTCCCATAACTAGTGACTGGCTTAAGCATAATGGGGCCATGATTTTGAAATGAGGGCGCCTACTCACCCAAAATCTAGCATCAGCTGGGACTCCCAATATACAAACACCAGGTTCATTTTATTAGACTCACTACGTTCATTAGGCTCATTTGTTACAGGTTCCAAAATAGTCGCTCTGATACCACTTTGTGACACCCCCATATACCAAGGAGCCTTAATAAGACCTTCGCTAGCATATAAGGACATCACCATCTCGGTTGCCCGAGGAAAGTAATCATCAAAAGTCGATAAAAGAACATTTATAATAACTTTACAAGTGATTTAACCTAAACTACTAATATAAAAGATACATCTCATCACTACTATGCACTACTACTGACATGACTCGTGAAGACTCATCCCGGTAAGACTCCTGCTAGCATCCAAGACATCACCTGCTAAGACTGTCTGCTCACCATAAGGGATCACGGCAGACACAACAGAGACAAACAAGAAACAACCACAAAAGGTCAGTAACCGAGGTAAGACACAATATCAACTGCTAACAGAAAGCAACATAACCAACATACACATAAGTCACAACCACTCCAGCCTATCACTGTCACCGACTTTCCACTGGACCAACCCTGCCAGTGGGGGACCGCAACCGTGCCCACCTAAGCCCCGCTCATCATACTGAGCGATAACCCTGTCCCATTAATGTGCACACCTCCTTCCGTGGCGGGTTCCACGGAGGGCGAAACTAGGGCGTGAAGCCACTCCCGCAAGTGACTCCACTCAGCCGAGGACGTACCTCGAGAACCAAAGACAATCAATCACAATCAGCTGCACTACAACAACAACCAACGAAACAGCACAACACCATCCGATTACCATGACCAATCACAACGACACTACAATCAATACAACAACCGTCACACTAAACAACCAACAAATACTGAGTAGGCGAACCTACCTTTAGCCAATCGTAGCGATTCCTTGTTCAACCACATGACATCAACCAAGCAAGCAAAACCCCCTATACAAACAGCATAAACACCTACTACTACTACTACTACTACTACTACCACAACCCTACAAGGAACAACAACGACAAGACCGCTACCCGACTCAAGCAACCTATCCCCAAGGCACAAGCATCCTCATAGGCTCTCATGGAAGGAATTGAGGTGAAGGGAAGGAGGTGAGGCGACATCTAGGTCTGAAGGAAGGAAGCGGAAATGATTTGCGATTCTATCAAAACACAATTATAAACCCTCGTTGTAAAGACGCTACTCGATCGAGTAACTAACTTACTCGATCGAGTGGCCCCTACTCGATCGAGTACTCAAGCTACTCGATCGAGTGGCCCCTACTCTATCGAGTACCACTCATTCCCAAAGTCTATCAAGACACAAGACATGTTTTGCACGCATTCCTAAAGGCTATCACATGTCCCCAAGGTCGGTCAACGTTGGTCAACGGGTCCCTAAAGGACGGGTATTACAGTTTCAAAAAAGTTGATTATATAAGAGAGTTATTTATAATTTACTCAAAGAAATATTATCAATAATTATTTTATTAATCCGTATTAAATTTTAATGGAGCTAATTAAATAAAAATTTAACTGTTATAATCTCTAATACTTTCATCTAAAAACTCAACTACCCTAATTTCCTCATTAATTGATTAAATAGTAGGATGTCACTTTAGCTAACTCGTTCTTAATTCAAAATTTATGGAGTGTAGTAGTTGTTATACAGCTTATACTCGACTTTCGGCCTGCGACCTCGTTGCCGAACAATGCTAAATATAACTAATAATGTACCCATTTGCGTTGCTACATTATATTACTTCACCCCAACTAATTAACTGGCTGCCCGTTTCAATCGACGGTGCATGCTACTGAAAATGTTCCCATATAAATTTATTTGTTTTGACTTTTTTGTTCAAGGATTACTTCATCGCAACTAATTAGCTAATTAAGGCATTTACATAGTTACAGTCCTTACAGATGATTCCATTTTTGGCTTATAAGTCCTAATCCACTATAAGGTTTGAAACTGATTGATTGATTAATTGGTTTTTAATAAGTATAAGTTGACCAGACGGTAGCATTAGGGTTTGTGCGTTAGTTTGTTGACGGATCGGCCAATATATTTATGTGCTGATGTATACTTGAGCAACAACAATGAAATGGAGCTATTAGATGGTATCCAAATTCAATATTACTATAGATTTTTTGTAAATTAAAACTGTTGTGCGGAAGCATCAATATCCTTCTTCCTAGACCTCTACTATGTTGGTATCCATTATGCATAATAGTACGATATTATGCACTTTGAGCCAAACCTTCGATTTATTCTTGGCCTTCTTCCCAAAAGTCATCGTACTATTATATTTTATGGACAATTATAAAGATGTTCTTTCACTTTTACACCATCAATGTGGAACATGAGTGTGCACCCTAACAATCCTCTCCTCAAACCTAGGAGGGTCATCTTAACTCGGACCTTGATCTCCACGCAGAACATCCCACACCCTAGACACCCTTAGCATCATCAAGTCTTGATAACCTCCTCTTAACTAACACACAACGTGTCTCCCCAAGAGTCTATATGTCCCTTCCTGGACTCTTGTGCTACACTCGTGTACCAAACTCCTTTGCATCCAATATAATCTTAAACTGGGTCCGTATCTAGTGTCTCAGCGAGCCACTCCAAACCGTCTTCAAACTTATGATGGACCGCTTTTGTTGCCTCCATCAAGCCTATGCCCATCTCCTCGGATAACTGATAATCTTCTCTTGGACGACATGTCTGATCCCCGTGAGACCCATGTCGCCTTTCGCGAACATACAAGCTCTCCTCCGAGCTATAGGAGTTCCACGTCTTATAGTGTACACCACCTTATAAGTCTTAACTCAATGCTTCTTCTTGTGTCTATTTCTTGTGTCTAGCCCAAGTCCACTTTGGACTCTGATTTGATACCACTTGTGGTGCTGAAGCGTTGATACCCCTATTGTTGGACCTGTGCTGCGTCGTTGTCCACGATGAATAATAGTACGATATTGTCCATTTTAGGTCAAGCCCTCACGATTTTACTCTTGGGTTCCTTTCTAAAAAACCTTGTATTACTATATTTTCTGGACATTTATAAAGATGATTTTTCACTTTTACACCACTGATGTGGGACTTCGTTTTGCACCCTAACAACAACAACAAAGCCTTAATCACAATAACATAGGTTACGGTCGGCTAATATGAATCATTACCTGAATCCATATAGGTTCGCATTCGCCAATATGGTTAAAGATAAATTAACAAAGGAAAAGAAATAGATAAATGGTAACTAAAACAATTGTGTTCGTAAAAACGAAAATAAAAATAAGAAAAGCGTTCAAGATATTTACTCAATATAGTGCAAATTACCTTATATTTTTATTTTCCTTTTTCCTTTTTCTATATTTATAATCCTAATCCAAAATACCCCTAAAACATAAGAAAGGTGAACAAATAAAGGAAAAGTAGGAAGTCAAAATGTATATCTTGCTCTAACCCTTCCATTAATGATTCTTCGCGCCATGTCCTCCGCGACTATAACCACGCCCTGCTTGTTTCGGATAACTTCACCCTCCAACCTTGGATCAAATCTAATTGCACTTCGAGTAACAAATCTTGGATGACTCTTTTCTCCTTCCTCGTTTGGCGTCTCTGACTTAGGCGTAATGACCATGTCTTCTTTAGCCTTAGCCCTCCTATTGACTCCAATTAGGTCGGTCTATCTTCTTTCCTTGCCTCCCAATGGGGTGCTGGCCAAGGCTTTGGTACTAGCACCCTGCACCTTACCACTTCCACCCTCCATCACAACACCTCCACCAACCTTCCATCAATCGTGGCCAGCCCCCGTGTATTTCGCACTATCCCTGCCCGCAAACCCAAAACACACTCTACCAGCGTATGTTTTACCGCCAGCCTGCAAATCAAAACCACCCCACACTTGCTAACATTTCATACCCAAATAGTTGGGCCTTCCTCAGCTTAGTTGGTCTAAGATTAATGTTGACGCGCCTTTTTATCCCCCCTCCTCCCTTGTTGGTCCTGCGTGTGTTTCCCGCTCTCCCTCGGGTATGTGGATAAGGGGTTGGTCCTATAGAATTTTAACCTATAACCCTTTTATTTCCGAACTACTTGCGATTAGAAATGGCCTTGTTTTTGCAGTTCCTAACCATGAGAATTTATTATAAGTTCTGATTGCATGCTTGGTGTCAGTTTTAAGTAACTCGACCCATTGCGGGCCATATACTAACATCATTTTGGAGTGCAGGGATCGACTAAATGCCTCACCTTCAGCGACCCTTATCTTTGAGAAGTTGTCCACAAACCATGTTACAGACTTAATTTTCAAGTTTGCCTTGCATGACTCGAGTTCTAATGATGGTTCCTTTTGTTGGGATACTGTACCCTCATTTGTTTCAACTTTGTATAATTCGGATCTCGTTTATGTCTGTACTCCTTTATCTACGGATCCTCCTCCATAGCTTGTACTAAAACTCTTTCGGTTTGTTTAATATAATCGTTCTTCCTTGCCAAAAAAAAAGGGTAATGTTATGTGTGTAGTATTTCATTTTTAAGTAAAACACAACCATTTGTAACGTGTTTGGAAGAGTTTACTTTGATTTGGATTTTCCAAACTGTCAGTTTATTAGCCAAGTAAACTTTCAAGATATCAAACCGTCTTTACGCACCTCCAATATTCTACAGATGAGTAGTATTTTGGTTGCATTTTATCTCTCATTTATACCTTATTCCGACTCGATTTTGCATGCTTAATTGATTAAATAGCTCATTTGAATTACTAATTTATAATAATAATTAGTCGTATTAGTTAGATTAAAACGTTCCCATATATTTATTTGTTTTGACTTTTTTGTTCAAGGATTACTTCATCACAACTAATTAGCTTATTTAAGGCTTTTACATATTTATAAATGATTCCATTTTTGGTTTATAAGTCCTTAGCCACAATAGGGTTTGAAATTGATTGATTCACTATTGGCTTTTAATGAGTAATAATTGACCAGGTGGTAGCATTAGGGTTTGTGCGTTGGTTTGTTGACGGATTGGCCGTTATATTTATGTGCCGATGTATAGCTTTATCATTCATGCATCTCCTATTTTTTTTTTGTTATGCTTTCCTTTTTGAATCTAGTCTAGAGGCTTATAAAAAAAAATTCTATCTTTGACATCCTTGTTGACCTTACCTCGACTCTTACTCCGAGAAAGTTCGCCATAGCTCTTTGTTGGATAAGTTTAAATTCTTTTAGCGTGCTATGTATTTTTGATGTTGTTGTTTTACAAATTGTACAATTTCTAAACATTTCAAACCACCATTTTGGTTCCTTATTAAAATTTATATCACTTTTACAAAACTTTACCTATTTTAAAGGTTTGAAAATGAAAATTTGATTTAATTCTCTTTTGTTCTTTGAGTATAACTTCTTTTTATTGATTTTTAATTGCTAAGCCCAAATTACTTTCAATTTTGTTCAATTTCTAACTAACTTTTCTCCATTTATGATTTATTTGTCAAAGTTTAATATGATAATTTCAAGAATTTGACTCCTGTTCGAGTTTAACAGTGAATCATTTAATTTTCATTTGGTTTTACAAAAGAAAATTTGAGTAGATTGCCGTTTTCTTTTGGTTTTAACGTTGATCGGATGTTAGAACCCGTTATTAGAGACGTTTAATAACTTGTTCTACCCTTGTCGGCGAGAGATTTTTGTTTTAAATTTGTCTTTGACTTGGAAAGTTAGCGTTCTTGTGTGCACGACAAGAGCAATTTCGTTCCATGAATGAGACTTATACTTGGAAAACTCTTCATAAAGATTTTTGAAGGCATTTTGATTTTTGATTTATACAAATGATTTACCTTTCGACCTGGTTCTGTCGGAAAATCTTAATTGAAACTTTTGAAAGAAATTTGATTCTTACAAGTAACCTTTTAATGTTTTGGTTACTGTTTTGTGTGGATTTTGCGCAAGGCGAAATCAGGTCAGGGTAGAGTTATGCAAGGTTAACTAGCTCTAAATGGTCTATTAGTCAGGTCGTCAGGCTTAAATGTAAAGCTGTAAATATAATAGCAATAACAATAATGAGACAAAGAATTTTGTACGTGGAAAACCCTTGAATGGGAAAAAACCACGGGCACCAAGCCAGGAGAGGATTTCACTATGTAATTTGGGAGAATAATAGTATGACAATAACAATGCTTATATTTCTCTATGTATTGCGTATGCTTCTTCTTGTGTGAGAATGAGATCAGTCCAATATCTTCAAAGTGTTCCTTATATAATCTTCAATCTTGAACGGCTGCCTGATATGGTATTGAATGCGGATTATTCTCCATTATTGCCTGTAATAATTGCTAATATTCCTCCCTTAATTACTGCATTTACTGCAAGATCTTCTCACTTAATGCTGCGTATATAATCCTTTTATAATACGCGTATATGGTCTAATATCGTCCTGATATTTTGACCATTGTCCTCTCCATGGCCTGGCGCCTATCTTCGTGTGTCCTGATAGCCTGACACCCTGACGGCTTGGCAGTCAGGTTTAGATGAGATACTGATCAGGAAGGTCTGCGGATTTCCAGGCCTAACAATTGCCCCTTATCTCCTTATTTGCGGTGTGCCAGGACGGAAAAGATGAGGAGATAACTTTATTTTTGGGAAGATTACCCAACGGTTAAGTTATGCCCAGTCAGTTTCCTGTAACGGCTATTTTACTGCAGTTGATGAGGCGTGTAATATTTACTGCAACTTTCTTAATGATTATCCACTTCCTTTATAATTTGAAACCCTAATCTTCTCCATTATAAATACTGCGTGCTTCATTAAGTTGAACTCACCAAAGCAATTCTTCTTATTTCTCTCTTTAATAATCTTTCTCTTGATTCTTTTAATTCCCAACTTCTTCAATCTTCAATCAATTTCGCATAATCTTTCAAATAATGGCTGCAAAAAAAAAGAATTCTACCGGGCGCGAGTTCTGTAACCCCTCCTCCTCGAATCCCGAGGAAACTTCTTCGAAAATCGCCACATCTTCTCGCCGCTCTATCACCCACAATCATTAAGCCGAGTGATTCTCCATTGGAGATGATCTCAATATTCCATGGTGATTTTCAATTCAAGCCTACGAAGGCTTTAAATGAGGATCAGTCTCCTGCAAACCGTTTGAAGCCTGAGTTTGAGAAGATTTTGAAGGATAAGGGGATCATCCTGCCGATTTGAAGTCTGGATCCCTGAGAATTCTCCCATCAGGGCCGACTGGGCTTGTCCTGGTTGGTTCTGTATTCATGACTGGGCTTTCAAGGCAGGTTGTAAGCTTCCTTTTTCTCCTCTTATGGTTGAGGTTATTAAAGAGATCGGTGTTCTATCCTATCAGTTAATGCCAATGGTGTGGAAGGTTGTGTGTTCCATTGAGAATCTCTGTAAAAAACACAATATTTCTTTTTCTCTTGACGGTTTGAAGGCTTGTTATGCCGTTAAAACAAACAGTCCTGGCCGTATAAGTTTTAAGGTCAGGGCGTCTACTACTCCTCTTTTGAGCAACTTGGACAGCGGCCATGATAAAGGCTGGGCTGCTGGGTACATGTTTGTCAGGACCAATTCTGTGGGTCCTGACTTGGCG